>NW_027181804.1:14719776-15265354 GCF_029961685.1 Aristolochia californica
TCAAATGCACCTTCAACTTTTCAAGCGCTGATGAATAAGGTATTTAGCACTTATCTTCGAAAATTCGCACTTGTTTTTTTATGATATACTCATATATAGCAAGTCTAGAGAAGAACATTTAGCGCATTTAAAGATTGTGTTTGAATTATTACGAGCACATCAACTCTATTTGAAGAAATCCAAATGCTCCTTTGCAGTATCTTATGTTGCTTAGCTCGGCCACATTATATCACATGAGGGGGTCACTATTGATCTCGAGAAGATTCAGGTAATTCATGAGTGGCCACAACCTCAGTCTTGCTCAGCTTTGTGTGGATTGTTGGGTCTAGCAAGCTATTACCACCAATTTATTCGGAATTACGGTCCTTTGGCAGCACCTTTGACAAATCTCCTCAAGAAGAATTTCTTTCTTTGGAACGAGGAAGCCACACAGTCATTTGAGGACCTCAAAGGTGCTCACAGTCATCTGAGGACCTCAAAGGTGCTCTCGCTTCTACACTTGTTTTAAAACTTCCGAATTTTGAAGACTTATTTGTGGTTGAGTGCAACGCTTCGGGTGGGGGCATTGGGGCCGTCTTACAGTAGCAGTCACACCCCATTGGTTATTAGTTATGGTCCTGGGTTACGTAACTATGTCTTCCACTCCTAACATGCCAGTCTTTTGGGTAGTATTGGCTAGGTGCTTAACATTTGGTATCAGAGCGGGCTCCCACATCGCAAGTTCGAGTCCCGGGACACGCAAAGGTCAGATTAAAATACTGGTAGGTCCTTGTGATAAGCCCTGGGTTAGGCCAGTGTCGTTGCGCGGGCGCAAAGGCTAGATTAAAATAGTGGTAGATCGCGTCTCGGTATTATCGCAGTTGGGCCAAGGTCGTTGCATCGTCGTGGTCGTTGGCTTGCGAAGGTGGGGTGTGATGTTATGGTTTTGGGTTAAGTACCTATGTCTTCTATTCCTAACAGGTCGGTCTTTTGGGTAGTATTGGCTAGGTGCTTAACATTTCCGTTGTTAAGCCCCGTTTCCATGGATCATCCACCAGACGTTCTCCTCCCTATTTCTGATCGGAAGACATGGCCCACACTCATAACTTAAAATTACATTAGACCCGACCCTTAACCTTATTTAAAAGTGACCCCACCTAAGTCCTACGTCTATCTGCTACTCTAGCCATAACATTACTCCCCTCCTGGAGAACGAGCTTGCCCTCAAGCTCGAAGATAGGTGTGCTTGTCCATGCCGAAGTCTTGATCCATGCACAAGTGGCAACCGCGGTAGCTGGGTCAGCCCGTTGGACTACGAAAGGAGAGCATCACGGTATACGACGAGCCTGCACACAAAAGTGAATTCCGGAGGGTTTGAAATATTTAAACCCGTGAAATAATTCATCAAATCCAGCATGGATTGATGTGAGTTTTGGACTTCTACCACAACACATCGAGCAGATTCAGGGACTAAATCTTGCATTAGTTGCATAATAGAAAAATCAAACATTCACAGCCCAAGCCAAGAAGTTGCAACTCCAGACATCAACAACCACGCTGAAATATGGTCACGTTGAACCCATATGGATGCAGCACATACCACCCAAAAGCACCACTGATTCCGTATAGACCATAGTCCTGTTCTCAGGGTTGAGGTAAGAGAATGCAGTACTGGGTATAGAAATGTGGCACTTAGCCCTAGAACAACACTTACCCCTCGATCTAGTCCAATAGCATAGGCTGGTAGCGTTTTCCATGCTAAAGTAACAAGGTGGTCTATGCATCGACCAATAGTTGGACCCAATAATGCAACAGATGTGGCTTCAACGACACCATAAACAGGAGCAAAGAGCAACGAGTTGGGCCAGACAGTAATCATGGATAAACCGACTGCAATTTCCCACATTCTGATTGGGTTATCAGCAGTACACTGAATTATTTGTTTAGTAGCTAGTCGACCAAGGGCAGCTGCCAACCCTTCAGCCATAGCAGCTGCGTTGTTGACACTTGCACCACACAACGCTTTCATCTCATCACTGCTCCCACCTTCAATGGTCTCAATGTCCTTTCCAGTGTTGGGATCCACAATGTGAGCATCCATTGCAGTAGTCCAACTAAAAATTTGCCTAACTTGCTGAACGGCGGCATCATAAAATGACTTCTGTTCTGATGAGAATTTTGTTTTCCTCTGATTGAATAAAAGACTAATGGTTTGACAGTGCTTCCAAGTCCTCAAATTATTCCAGTCCTCCATATATGTAAAAGCATCGGTCAAATGTGGCTTCCTTCAACGGTTCAGTAGTAGTTCCCAGATCAACATCTTTGGAATGCGTGTCAACCTCAATACCAGTCTCACTAATTAGTAGCTCCATAGTCTCCGTGCCCACATGTGTTTTGGACTCAATGCTTTACCACTCTCTACCAGAGAAGAATGAAAAAAAATAAACGCACTGGTTTTGTGCCCATCCATAGTAATAAAATTTTTCACCCATCGCATTTTCAGTACCGTTGCCAGAAACCTCAGAAATTGGCCATCACGCATTGCATACCGGTAAACCCGAGTTCCAGCAAAATTATTCTGCTGCTCTGCTTCACGGAACAACACAATTGATGCGCGCTCCACTGTAAGAAAGGGTGGAACGACAAGAGCATACCTGATTTTGGGCCTAGCAACCACGAATTGAAGGCCGTTTACAGCACCACGAACAGGGGCCTCATCTTGGTGAAGCCATTTCAATTCGAATTCTGTTGTGCGAGACCGCTCTGCTTCCACCAAGGTCACGATTTCAACTTCGAAATCGAAAGCTTTGGGTTTGGGGGCTTGCGCTCTGTCGTCTGCCTATGGCCGATGGCGGACATCGGCAAACAGGTGCTGACATGGCAAAAATGGTGGCCACTTGTTGGTCCGTTCCGGTGGAATTCGTGGCCCATAAGCTACCAAAGCATCTTGTGCCGTGGGTTGCGTCGCCGGAAGAAGTGGGATGGTGTCCTGGGAAACAGGTGTGGTGGAATACCCCGCCGAGTTCCATAGAATGGGCTGGCCGCCGCCTGATTTCGGAAAGTCAGGGAGTTGTTCCGAGATAGGGAGTGCCACGATTTCAGGCGACTTTGGGGCGGGAAGGCGCATGGCGTCCAGTGAGAAATGGTTTGACGGCCAATCCCCTTCCTATTGGGCCGATGAAGGATGTGTGGAGGAACCCTCCGATGTCAGGCATGTTGAGTCCCCACTTTCGGAAGTCGCCGCCGTGGAAGAGACAGAGGGCTCTCTGATAACATGCTCTGCGGATTTCTCTGAGTTGGTTTCTGCGGTACTGCTCGGACTAGCAGAAATCCGAGCAAGAGATGTTCCAACCAGAAGACGGATTTGAGGAGTTGTGCGCAGAGGAATATCGCGGACCCCGTGAAGTTGGATAAACTGGAGCATGGTTTCGAGAAGCTCCTAGAACGCCGTCTGAATCTCTATTCGAAAGTCTTCAATGGATGTACGCCCATCTGCTGGAGAGGAAGAGGCGTCCAAGGTGGGCCTGTTTGATACCACATTTATAAGCCCCATTTCCATGGATTATCCACCAGACGTTCTCCTCCCAGTTTCCGATCGGAAGACATGAAGATAACTGAGCTTGTGAAGGGAAGCTCACCCTGGACCTCAAAGGGAGAATCCGACCTTACTAACAAACAACTAATTTGATTAATGCTTCCATTCCTTCTTACTTCCTTCCTTCTAATAACAGTAAGGATCATGATGTCCATACAATTTCCAACCTAATCCCTTTCCCATGATGTCCCCACATTTCTCAAGACGTCCATACAATTCCCATGACGTCCACTCACTTCCCACCATGACTCCTCTTCCCCAAAGCATTCATTTTTCCCAAACTATGACTTTTTTACATTTCCCAAAACCTACACTTCCCAAGCCATGACGTGGCCCACACTCATAACTTCAAATTACATTAGACCTGACCCTTAACCTTATTTGAAAGTCACCCCACCTAAGTCCTACATCTACCTGCTACTCTAGCCATAACATTATTTCAGTCGGCAATTGGCAGCTCGCCATCACAAACTGGCTGCGTATGAACGAGAATTAATTGGGTTGGCCAAGGCGGTCCAACACTGGAGGCCTTACTTATGGGGTCGTGCATTTCTCATCCGTACTGACCATTATAGCCTCAAGTTCTTACTTGAACAACGCCTCACGACTTTGCCACAACAGCATTGGATCAATAAGTTAAAGGGCTTTGATTCTCATTGGAGTACCGTGCGGGAAAGTTAAACAAGGCAGCGGATGCCTTGTCCAGGCATTTTGAATACCAACAGCTCATATATGCAGTTAGCAAGCCTCGGTTCCTCATCTTCGACTTGGTGCGAGATGCACATATCACTCTTCCTGCCCTACAGGAGCTCCACATGAAGATTACAGAGGGGGCTATGGATTCTAAGTGGTCCATCAGGGATTCACTGATTTGTTACAAACATCGGATTTACCTTACCCGCACATTCGAGTTGATTCCAGCCATTCTCTTGGTTTATCATGACAGTAAACAAGGTCTTCAGAAAACTTTGCTGCGCATTCAAGCCGTTTTTTCTTGGCAGGCTATGAAAACTTCCATTGCAAACTTTGTTTCAGCCTGCCAGCTCTGTCAACGAAATAAAACCGATCAATTGAGTCCAACAGGTCTTCTCCAGCCGTTCGCCCTCTCTACCTAGGTTTGGGCCGATATTTCGATGGACTTCGTTGAGAGTCTTCCACTTTCAGTCGGGAAATCAGTTTTATTCGTGGAGTTGATCGGTTCTCCAAGTATCCACATTTTTTTCCGATGACTCATCCATATACGGCATCTCGAGTGACACAAACTTTCCTTGAGCATATTGTACGATTACATGGCATTCTAGAATCTATTGTCAGTGATCGAGACGTGGTACTCACAAGCACTTTCTGGAAGGAACTTTTTCGTGTGAGCGGCACAAAATTGAGGTTCTCATCCGCGTATCATCCTCAGACAGATGGCCAAACCAAGGTGGTCAATCGCACCATCGAAATGTATCTACGGTGCTTTGTTGGTGATCATCCGAAGCACTGAGTTCAATGGCTACCATGGGCTGAATATTGTTATAATACCTCGTTCCACTCTGCTTTGCAATGCTCTCCTTTCAGGGTTCTTTATGGAAGGGACTCCCCTCGCCTTCTCTCTTATGCGAGAGGCTCCACCCGCGTGGATGTCATTGATCAGGCGCTCATGGATCGAGATCAGGCATTACAGACTATCATAGACCGCCTACAGCGGGCTCAGGAGCGTATGATGAGTGCCTACAACAAGGGACACCGTGATGTTTCATACGAGGTAGTGGTTACGCCTACGTCTGTACCACCAGCAGTCCATGGCGGGACCGTCGCGCCATAAGCTCTCCCCCAAGTATTTTGGGCCTTCATCCATTCTTAGGCATGTTGGGCAGGTGGCCTATCAATTACAACTTCCTACTACGGCAAAGCTGCATGATGTGTTTCATGTCTCACTTCCTGAACCATATAAGGGGTCACCTCCTACTTCCCTTCCGTTCCTTCCTCCAGTGAACAATGGATACGTGATCTTGACACCCTCCATGGTGTTACGCGCCCGTTTGACCGATGCCAAGTGGGAGATTCTCGTTTAGTGGACAGATACAGAACCTGAAGCAGCTACATGGGAGCAGCTAGACAATTTCCAATAGGTCTACCCAACTTACAAGCTTGAGGACAAACTCTTTTTCCAAGGGGAAGCATATGTTATGGACTCAATAGCACACCGAGTCACCTAGAGGAGGAGACAATGACTCACATAGTTCACTAGTTTACCTTTCATTATTTATATTGCTTTCATTTTAATTTTTCATTAATTATGTAACGAGCAAGGACGTAGGGGTAAAATTGGCATTGTTAGCCTAAAACACTTATGACGTGAAATACCCAATTTAAAGGGTAAGGAAATAGAAGAAAGGCAAGTATGGAATTAGGCTAAACATGATTGGGAGTTCTCCTTGACGAGCTCTGGGGTTGGGAGGTCTCCTTGACGAGCTCCAAGGTATGTTCTTGATTTGATCCTTCATTATTTTCATATTTGAATTCTGTTTGTATTAAGACTATTCGGAATTAAGGGAGGAAGGGATTGAATTCTCTTTTCCGAGTTAAGGAAGAGCTTTAGCCTCTTCCATGATATAGCTGAGAGAAGGAAGGGTTTGTGCCTCAATCCGAGCAAGGAGAGAAGGGGTTTGGATTGGATACTCAAGCAACATATTGAAAGAGGAAACTTTAACCTCTTTTCCGAGTGTAGGAGGGTTAGAAAATCATAACCTCTCTTACGTGGGCAGTAGCAGTCTCCAAGAGAACCCCTACCTCATTGACGTGAGTCTAAAAGTGGGTTTCATCCATCGTGGTCCAGATTAGCACAATTAACCTTCTAGTGACATAGAAGAATACGAAAAGGAAACTCCTTTTCAAGGATCATGATAATAGGAGGAGAAAAGGGAATCTTTGCTGTATTACTTTGATCCAAAACTTCCTAACGTACTGGATTCTTAATTACCTCACCGAACTACTAGATCTATGGCTAGGGACCATAACAATATTTTCCTGCTCTAATACCATCTTTGAAGTTAGGATTCCATGATGTATGATCAAAGTAGAAGAAAATTAAAGGTTGAGAAGAGGAAGAAGAGTTGTGGAGAGAAGGTTTAGGAGGAGAAGAGTAAGTGTGATGAATTTGGAGAAGGAGAAAAGAAGAGGACGAATAGGGTTATGGACTCGTTCCAACAACACCCCTCCCCCTCTTCCTTCCCTTAAACTCTATTTATAAATGATAAAAGTACCCATATTATAATTATACTCTTCACCCTAGAAAGAGAAGAAGAGATAAAAAATATAAACTAATTACATCGAAGAAGGAAGAAAGGACAAATAGAAAGAAGGGAGAAAAAGAAGAGAGAAGAGAGTATGATACATGTCCAACATATTCAATGACACTCCAACATATTCATATCTTCCAACAGGTTATGAGAGAAAAAGTGTGGAAACGAGGTTTTAGCCTCATATTTGGTGAGAGATTTCACAAAAACAGAAAGGAAAAGAGGGATTAAGGTCACAGGAGCTCTGGAAATTCGTTGGAAAGGGTTTTGGAATTATTTGAGATGAAGAGTTATCGTAAAATATCGATTTTGACTCTTCATATTCTCTGTTCGTGTTGTGAATGATCAATCAGTCAATTTCGATTGATTGATCGATCAATGACCTATGTAGAGTGACACAATGTATTATTTTTATTTCCACTTCACTTTCTGGTCACTAAAATGATGGGATGTATTCATTAAGCTCAAAAATTTCAGCCTAAGGGAATCAAGGTGGGTTGTTGATGCCTAATTCTCCTCGAAGTTTAGAGAAACAGTCAAATCTTAATGTCTTTGTAAAGATATTAGCTAATTGATTTTTAGTGGGAACAAATTCAGTGTTAATAACCTTGGTTTGAACCAACTCTCAGATAAAGAGGTATCTAATTTTGTGTTTTGATTGAGTGGTGAATCGGGTTCTTAATTAGACTTATGGTGCTCATGTTGTTATATTGGACTGGAATTTCTTTTTTCTCTAAGCCGTAGTCATCTAGTTGTTGTTTAATCCAAAGAAGTTGAGCACAACAACTTCCACATGCTATGTATACAGTTTCAGTAGTGGATAGTGCAACCAAATGTTTTTTCGTGGAGAACCAAGAGACAAACATATTTCCTAGTAATTGGCAACAACCACTAGTACTTTTTTCTGTCAATTTTGCAACTGGCCTAATTAGCATTCGAGTAATTGACTAGATGAATGATTGGAGAGTTTGAGTACCAAAGACCTAAGTTTGGTGTCCCAAGTAAATAATAGGAAATTCTTTTCACTACCACTAAGTGAGATTCTCTAGGATCATATTGAAATCTAGCACACAAGCATACTGAGAACATTATATCATGCTTTTATAGAGTTTTTGATCTATGGCCCTACCGGAGGTGTTCAAGTCAAGTTTCAAGGACAAACTCATGGATGTGCTTATTGACTTAAGATTTTCAATGTTGAATCTCTTAAGTTATCCTTTAGTGTATTCTGATTGATTTATGAATGTGCCATTTTTGGTTTGTGTTACTTGAAGTCCAAGGAAGAATGTGAGTTCACCTATAAAACTCATTCTTCATTACGTTAGTAAATTCTTGATATTGAGAGGGGTTTGTAGAACCAAATATGATATCATCCACATAAATTTGAACGATAATCAAATCTTGATCATGGTCCTTAGTAAATAGTATCTTATCTGCACTTCCTCTCTTATAGCCATTCTTTTCTAAGAATTCTCTTAATCATGAGCTCTAAAAGCTCACTTCAAACCATACAAAAATTTATGCAATTTTTGTATACGGTTTGGAAGTTTCAATGTGTCTTTGAGCAATAAAAGATTAGTGAATCAAACCTCATACTCAAACGATGAGATTGGTTGAGACTCGATGGAGAGTCTCACCACTCTGAGTACAATAATATGATTGAAAATTTTTAACTTGGTCTAATTAAGATGATAGGATTTATCATAAACTAATAGACCTACATGCTTTGTGAAAATCAATTTCATTAATCTATATTATTTAAAGTTGAGATCTTCACAACTCTAGAAAGGGTGAATGTTAAAGTCTATTTTAGCATTAGTTGGCAAGTTTGAATTGCGCTGAGAAAATTCTAAATACTCTTTAAGCTATTGTAGCCAACTAATGAGAATTGCTTATGTCAAGGTTTCTATACAAGCATAAAAATCAAATATATGAATCATGCATAGAATAAACTTTTCAAGTGAAAAGTTGATCCATAGCCATGAGAAGAGATTCTCAAAATTTTGATAGAGATCTAAAAGCATAAGTACATTTATTCCATAGAGGGCTACCTAAGTAATAATGCCTACTAATGTGCATTTTACTCAAATATTATTCTTTTTAACTCACCCAGCTCATTAGCTCTTACGGTATAAGTAATGCCAATAACAATATGAGCTTGATTTGCGCAAATAAAGAGATTTTCAATATACTTTATTAGGCAAAACACACACTCAATGTAGCCAAATATCTAAGATGTTATATTTGATTCTATTTTGGGCTACATAGGCTCTAATGGTAGTAGGACCTAAAGATTTTCTAATATTCTTCTAATTTGGGTCCTAATCCATTCTATCACATTAGGCGTAGTTCATTTGAATGGAGACACATAATTTGACTTTCTCTTTTTTGACAAAATAATATTTCCCTTAATCTACAACCAATTCTTATTTTAGGGAGATACCTAATGCATGCTTATAGTTCACCTGAGTGTATCAAATATCATGACTTACACAAGTAGCAAATCAGTGCTTGTCAATGTAGCTCTTATCAACAAGGTGGTCAAATTTCCAAGCTTTGATATAGTCATTGAAGTTCAATTTGTTGTCAGTATAACTAAACATTAAGTTTTGGTTCAATTTTCAAATATGCTCTAAGTCATAAATACACACAAGTAGCACTGAAGGAAATAGATTTAACAATCTAAGCTTGAGGTTTCAGATTATCTAATTTCTCAATCCTCAGCAAGGCTAAAACCAAGTGCTAAGAAATTTTTTGTTGGTGTATAAGGCTTAATTTACTAAGATAGATTAGTCCCACATGAACAAGTTTCAAGATTGGCTAATGAGGTATATGATAAAATTATCATAGTGTCAATCCTCAAAACCAAATCACATAAGATGAATCTCCGAATTGACATGAACATCAAATTATGAAGTCTTAATTACGTAATTTATGTCCCACAAGATATTTAAGTGATTTTCATGTACTATGTAGATTGGCTCGGAGAGTTCACTCCTTGCTATGAAGATCAAGTGACCTTAGGTACCCAAATTTGCTTGGATCCTACTGTGTCAACTATTGAAGAAAAATTTAGGCTTCCCTTGGGAATCCATTTTTTTGCACTACTTTTAACTTTGATCTTCTAGCTGAACACTCAACCAAATAATGTCCAATGATTCCACACGTGTAACATGCATCATTATGCATTGGTGAGGTTGTGACCTTTGTCACATTTGACCTATGAGAACTAGTAGATTCTCTTTGTATTCTAGTCTCATGGACCTTAACTTTAAATTCCAGCTTTCTCACTTGATTTTCTGATCTAATCATAGGAGTGAGTTCTCCCAAGGTAAGAATATTTAAAGCATGAGATAAATCATAGGTTCTTCTTTCAGCTATAAAGTTGTTGGATTTTAGCAATATGTTTTCATCTTGTAATTCTAAAATCCAGAGCAATAACTATCATTTTCTTTTCTCAATTCAAGAATGTTTGAAGAATAGTCATTTAGTTTCTCACATTCCGAAATGAGCTTTATGTTTTCTCTTCTAAGCTCTTCTAGCTTTGAGGAAAAGTTAACTTCCAATTAATTAATTTCCTTTTCTACTTTGGAAAGTTGCCTCCTTAGTTTCTTGTTTTCTTTCTCTCTTTTTTTAAGGGAGGATATGGAATCATCAGTTTTCTCATCAATTCTTCCTTGTCCAATTCCTCACAACTATCACTCTTTGAAGTTTCATTTCAATTTGAGATTATGTTTCCATATAAACATAAGTGCAACAATCAATAATTTTAGTGTTATCACTAGATGCATTGCACTAAGAATTTGAAGAGCAACATTCTTTGTTCCTAGAAAAGTCATATTCTAATTTTTTCAATAAATCCTTGGCTGATTTAAAAGATACATAAAAATCAATTATTTTTGTCACTCAAGGAACTAAAGATGAGTTCCATAGCCTTATCATTGCCATCTACTATTGCTATAAAGGTCATCTCAAGCACAAACAGATTTTAGAATAAATATTTCCTTTGCATTTTGAGATGGGATGAAGGGTCCACTCCTGATAGCTTCCCATAATTCAAATCCAATGGATTGTAAGAAAAATTCCATTCTTAATTTCCACCATTGGTATTGTAAAGTAATGAGCAAAGGATCATGACTCTCTTGGAACATAAATTCTACTGGAGATGACTTTCAATATTTTTTTTCAAAATCAAGTGGCTTTAGATTTCAATTATGTGTTTGGCTTGCTATGATACCGATTGTTGGCCTAGATGGCTTCTCAAGGGAGAAAGGGGGTAGGGTGGGTGAGATAACTAAAAATCAGGCATAAAAGCAAGTCAAGATAAAATGTAACATGCACACACCATAGGGACACAAAGAGCTTTTGTTATCGGTGTTGCCCTAGTGGTAGTCATTGCCTAAGAACCTTTGATTGGGAAAACTCCACTATTTTTCACAAGCTCTAATAACTGGAATTACAAAATAAATTCCGACTCTCTTTGGCCACATGTAGCCCAAGACATTATTTTTACAACGCCAATCTAGATATGCCTTTCTATATATATATATATGAATTATATATAAGTTCTAGATGAAGCTTGCACAAAATCAAATAAAAGAAAGGTAAAAAATACACCCTTACTTGGAGAGATGCTTCTCCTTGAGAGATTCAAGCTTTTTCTCCCTTTATAGCACAAAGTGAAATGATGAAGGAGTTTGGACTATATGCATGCAAGGATTGATGAAAGAGAAATGAGATTTTTCAAAGTGTGAGGCTCTTTCTTTCACTGTAAAACACTTGAAAGGAGTTTTGGAAGATAAAGAATATTGACTTGAGTATTTGCCAATAAATGCTCATTCTCTTTTCTATACACGATTTGGTGGGGGTATTTATAGCTTCCCCAATTCAAACTAGTTGTCATTTTCCCATTTGTAAAAATCAGTATTTCGATTGATCAATCAATGAAAAATGATTGATCGATCAATTGATCATAACAACTACTTTTTTGTTATTGATCAATGGATTGATCAATCAATATGTTACTGTTGGTTTAAAAAACTTAAGTTGATTGTTCATTACCGATGGATGATCGATCAATCGAAATTCCCTCTTGTTACACAATACAAGTCTGATCAATTAGTGCATTTCCTATGATCGATCATGCTTTATGTCTCTTACTGGCAAAGTTTTGTCTAATCGATCAGTTAGGTGGGATGATCGATGATTCCATGTGAAATTTACTTGCTTGGGGAGAAATAATTGATCAATCCAAGTGGGATGATCGATCATGCTTTATAGCATGAAATGGCCATGTTCTGGATGATTGATGAATCAACTATGGTTGAATATCTCATGCTTTATATCTCTTCTTCTACTTCTTTACCCTTATTCTTCTCTTAATTTTTAAGCCTCTCAAGCATGAATGTTTAGAATCTAATATATTATTAGACCAAGGATTCTAGGATTTTTTTAAGCTGCTTTAAAGTTTGAAGGGAGGGGTGTTCTCCATCAATTTTGTTACTAACCTTGTGCTGAAAATTTTCTAGCTAAACCTTTTTACTAAATCAAGTTGTTAAGGTATTCCTTTTATCTATTTTTTATTCTCAAAATCATTAGTCTCAGTCCTCTTGTTGATCTCTCAAGTAAGGTGTAGAAAAAAACATTTTTTTGATACCTATGAAAGAGCTGACAATGAGTTTTTTTTGTTTGGTGGTTATTTGGTACAAAAATCAGTTTTATTGTTAAGTTGTCGAGCCTAATCAACGCCCGGTCCATGATATATTAACTGCTATTTCATTAAGGGAAGTTTGGAAATTTTACTCTTGTATCGTGGTTGCCCTAGTTTCCTCTTTTTATTTGGGGTGTCACTATTAGGGTTTTATTATCCAAGGAGCATCATAAGTTGCGACCGAGAGAGGTTAGAGAAAAACCACCTGTCAATGTGTGTAATATCTCTATTTCATTAAGGGAAGTTTGGAAATTTTACTCTTGTATCGTGGTTGCCCTAGTTTCTTCTTTTTATTTGGGGTGTCACTATTAGGGTTTTATTATCCAAGGAGCATCATAAGTTCCGACCGAGAGAGGTTAGAGAAAAACCACTTGTCAATGTGTGTAATATCTCTTGTAAACCTAATCCTCTAATGGTGGAAAGGGGGGGTGCAACATAGGCGAGTCACCCTGGAATGGCTTCAACAATGAGATATGGAAGACATCATGAATCTTGGCGTCCGGAGGAAGTTTCAGCTGATAAGCCTCGCTGCCAATACGATAAAAAATCTGGAATGGCCCATAGAATTTTGGTGAAAGTTTGTGACGTTTGGAGGTTGTGAGGGAAAGTTAGCGGTAAGGTTGAAGGCGAAGCCAGACATAGTCCCCAGGAGCATAAGAGAGGTCACGATGACCCTTGTCATATGTGCGCTTCATAGTAACCTGAGCTTGCTGCAAGTGGGCTTTGACTTGGTCGAGCATACGATCCCGTTCCCCCATGGCCTAGTCGAGAGCAGCCGCGCGAGAAGAGCCAGCCACATAAGATAAGAGATGAGGTGAATCCCGACCATAAACAACGTTGAAAGGTGTAGTTTGGAGGGCTGTGTGGTAGGAAGTATTGTAACAAAACTTTGCCCAGGAGAGCCAACGGACCCAACTTTTGGGATTATCCCCCACGAAGCAACGAAAATACATCTCAATGGTCCGGTTGACTACCTCCGTTTGTCCATCTGTCTGAGGGTGGCATGCTGACGAGAAAGCTAATTTGGTTCCATGTAAATTGAAAAGTTCCTTCCAAAAGGTACTAGTGAACACTGCATCTCTGTCACTGGTGATGAACTCTGGTAAGCCATGAAGGCGGACAATCTGGTCCATGAAAATCTGAGCCATGGGTTGCCGTATCTGGATGCGACAGAGGAAGTGACCAAATTTTGAGAAACGTTCCACCACTACCAATATAATAGATTTACCGGAGGACTTTGATAGACCATCAATGAAATCCATAGATACATCCGCCCATACTAGAGAAGGGAGCTGGAGAGGCTGAAGCAAGCCGATTGGGCTTAATGATTGAGTTTTGTTCCTTTGGCAGACCTGGCACGCAGAGACATAGTCATTCATCATGTGTTTCATTCCCTTCCAATAGAAGTCACGACTAAGGCGGAAATATGTCTTTTGCTGGCCTTCATGAGTGTTGTCGTGATATGTAGAGATGATGGTGTTGAGTAGAGCTGAAGTAGGATGTAAATAAAGCCGATTCTTGTACAGTATGAGGCTATCCTGGATGGCCCAGTTGCTATCCATGGTGTTCTATTCAATATTGTTAAACAAGTCTATAAGCTCAGGAGTTTGCTGAATTTCATCCCGAAGTGAATCTAGAAAAAGGAACCTTGGTTGACTGATGGCATGTAGCTATGGCTCCGACACCTCCCTGCGTGATAAGGCATCGGCCCCCTTGTTGAGTTGTCTCGGTTTATACTCCACCGTAAAATCGAAGCCCATCAATTTACTAAGCTAATGCTGCTGAGGGGAAGTGGTGATGCATTGCTCCAATAAATATTTCAAGCTGCAGTGGTCTGTGCGGATAAGGAAGTGTCGACCCCAAAGGTATGGCCACCAATGTTGAATGGCTTTGGCCAAGCCGATAAGTTCACGTTCATAAACGGCTAATTAGTGGTAGTGTGGGGCTAAGTTCCTGCTGAAATATGCAATGGGATGGCCCTGCTATTGTAAGACCGCGCCAATGCCGCCTCCAGAAGCATCACATTCGATAATAAACGGTTCTTCAAAATTGGGAAGTTGGAGCACCGGTGCAATTGCCAATGCGTGCTTCAACTGATCAAAGAAGGAGGCAGCTGCGTCAGATCAGGTGAAGGCATTACGCTTCAATAAACTATCGAGAGGAGCCACGATCTGGCCATAATCTCGAATGAACTTCCGATAGTACCTTGCAAGGCCTAAGAATCCTTGTAAGGCAGTGACTGAATGTGGAGAGGGCCAATCAACAACTGCCTTGATTTTGCTACTGTCTGCTTCAACTCCTAAGGCCGAGATGATGTGTCCCAGATAAGCTACCTCTATGGTGTGGAGGGAGCACTTTGACTGCTTGAGAAATAAATGATGTGCACGAAGAAGGTTGAATACATGGCGCCAATGTTGAATATGTTCCACCCAGTGCTTGCTATATATCAAAATATCATCAAAGAAAACTAGCACATATTTCCGTAAGAGAGGGCAAAATACCTCGTCTTTTCCACATCTGCAGGGTGTACCCGAATCTGGTGATACCCGGATCTCAAATCCAGTTTAGTAAATAATGTTGCACCATGTAATTCGTCTAAGAGTTCGTCCACTACTGGTATGGAAATTTATTCTTGATGGTATGAGCATTTAGCTCTCTATAGTCCACACAAAAACGCCAAGTGTTGTCCTGTTTTTTAACTAACAAGACTGGTGAAGAAAACAGAGATTGGTTGGTCTGAATAATGCCTTGCGCTAACATAGTTTGACACTGCCGCTCGATTTCATCTTTTTTCAAATGGGGGTAGCGGTATGGGAGCACCACTACTGGTTCAGTGCCCGGTTTTAATGGAATCCGATGGTGACAGGCTCGGATAGGTGGAAGGGCTGCTGGCTCCTGAAATAAATCAGCAAATTCTGTAATGAGGGAGTTTAACTTACAACTGTCTGAGTCCATAACTTGAAAGTTCTGGAGAGTGCAAGGGAATGGTGCTTGAGCCCCATGAAGGATAATGGGTTGCTGGTCAGACGTAAAACTCATAATGAGGGACTTGAAATCCCATAATATTGGACCCAATTGCTACAACCATTTAATACCCAGATCAAACCCAGACAGGGGAATGACCAAGAAATCCGCCACAAATGTGTTTCCGTCAATAACAAAAGATATTGCTGAACAAATGCCCACATTGGAAATCTTATCCCCATTTGCCACGGATACCGAAATGCCTGAGTTCTACTGTATCGGCAAGCAAAGCTGTTGTGCTGTTGGTTGACTGATAAAGTTGTGAGTGCTGCCCGAATCAACTAATGCAAGCAACATGAGGTGCTGCAGGCTGGCACGGACCTGCATCATGTTAGTACTGTGCAACCCCGTCATAGCATGGAGGGAAATTTCTGGTTCTTCCATCATAGGCTCTACCACATCTTCTAGTGGTGTGGTATCCTCGGAATCATCCACCTATAACCAAAACAGACATTTGCATATGTGCCCGGGTAGGTATTGCTCATCACAATTGTAATAGAGCCCTTTAGCCCTCCTCTAATCCATCTCTGGTCTGGAAAGGCGGCGAATGTATTTTGCTGGTGGTGTTGACTTGGGTGCCTCTAAGGGTTGAGAGGGGTTTTGGCCTTGGTGTAGAGGGGAGTTAATTGTGTGTGTGGCCCCAGTGGCCACTCGGCCTTGCCATGGGGGCCTACGCCCCAGAGATTCTTTCAAAACCCTTTGCATGGCGTCCAGTGTACAGGCCAGATTCATAGCATGTGCTAAGTCTGGGGGGTCATGTAATTCCACTTCCAGGTGAAGTGCTTCCACTAGTCCAGCAGTAAATAAATGAACATACTGAGTAGGACGCACATACCTATTGGCTTGGGCCAACCGTTCCTGAAATTGTTTATGATAAAACTCTTGGAACCAGTTTGTTTTAGGTTAACAAAATCTCCCAGAGGGTTACTTCGGGCTGGTGGACCAAACCTCAAAATGCAATAATCTTTAAAAATATCCCAATCATAGATATGATGTTCAGAGTCATATTGATGGTACCACAGCTGCGCTTCATCGAGCATGTGGAAGGCAGCTAAAGGAACCCTATCCTTGGGTTGGGTTCTTTGATTCTAAAAATATTGGTCACACCAATGCAACCATATCAAAGGGTCGGAGGACCCATCATAAGTGGGAAAATCGAGTTTGGTATACCTGGGAACTGTGGAGTTGCTGTTGCCGTGGACCCCCCCTGGAGTAGGATGTGCTGGACGCAGAGGAGGCATTGGAGGTGGAGGGGGTGGGGGGTGGTGGTCGGAATGCCGATTGGAAATGCTCGGAAGTGCAGTATCCCTCGCCATGAATTCGCCGATAAGAAGACCAAATTGATGAAAAGTCTCCCGAAGCTCCATAAAATCAGTTCGAATTGTGGCGATTTGATTATGAGATTCAATCCGAACTTCCTCTATAAGATTGCACAAAATCATTAGGAGAAGAAGAATCGCCGACGGTGGTCCTGTCTGATACCACGTTGTTAAGCTCCCTTGCCATGGATCGAGTCACCCGACGATCTCCTCTTGATTCCAGATTGTAATCCGTTCTTAGGTGAAACTTTGGATTTTTCAAATGACCTATGATTGAGAGAAATCAAGCTTTCAAAGGAAGCTTGCACCTTGGACCTCCTTGGGAGAGAGAATCCGATCTCTGGTAAAACTATTGATCAATTGCTTAATTTCATTCCAACACCCTTTCTCCCTATAAGAGGATTAGGGTTGACGTACATGGCCAAGCAAAGGCCCTTGAAATTAATAAAAACTACATCTAAACCTGCCCAGTGAATAAACCTGAAAATTACATAATTTAACCCCAGCGTCTAGTAACTACTCTACCTGCTACGGAGTCTATAACATCGAGTCGAGCCGAGCTCGAACATGTAGATGTTCAAATTGGGTTTGATTTAAATACTTAGAACTCGAGCTTGAGTGGAGCCCAACCTCGAGCTTAAAATTGGAATCGAGCTCAAGCCCAATAATTTTAATCGAGTTCGAGTACCAACCTACATTTAAAACTTTGAATAAAATATTTGTCAAATAAATTGTATATAAAATTATGCATAAATTCTACATAAAATTGGGCATGAACTCTACATAAAATTGGGCATGACCTCTCTAAATAAAACTTGCATATAATTTTCTATACACTCTGTGTAAAATTTTTTATAAACACTGTATAATGTTATGCATGAACTATATTCACTAATTAAACATAAAAATTTAAATGAAATATCAATATTAATTTACAACCACCAAAATAAAAACTATAAATCCAGAATAAATTTATAAACTCCAGCTATTTCTCTTCGTTCTAGAAAACATGTCCCCAAGTCAAAACCTAGCGAGGGTTTTTCCCTGTCCTGTACCTGACCCAAGAGGTCAAATTAGAAATCCAAACCCGAATTATTTGGGTTAGGCAGAAACAAGTTCCCCATAAAACCCAAACCAATGCCCCGATTAAGATATACCACATGATAAAGCCATAAAAGCAGACAAAGAATTAATCACCAAATTGACCATATAATGATATAGAAATTAGACTAGGAAAGGAAGACGATACTTTATTATGGCTACCTAATTCTTGGTTGAGAAGTCATGATGAAGGAGGCCAACAAAACTCTCAAAGTGAAAAACAGAAAAACGAATGAAACCAAAACATAGGCAACAAAGTGATCTCCCGATTTAGGAAAAAAGTTGGGCTAGTTTGTTTGAAGCTCCAATCCCTTGGATACGGAAACCTGTTGTTCTGGACTCCATAGCATCTTGTTGGAAGATAAGATCAAGCCTAAACGACCAAGGAAGACCCACATATGTAAGATTATTATAAGATGGGCCACACACCAAGGAAGGCCCACAAGATGGACCCAAGCCCATAAGAAGTAGGATCTACAATGATTACCATGAGCTGGCATCATTATAACATCAGTTGGAAGATCAAGAATGACTCATAAAAATATCTTTATCTTAGGGTCACGGCCAAGAAGAGTTTTAGTTTGAGTTATGTTTGTCTTTTATCTATATTGAGTTATTTAATTATGTTAGGATTTATCTTTAAGTGTTAGAGTTTGGGTGTCATTGGGACAAGGGTAGTTTTATTGTAATTGGACTCTACTACCTTCCTCTATTTTAAATAGAGGTTCATGTACTCTGATTACAACAAGTTATTGATGTCAATGAAGTATTTCACTTTTTCATAAATTCAACATGGTATCAGAACAGGTTCTGTGTGTTGAACCCTAAACCCTAAGTCTAGGTTCGTAGTTATTTTCTCTGAGTCTAGATTTTGTGAGTTGAACCCTAAACCCTAAGTCTAGGTTCTGTGAGTTGAACCCTAAACCCTAAGTCTAGGTTCGTAGTTATTTTTTTCTATCCCTATACCCGTAGTTTTCTTTGCATTTTTTTACATCCATAAGTAGTTTTTTATATTGTAAATTATATATTGATGGAAAGATATTTGAGTCTACTTTCCAAATAAAAATGATTTGTTCCAATCGGAGTTATCTATAGAGAGTTATCGATATTTGAATGAGAACAACAACATCAATCTTCAGATTCCGAGGTATTTTTTGTTATCAAGAACTAGACTTTATATGAAAAAATATATATGAAAAGAAATATCTGTAAGTCTATTCTTTTACCTATTCAACCAATTTTTTATCTGAGTTATCTACAAAGAGAAATCGATATTTGAAGCAGCAAAGATCATATTGAAAAAGAGGTTCGAGCGGCTGCTGAAAGCCTCAATTTCCGAGGTATTTTATGTTATAAGGAAAGAGACTTTATATGGAGAATTATATATCAAAGGAAAGATCTATAAGTCTATTTTCTTACCTATTCAACCAATTCTCGGTATGAATTTTTTATAAGGAGATATTGATCTTGGAAGAGTCAATGGTCATTTTGGAAAAAAAGGAGAAACCCTACGTAGTTCGGCCAGATGACAGAGACCGAAATATATCAGATTATTTATCTTATGATAATTATATTTTATAAAGATATTTTATACAAGGATAAAAGGTATTTAATTCTAGTTTCGGAAGGAGAAAATTTCATGTCAATCTGATCTATATTTAAAGAAATATTCACATTGGAAGAATCAAAGGTCATGCTGGTATTCTGTTACCTTGAAAATCCGAATTTATGCCCAATGTTTTGCGTCACTGTTTGAGTTGATATAGCAGAAAATCTCTCACTTCTTCCTGGTTTGAGGGCTTATTTATACATCTTTGTTATTTGGGCTTATTGCTACATCTATGATATTTGGTTCAAGCTGGATTCACTACCATTACCTCCCATCTTGAGAGGGAGAAGTAGAAGAAGTACAAGAAAGAGGTATTTTATTTCATATGTTTTGAATAAGTTTATGTGACCAAAATATTGAGGAAAAGGGGAGTACAAAAGATGAAGCTTGTGCATCTAAGAAGAAATTTTTATATCGGATTATTTCATGGGTTCTTTTACAAAGTTTATTATTTGGTTCGTGTTATATGTGTTAAAAGATGGTTGTGTTATATTCAGTTGCATCTATTATATCTCTTTGGGGGCATTATTATTGAAGAAGAGGTGGCCTCATGTCATCATTTATTTTACCCCGTCAAAATGATGAAAATTATTTGTGGTTGGGAGTCCATAACGGAGGAACTTCATCCCTGTCAAAAAGATCAAAATTATTTGTGGTTGGAAGTCCATAACGAAGGAACTTATTATTACATCTATGTTATCCCCCTACCCCTTCCCTGTAATGGCTTTTATGTCTCCTACTACTTGAGAGTCGAGAGTCTTTGTCCTGTGGAGAGACACGGTGATGGACACTTCAGAGCAATGCCGATAGATACACTACCGATAGAAGTGGAGTGTGTCCTACATCCAGCATTAGGACTGGAGTATGAAGCAATGACTTACCGGTTAGTAGTGATTTTTACTCTCACTTATATAATGCCGCAAGGCCTCAATGAAGGACGCAACAACGTGAGGGGGAATGTTGGAAGATGAAGGCATATTGGAAGATGCGTGTTATGAACTCCATAGCATCCCGAGTTATCAACATACATAAGAATTAAATTATGTTATTTCCCTTTTCGTGTATTTCAATTTGGTTTGGTTTGGTTTGGATGTAATTGGCGTGAACCAATGGACCCACGGGTCTAACTTGTATTTTCGTCACCAACCCTACTTATTGTTCGTCACCAACCTACTTATTGGGACGACAAGGAAGATTAAGCATTGAGAAATCTAGTTTAGACAGGTCAGAGTCTCCCTCAGAGGTCTAGGTCGGATTCTCCCTCAGAGGTCCAGGTCGAGCTTCCTTACAGCTCAATCATCTCTATTTGGTCATCACCATTCCACGTTCAAGAATTAGAAGTTCTCTTCCAGCGTCAACATCCAATCTGGAGGGAAGAGAAGGAAGAAGGGTGGCAAGATCTATGGCTCGGGAAGATCCTAACATCTTGGTATTAGATAGGTCCTCCCTTGGGGATTCCTCTTCCCCAGAAGATTTGCGTCCTATCATTGAAGAACTTCGACAGAGGTTAGACGCTCTTGAAGAAAAAACAGAGGGCATGCGTTCATCCTTAGCAACCATTGACGCATCCCTCCAAGCCCTCCTTCGGCGACAAGATGACAATGGGTATCGAGCGCCACCACCGGCAGCGCACCACCAGCAGCAAACTCCACCACCACCCCCACCGCTGCGCCTCACCCATCCCCCTATGGCTCCTCACGCACAAGGCCCTAATTCGGTTACTAGGTATTTCAAACTGGACTTTCCTACATTTGATGGGTCTAAGGACCCTTGATCTGGTTACACAAATGTGACCAGTTCTTTTATCATAAGAAAACCCCGGCGGATGACAAGGTTCATTTGGCTGCATACCACATGCTCGATGAAGCGCTCCTATGGTATCACCAATTCTGAAATGAATATTTGGTTCAGGATTGGCCGACCTTTAGACAATCTTGCATGATGAGGTTTGGTCCTCCAGCTAGTAGCAATCCATTGGGCAAATTGATCAATCATAAACAGACTGGGCCACTAGATGTGTACCAAAAGACCTTCCAGGAACGTTTGGCCAAAGCTAGTGATTTTGTCCGGCCTTCCCTGTATGTTCAAATCTTTACTACTGGATTGACCAAGGCTCTGCGTCTGGAAGTTGAATTACAGGGTCCTACAGAATTGGACCACACTATGAATTTTGCCAGGGCAATTGATAATAAACAGCGTGTTATGGAGGACTCACTGGTCAGAAAACCATTTTGGCCAAGCAAGACCCATGCCACTGCGCCAACACCCTATTCAGGGCCTCCACGTTTTGGACCCAATGCAGCACAACGTGCAGAAAGTTCTAACTTTATGCCACCAGCCCCTTATATAAAAAAATTGAATAGACAAGAGATGGAACAAAGAAAGGCCAAGGGCCTTTGTTTTAATTGTGATGAACAGTATGTCCCGGGTCACATATGCAAAAGATTATTCAGTGTGGTTTTTTGGGACGAATGTGAGGACATACTACCAGAGGACGATAGTGTTGAGACAGAACACGAGGGCCCAGAGATTTCACTTCATGCCATGATAGGTTTGTGCGGTTCTAACACCATGCAAGTTCGGGCACAATTGCACCATCTCCAGTTATTAGCTTTAGTTGACTCTGGCCGCACGCATAACTTCATTGGTCAGCCTGCGGCAGAACAACTTGGGTTAGTAGTCCAGCAGACCATCGGCTTCTCAGTCTCTGTGGCCAATGGGGAAAAAATCACCAGTGTGGGTATTTCTACAACTACTCCCTTTCATATTGAGGGCCACTCCTTTCTTGCCAATTTCTTGGTGATTCCAATGGCCGGTTTTGATTTGGTACTCGGAGTTCAATGGCTACAACGGTTGGGGCCTATTATGTGGGATTTTCAGGCCCTGACCATGACCTTCACAGAGGCCCAGAGTCAGTTCACCTTGCTTGGCACCCATGCTCCGGTGTCCAGTGCACTTCAGTCAGTTCAGGTCCAGAGCACCGAGCGTTGTAAGTTAGCTCAATTACTTACAAACTTTGAAGATTTATTTCATGATCCTACTGCTCTTCTGCCTATTCACCACTCTGATCACCGCATCAACTTGAAGATGGGAACTGACCCGGTGGTGGTTCGGCATTACCGTTACCCCAACTTACAGAATGATGAAATTGAGAGGAAGTGCCAAAATATGCTCACCCAGGGAATTATTCAGCCAAGCAGGTCTCCTTTCTCATCCCCGCTATTATTGGTCAAAAAACATGATAAGTCGTGGAGGTTTTGTGTGGACTACATGCAATTCAATGCTCACACAATCAAAGACAAATTTCCCATCCTAGTGGTGGACGAGTTGCTAGATGAGTTACACGGGGCCACTATATTTACCAAGTTGGATTTGAAGTCGGGCTATCATTAGATTCGTGTTCATCATTCAGATGTGGAGAAGACCGCATTCCGCACGTACCACGGTCATTTTGAGTTCGTCGTGATGCCATTTGGTCTTTCCAATGCGCCATCCACATTCCAGGCCCTCATGAATGAGATTTAGTTCTATCTTGCGGAAATATGTTCTAGAACATTTTGATGATATATTGGTGTATAGCAACCATTGGGACGAACACCTTCAGCACATTCACCAGGTATTTACTCTTCTCCGCTCCCATCATTTAGTTTTAAATAAGTCCAAATGTTCTATGGCCACATCCGAAGTGCATACTTGGGCCACGTTATTTCAGCAGTTGGGGTGAAGGTTGACCAGACTAAGATTCAGGCCGTCACAGATTGGCCTCCTCCTACCTCCATCACAGCGTTAAGGGGATTTTTGGGCCATACTGGGTATTACAGAAAATTTATCCGCAGCTATGGAAGATCCTAACAATGCACCATTTTATACCAAAATATTTTATACATCATTTGCAGCAATGTAAGGATCCTCACGAGCCATGGATCTTGTCACCCTCCTCTCTTCTCTTCCTTCCATCACCTTGCTTGACGTTGAGATGGAATGAGGGATTGATGGGTATTGAATTTCGGAAAGGAGAATTGGGGGAACAACGGAAGAGAGCTTGAAGGAGCTCTTGACCTGTTTATCTAATTTACTCTAGCTAAAGTAGACTCAATTCATAATTCTCATTACCCTAGCCGTCCCCTTAAATAGGGTTGAGGACGTCCAAAACACTAAAGACCTCTTGGGTCAATGGTTCAAACCAATAAATGCTAAACCAACCCAAACCAAAGACAAAACCAAACCAAGAAACAATTACATGGAAATTGAAAAACACATTCATTAATTCCTACGCCTGTTGGTAACTCATGATGCTATAGAGTCCATAACAAGCAAGCTGGGAGTTCATGTTGTTCTCTCACCCCCAACTTGAGGGGGAGTGTTGGAAGATAAGATGAAACCCAAACGACCAAGGAAGACCCACATATGTAAGATTATTATAAGATGCGCCACACGACCAAGGAAGTTCTACAAGATGGGCCTAAGCCCATAAGAACTAGGAACCACAATGATTACCATGAGCTGACATCATTATAACATCAGTTGGAAGATCAAGAAGGACTCATAAAAGTATCTTTATCTTAGGGTCAGGACCAAGAAGAGTTTTAGTTTGAGTTATGTTTGTCTTTTATCTATATTGAGTTATTTAATTATGTTAGGACTTATCTTTAAGTGTTAGAGTTTGGGTGTAATTGGGACAAGGGTAGTTTTATTGTAATTGGACTCTACTACCTTCCTCTATTTTAAATAGAGGTTCATGTACTCTGATTACAACAAGTTATTGATGTCAATGAAGTATTTCACTTTTCCATAAATTCAACACATCTAGAGTAATTAGTAGATGCAGGGGTTAAATTATGTACTTTCCAGGTTGTTGCAATTAGCAGGTTTAGATGTAATTTCCTTCAAATTAGTGGCCTTTTGTTGGCCTTTGCTGGTGTGCGTCAACCCTAATCCTCTTATATATATGACGGGTTCTGGAATGAAGGTAAGCAATCGATCAATTGTTTAGCCAAGAGGTCAGATTCTCTCTCTGACGAGGTCCAAGGTGTAAGCTTCTGATATCCCCCATTTCCATGGATCAGCCACCAGACGATTTTCTCTTCGTTCCGGATCAGAAGACGTGAGGATAACCAAGCTTTCGAAGGAAGCTTGCACCTTAGGCCTCATGAGAGAGAGAAGCCGATCTCATTTAATTAGACAAATGATCAATGCTTACCTCCATTCATCACCCGACGTCCTATAAAAGATTAGGGAACGCACACCAACAAAGGCCAACGAAAGGGCCATAAGTTTGAAGGAAATTACAACAATACCTACTAATTGCAAAAGCTGGAAATTACATAATCTACCCTCTATGTCTACTAGTTAATCTAGATACTATGGAGTCCATAACAGATTCTTTTGAAAGCTTAGTGTCTCTCAGAAATAGGGCATTCCAAGAATTCCAAACCCTTCTCAATGACGCATTCCAATTTGGAACCTAGAGCTTGAGATGGAAGAACCAGCTATTTCCCTCCATGCTATGACAAGGCTGCACAGTACAAACACCATGCAGGTCCGACCTGGCCTCCAACACCTACAGTTGCTGGCCTTAGTGGATTCAGGCAGTACCCACAACTTTATTAGCCAACCAGCAGCACAAACAACTCAGCTTACCGATTCAGCAGAACACTGGCACTTTGGTCTCGGTGGCAAATGGGGAAAAGATTTCCAGTGCTGGCATTGGTCCAATTGTACCTTTTGATATTGAAGGCCACACATTTGTGACAGACTTCTTAGTCACTCCACTCGCTGGATTTGACTTTGTGTTGGGTATTAAATGGCTGCAGCAGTTGGGTCCAATTTTATGGGACTCATGCTCCACTCTCCACAATAACCAACTTATGGCCTCTGATCGCTGTAAGTTCAGCTCACTTATTACAGAATTTACTGATTTATTTCAGGAGCCTGCTGCGCTTCCATCGATCCGAGCTTGTGATCATCGGATACGTTTAAAGTTAGGAAGTGAACCCATAGTGGTGCGCCCATACCGCTACCCACATTTGCAGAAAGATGAGATAGAGCACTAGTGTTAGCTTATGTTAGCGCAAGACATTATTTAGCCCAGCCGGTCTCCGTTTTCATCACCAGTGTTGTTGGTAAAAACACATGACCACTCTTGGTGATTTTGTGTTGACTACAGAGAGCTCATTGCTCATACGATTAAGGATAAATTTCCCATATCCGTGGTGGACAACTCTTGGATGAATTGCATGGGGCAAAATTATTTACTAAGCTGGATTTGAAATCCGGGTACCTCCAGATTCGGGTCCACCCTGCAGATGTGGAGAAAATTGCCTTCTGCACGTATCATGGCCATTTTGAGTTCTTAGTCATGCCATTTGGGCTCTCCAACGCCCCTTCCACTTTTTAGTCCTGATGAACGATTTCTTTTGCCCTCTCTTATGGAAATACGTTATGGTATTCTTTGATGATATTCTGATTTATAGCAAGCACTGGGAAGACCATATTCAGCATTTGCGCCAGGTATTCAACCTCCTGCGTTCCCATCATTTGTTTCTCAACCAAGCTCAATGCTCTTTGGGTACCTCCGAGGTAGCTTATCTGGGTCATGTCACCTCAGCCTCCGGCGTTAAGGCCGACAATAGCAAAATACAGGGGATTTTTAGGCCTGGCCAGGTATTATCGGAAGTTCATTCGCAACTATGGCCAAATCACGGCTCCGCTCACGAGCTTACTTAAGCGTAACGCCTTCACATGGTCAGACATAGCGGCTACATCCTTTGAGCAGTTGAAACACGCCTTAGCCTCTGCCCCGTTTCTCCAACTGCCCAATTTTGAAGAACCGTTTGTTATTGAATGTGATGCTTCCAGAGGGGGCATTGGCGCAGTCTTACAACAGCAGGGCCATCCCATTGCATATTTCAGTTGGCACCTCGCCTCGTACCACCACAAATTAGCTACTAATGAAAGAGAACTTATCGGCTTAGCCAAAGCCATTCAACATTGGCGTCTCTATCTTTGGGGTCGACACTTCGTGATCCGGACAGACCACTGCAGTTTAAAATATTTATTGGAGCAACGTATCACTACTTCACCACAACAACATTGGCTGACTAAATGTATGGGTTTTGATTTTAAGGTGGAGTATAAACCTGGCCACGTTAACATAGGGGCTGATTCTGTTATGGACTCAATAGCACACCGAGTCACTCAGAGGAGGAGAATGACTCACCGAGTCATCTAATTTAACTTTCATTTTTTATGTTGCTTTTAGTTAAATTTTCATTGATTATGTAATAAGCTTTGACGTAGGGGTATAGTTTGGATTTATAGCCCTAAACTATCATGGCGTGAAATACCCTATTTAAGGGTTAAAGAAAGAGAAATAAAGTAAGTCTGAAATAGGTTAATTTAGGGTAAATAGGTTCTCTTGTCGAGTTCCCTATTTTGGGTTCTTGGCATGAACTTGCATTGCTGTCTTGGTGAGTTCGTTGGGTATTTTGATTGATTGGGGAAGGAAGGAGAAAGGGGATTAAGCACTCTCTTCCGAGCTATAGAAGACTCCCTGCTTCTTTCTTGGAATAGCAGGAAGAAGAGGAAGGTTTGCGTGAGTCTTTTCAGCAAAGGTGAAGGCTTTCGGTTTGCTGGTGTGGTGTGTTCTTTAAGAGGTATTTATAATTTCCTTTCCGAGTATAGAAGGGTTATATTTTGTTTCTTTACGTACATGAACAATTGATGCATGGTTTTAGGAAACCCTACATCTTGACGTGAATCATAAAAAAGGGGTTTCATATGTGGGTTCTTAAACAGTCCCTTAAATTATTTTTTGCATCTATAATTGAGAAAAGGAAACTCCTTTTCAATCATAACGTAGAAAGAGAAAGATAAGGGAGTTCTTTTCACAATTGTGTGATAAAAAACCATCAAACAGTGTTGGATTCATTAGTACCTCGCCGAGTTACTAGATCCATGGCTAGGGACCATAACAACGTGGTATCAGAGCAGGGTAACACAACGGAGATCAACAACAATGAAATAAGAAACACATTGGAGTTGATCCTCAAGGGCCAGACAGAGTTCATGGAGAAGTTCTCTAAAATTGATCTTGATAAGAAGACATTGAAGGGAAGGATGGATAGCATGGAGACTGGTCTAACAACTGGAAGGAACACGATTCCAGAGCAAAGAGGAGGGGACCATTCGCATAACAGAGAGGGAGATGAGTTTGCTGGGCGCACTAGTTTCTCTCGCCAGCAAGAACACTTCAATCCGGGAGGACACTTCAACCAAGGGGGAGACACGGTACCCAAGTATACTCGACTTGATTTCCCTACTTATAATGGGTCAGAAGATCCTTTGATTTGGCTGTATCGGTGCAAAATATTTTTTCACCATCAAAGAATAGCAGCTTATGATAGAGTTCAGTTGGCTGCCTTCCACTTACTGGGGGAAACACAACTCTGGTTTCAGCAAGTTAAGGTTGATAGAGAGGTGGTCGAATGGGATGCGTTTAAGAATTTATGCTCTCTCCGTTTTGGTCCTCCGGCTTATAGAAACCCTTTGGGAGATTTGGTTCTGTTACGCCAAACTGGCTCAGTGGAGCAATATCAAACACAGTTTCAGGAAAAATTAGCATGAGCACGCAGTATGGTACGGGGGGGATCAGCAAGTAGCGCTATTTATAGCAGGCCTTAATGAGTCGTTACGGCTTGAGGTGGAACTCTATGCACCTATTAACCTATCTAGCACTATGAATATCGCCTGTGCTTTAGAACTTTGACGGAAAGTCCAGTACAGACAACCCCCATGGTCAGGGGAAAGGAGCACTTCTTCCACCTAGTAGGGACAACGCTATTTTACTTAGCAGGTTCAGTCCACAACACCTCCTCCTTGACACACTCTGAGTAATACTTTGTCAAGGGATACGCGATCGAGCAGTCATCCACCTCCATACATTAAAAAATTGACAAGTGCTGAGATGGCGCAAAGGCGGTCTAAAAATTTGTGTTACAACTATGATGAACCGTTTCGGGCTAGTCATCAGTGCAATAGGTTGTTTTGGATTGAAGTGGATGAAGTCGATGATCCAGAGGATACAAAAGAGAGGATAGAGGACGAGCTACCGAAAATATCCTTGCATGCCATTACTGGGCAGAAATTGCCCAAAACCATGCAAGTCAGAGCTCAGGTCTTCGATCGGGAACTCGTGGGACTAGGGGATTCAGGGAGTACCCACAATTTTCTTAGCTTAACTGCGGCTTAGCACCTGCAGTTACAGATTCTTCCACATCCGACAGCCACAGTCTCAGTGGCCAATGGGGAGAAGGTTCCTAGCTAAGGAATCAGCAAGGCGGTAAATTTTTCTATTGGTACTACTTTATTTCATGCTGAATTTTTTTTCATTCCTCTGGCTAGTTTTGATATGGTGTTGGGAATTAAATGGTTACAAACCTTGGGATCCATTCTGTGGGACTTCTTTGCGTTAACAATGAGTTTTGTCTGGCGCGATAGCCAAGTACTCCTACAAGAAAGTCAAGTGGACAAACAACAACACATTCATTCTCTGACTGCCCATGATAATTCAGACAACACTATTGATACTCTTATTGATGAGTTCTCCGATCTTTTCTGTGAGCCTACATGGCTCCCTCCCTTGAGACACTGTGATCACTGGATATGTTTGAAACCAGGGTCTGATGTGGTAGTTGTTCGACCGTATCGGTATCCTCACCTCCAGAAAGATGAGATCAAGAGATAGTGCTAGGCGATGCTAGAACAGGGCCTTATTCGCAGCAGCAGGTCCCCATTCTCTTCATCGATCTTGCTCGTGAAGAAACATGATGGGACATGGTGCTTTTGTGTTGATTATTGGGAATTGAATACGCAGACAGTAAAAGATAAATTTCCAATTCTGATCGTGGAAGAGCTCCTCGATGAGTTACATTGATCGTGGGGCTTTACCAAATTGGACTTACGGTCTGAATATCACCAGGTTCGCATGCATCCCTTAGACATTCAAAAAACAACATTCCGTACACATCACGGCCACTTTGAATTTGTGGTCATGCCATTCGGGTTGTCAAATGCTCCCTCCACCTTCCAGGCGCTGATGAATGAGGTATTTAGCTCTTAACTTCTGAAATTTGTACTTGTTTTTTTTTGTATGATATACTCATATATAGCAAGTCTCGAGAAGACCATGTAGCACATTTGAGGATTGTGTTTGAATTATTACAAGCACATCAGTTGTATTTGAAGAAATCCAAATGCTCCTTTGGGGCATCTCATGTTACTTACCTTAGCCGCATTATCTCACATGAGGGGGTAACGGTGGATCCCGAGAAGATTTAGATCATTCGTGAGTGGCCTTAGCCTCAGTTTTGCTCAGCATTACGTTGGTTCTTGGGTCTCGCAGGCTATTACCGAAAATTTATTCGGAATTACGGTCCTTTGGCAGCACCTTTAACAAACCTGCTAAAAAACAATTCCTTTTAGTGGACCAGGGAGGCCACACAGGCCTTTGAGGCTCTTAAAGGTGCTCTTGCATCTATGCCTGTTTTACAGCTTTCGCATTTTGAAGACTTATTTGTGGTGGAATGCGACGCTTCTGGTGGGGGCATTGGGGCCGTGTTACAGTAGCACGCACACCCCATTACTTATTTCAGTCAACAGTTGGCAGCTCGTTATCAGAAATTGGCTGCATATGAATGAGAGTTAATCGGGTTGGCCATGGCGGTTCAACACTGGAGGCCTTACTTATGGGACCGTTCTTTTCTCATCCGTACTGATCAGTATAGTGTCAAGTTCTTACTTGAGCAACGCCTCACTACTTCACCTCAACAGCATTGGATCAGTAAGTTGATGGGCTTTGATTTCTTTGTTTGACTATCGTGCAGGGAGATTAAACAAGGCAGTGGAGGCCTTGTCTAGGCATTTTGAACACCAGCAGCTCATATATGCAGTCAGCCGGCCTCATTTTCTCATCCTCGACATGGTGCGGGATGCGCATGTCACACTTCCAGCACTACAGGAGCTGTACAAACAGATTACAGAGGGGAAGATGGATTCTAAGTGGTCAATACAAGATTCACTCATTTGTTATAAACAGCGTGTTATGGACCAAATAGTGAGCCGAGTCAGGCTGAGACACCATGGCTGAGTCAATTACCCTGACTGAGTCAGTTAAGTAGTCATTTAGTTTATTTTATGTTTTATGCTATTTGGGTTTAAATATGGCTCAGGGCATTTTTGTAATTTTCGGCTAAACTCTTGTTGGTGTGAACTATTTGTATGCATCGTAAGGTAATGAATGGGAAAAGAAAATTCAGTAGGTTAAACAATAGATTAAATGAGGTCAGGCTCTCCCTCTCACGAGACCTAAGGGGGAGCTCCTTCAAAAGCTCAAAACCTTACAACGATCCTTCCAATTCATCGTCTTCCTCCCTGTGTTAGATCCGGGCATATCATCTGGTATCAGAGCGGGAACACGATGAGCCAAGACGAATGGATGGCGATGGAAAGATAACTATCCTTCCACGAATGGAGGTCGGCGAACAGAGAAATGGAAAGAGCGTGGGCGAGGACTCCTCTCTTCCAGATTGGGGAGAGAATGCGGGAATGGTGTGCAGATTACACCAAAAAATTTTTGCATGGAAGAAACTAGCTCTGTCTCTCCAGTAGCTTTTTTCGGGCTCTACCTCGGACGGGCAGGAGACCCAAAAATGGATGTCAGTGATCAAAAACTTCAGCGAGCGCACTGTCTCTCCAGCGGCAGCAACATTCGACATCGGGGCCTCCGCTATTCCGCAATCGGAAGGGTATTCAGCACCACCTTCGTCGATCCCAGCTGATTTGGGTTTGACCTCCCAAATTTCCTTCTCACGAACAGCGGAAATTCTTCCCCCTCCGCAGAAGGACGCAATCAACCCTTCTACTGTTCATCCTTCTGAACAGAAGAAGCCGGACATCGGCTAGCTCGTTCTCTCGGAGTATCCCGTCTCGGATCAAATCACAGCGGTGACGTCCGAAATCGCAGCTCTTCAGGATAAAGCCTCCGAGCAAAGGGTTGCCGTTGCGGAAGAAGACGTTTGACCTCGACGCTCTTCGAAAAAGGCCGATGTGGATTCATAGGTCTTCGTTCGACCTAAACCCTCCAGCCATGGACACCTCGAGCCGAAAACCAGCGTTGTTCGGCCAGATGCGACCAGAACAACACCAAAATTCAGAACCCGGAAGTTCGAAAACGGGGAGCACTCCAACGACCGCCTGCCCTATTCGAAACATCAGCCCCGAATTGCTGTTGTTTGCCGTTGGGAACAGGCCAACTACCGCACGGATCGACCTTTGGCAACCCGAGCATGGAGGCCACCGTGGGAACCCGACTGGGCCTTCGACTCTGTTTTCCCTCATTAGCCGACATTGAAGGTTGAAAGCCCTATTAGCTTCTTGGACTGCAACATAAATCGAAAATGGGAGAAAGGGAAAGAGCGACAATTGTGGGAGAACGGGTGCCCGACGAAGGAGAAATCCGGACCGCCGAGCGACGGAAAGAAGCTCAAGGTTGGGGCCAACACCACCTCTGTTTTGCACACCATGACTATCACAGGTGAGTCTTCGAATTCTTCAACACTGTGTGTAAAAATTGGGGAACGGCAACCCCTGTTTTGGGATAGCGGTGAACAGCAGCAAATTTGCTGTTATGGGGATGGGAAATTTTTTTTCGGCAATCTCAGTGGTGAGCATTCTGCTGGTTGGTCTGCTGGTTGGTCTGCTGGTATGCCCACCCTCCCTTACAAGCTTAAGCTCGGGTGTTATGGGGACCCTGTAGAATATCAGCAACTTCGTTCCCATCTCTGGGACGTTGGGGCTCAGGACACGCTCCGACCTGTGTGGAGACCGTATTGCCAAAACTCCCCAGAAACGCTACCTCTGCATAGAGTGGAAACATCACCCCACTCGTCTACTACTTTTACAAACTATGCCCAGTGGAAACTTAGAAGCAAGCCTTCTCAGCAGGTGATACTCGATGATGATTATACCTTCAATTGTGGGGGTGAAACAATTGACAGAGATCCAGAGAAGCTTGACACAAGTGACAAAAACTTGCGTTGGTGTTGGGAGCATAGCAGAGAAGAAATTGATTTAGTTGCATTGGCATCCAAAGAACCCATTCTCTTCTATGATGAAGTGGTTCTCTATGCAGATGAATTAGCTGATAGTGGCGCGTCACTCTTACCAGTAAAAGTGAGCGTAATGCCAAATTATTGGGTTCTTCTACTGCGTTTCAGTCTAAGAGTTGATGGAGTACTTATGAGGTTGAAGGACACATGATTGTATTGTAGTTTTGGAAGTGATCCCCATGTGAAATAGGAGATGAGTTTCCTGTTCCAGAAGGGTCCTCTTTGTGTAGCCAACAGACCTCTGGAATTAACAGCTGCTCTGCAGTTTTGTGTTAGTGGGTGGGCTACACTTGTGCATGATCTAAATTTCAAGGAGATTCCTACTCGTTGTGGGACTGTATGTCGAAATGCTCAGACGAATTAAGACGAGTGTTGGGTGCAGGGGTGAAATCGTGCACATTTCCACTTGCAAGTTTCCGTATACATCACAAGAGGTAAGGTCTGCCCCTTTTATTGCAAACATATACAAGAGCATGGAGTTTGCTGTCAATGCCTATCCTTTTCAATTGCTGTCTCTGAATAAATTGCGTAATGGAATTTCTGTGGGAATTTTTGGAATGTGTTGGACGGTGCTGAATGCCATTGATAATCGGGTCAACAAAACTGTTGCTCTTCTGTTTGAGAAAGGGCTGAAAAGAAATGGGGTATCTGTGCTCAAAAGTCTTATTGTTGTTGAGACCAGCACTAGTGTTCTTCATTCCCATGCCATTTGTGACGATATTGGACAGGAGATGGTACTAAACACCCTAATTACTACTGCCGTTGCAGTCAGCCTGGTGGCCTTCCTTCATCACTCCCCTCTGATTTTGGACCTTAATGACCCAAGCCTTCAGAACGGGATTCAAAAAGCAGTGGTTGAGACGTCGAAGAATCAGGAAATGTTAAGCACAATGGTAACAGGGCTTGCGCTTGAGGTCTATGAACCTCTTAATGATAATGCCGGTGGTATGGCCGAGAGGGCAGGGATGCATTCCACATTTCGGGAAAGACCAAATGCTCTTGATGCCGTTGGGAACACCACAGCTGCCATTGGCAAAGAGGAAGTCTTCAACAACTTTTACAAGTTGTGGGCTTAGAAATTTCAGACCAAAACAAATGGAGGAACTCCAAGACGATGGATCCAGTTTTGTAACCCTGATTGGAGTCAAATCATTAGCAAATGCATTGATACAGATGACTGGGTTCTTGACGCACAGCAGCTTGCAGACCTCAGAAAGTTTGTTGGTGATGAAAAATTCCATGCTGTTCTCAGACCCGATGCTATGTGTGACATACCGGTGACGTGGAGACTCGAGTATAAGCGGCAGTTATTGAATATCCTTGGGATTGTTTACGGCTACAAAAACATGAACAAAATGCGTGACGAAGAAAGGCAAGCTTCATCTGTGCCTCGTGTTTGTCTAATTTGTGGCAACGCATTTGCTACGTATGTGCAGGCAAAGAGCATTGTCAAGATCATTACGGATGTTGCTGCTATTGTAAATCATGATCCTGATATTGGGGACTTGTTACAGGTCGTATTGTTCCAGATTATACTGTTAGTGTCGCAGCGTTGCTCGCAAGTGAGCTATCTCAGCATATCAGCACCACTGGAATGGAAGCTAGTGGGACAAGCAACATGAAATTTGCAAGGAATGGTTGTGTTCGGATTGGCAGTTTAGTTGGAGCCAATGTTGAGATAAGGCAAGAGAAAGCCCACAGGGACAGTTTGTGCCAGATCCAGGCTTTGAAGACGTGCAGGCATTTCTTCACAGTGGTGTATTTGGTCCTCACAGCTATCACGAGTGGATGGGATCATTAGAAGGAAACGAGCGGTATGGTCAAGCAGATTATATTGCATGCCCAGAGAAAGTTGATGAGGTCAGCAACCCAACACTAATACAAAAAAAAAATATGATTTCAAAATGTTGAAGACGTTGGCACCTACGGCTCACGGGCAGAACAGGTGGCGGGCTTCGGAGCCCAGAAAATGGTTTCGACAGGCATACTCTACCTTCGAGCTCGAGGATAAGCTCGTTCTCCAGGAGGGGTGAGATGTTATGGACCAAATAGTGAGCCGAGTCAGGCTGAGACACCATGGCTGAGTCAATTACCCTGATTGAGAGTTAAGCAGTCATTTAGTTTATTTTCTGTTTTATTCTATTTGGGTTTAAATATGCCTCGGGGGTATTTGTGTAATTTTCACCTAAACTCTTGTTGGCGTGAACTATTTGTATGCATCGTAAGGTAATGAATGGGAAAAGAAAATTCAGTTGGTTAAGCAGTAGATTAAACGAGGTCAAGCTCTCCCTCTCACGAGACCTAAGGGCTCCTTCAAAAGTTCAAAACCTCACAGCGATTCTTCCTATTCATCATCTTCCTCCCTATGTTAGATCCGGGCATATCACAGGTTCTTTACCTTCTTCCCACGTCCGAGTTGATTCCAGTGGTTCTCTCGGCTTATCATGATTCGACCCATGAGGGGTTACAGAAAATGTTGTTGCGTCTTCGGGCAGATTACTATTGGCAGGCAATGAAGACCTCCATTGCCACATATGTCTCCGCATGTTCAACGAAACAAAATCGAGCATTTGAGTCCCGCGGGGCTTCTACAGCCTCTCGCGCCGCCTACTCAGGTATGGGTAGATATTTCGATGGACTTTTTGGAGGGTCTTCCCATGTTAGCTGGGAAATCAGTTTTGTTTGTGGTGGTGGATCGGTTCTCCAAGTATGGTCATTTCGTTCCGGTGGCGCTTCCCTACACGGCAGCTTGTGTGGCCCATACTTTCTTGGAGCATATTGTCCGATTACATGGCATCCCAGAATCTATTGTCAGTGATCGGGACGTGGTATTCACGAGTACTTTCTGGTGGGAACTTTTTCGTCGGAGTGGCACAAAATTGAAAATTTCGTCCGCATATCATCCTCAGACGGATGGCCAAACCAAGGGGGTTAATCGAACCATCGAAATGTATCTCAAATGCCTTATTGGAGATTGACCGAAACAATGGGTTCACTGGCTACCATGGGCAGAATACTGTTACAATACTTTGTTCCACTCGGCTTTGCAGTCATCTCCTTTCCGGGTTCTTTATGGGAGGGATCCCCCACGACTTGTCTCTTATACCAGAGGCTCCACCCACGTGGACACCATTGACGAGGCGCTAATGGATTGTGATCAGGTGTTAAAGACTATTACAGACTGTCTATAGCGGACTCAGAACTGGATGTCAAGTGCATACAATAAGGGACACCGGGATGTCTCTTTCGAGGTAGGGGAGTATGTTTGGGTACGCCTACGACAGTACCGGCAACAGTCCATTGCGGGGCCGTCGCGCCATAAGCTCTCCCCCAGGTACTTTGGGCCTTTCTCCATTATTCGGCGTGTAGGGCAGGTGGCCTATCAACTACAACCGCTTGACACGGCGAAGCTGCATGATGTGTTTCATGTCTCACTCTTGAAACCACACAAGGGTTCACTGCCTACTTCCCCTCCATTCTTTCCTCCAGTCGACAAGGGCCACGTCATTCTGACACCCTACGCGTGTTACGGGCACGTTTGACCGATGATCAGTGGGACATTCTTGTGCAGTGGACCACTACAGACCCGGAGGCAGCTACATGGGAGCGGTTGGAGACCTTCAAACAGGTCTATCCAGCTTCCGAGCTCTAGGACAAACTCTTTCTCCAAGGGGTGGCAGATGTTATGGACTGAATAGCACATTGAGTCACTCAGAGGAGGAGACAATGACTCACTGAGTCATCTAATTTAACTTTCATTCTTTATGTTACTTTTAGTTAAATTTTCATTGATTATGTAATAAGCTTGGACGTAGGGGTATAGTTAGGATTTATAGCCCTAAACTATCATGGCATGAAATACCCTATTTAAGGGTTAAATAAAGAGAAATAAAGTAAGTCTGAAATTAGGTTAATTTAGGGTAAATAGGTTCTCTTATCGAGCTCCCTATTTTGGGTTCTTGGCGTGAACTTTCATTGCTGTCTTGGTGAGTTCGTTGGGTATTTTGATTGATTGGGGAAGGAAGGAGAAAGGGGGTTAAGCACTCTCTTCCGAGCTGAAGGAGACTCCCTGCTTCTTTCACGGAACAGCAGGAAGAAGAGGAAGGTTTGTGTGTGTCTTTTCAACAAAGGTAAAGGCTTTCGGTTTTCTGGTGTGGTGTGTTCTTTAAGAGGTATTTATAATTCCCTTTCCGAGTATAGAAGGTTTATATTTTGTTTCTTTACGTACATGAACAATAGATGCATGATTTTAGGAAACCCTACCTCTTGACGTGAATCATAAAAGAGGGGCTTCATACGTGGGTTCTTAAACAGTCCCTTAAATTATTGTTTGCATCTATAAATGAGAAAAAGAAACTCCTTTTCAATCATAACGTGGAAAGAGAAAGATAAGGGAGTTCTTTTCACAATTGCGTGATCAAAAACCATCAAACAGTGTTGGATTCATCAGTACCTCACCGAGTTACTAGATCCATGGCTAGGGACCATAACAGATGCCTTATCTTGCTGGGACATGTCAGAACCACAGCTACACGCAATCAGTCAACCACGGTTTCTTTTGCTCAATTCAATTAGGGATGAAATTCAGCAACATCCCGAGCTCATGGCCTTGTATCACAACATTGGGCAAAGCACCATGGACAGTGATTGGGCATTTCAGGACCGTCTCATCTTGTATAAGAATCGGATTTATCTCCATCCTACTTCTGTCCTACTCAACAGCATCCTATCTACATTTCATGACAGCACTCATGAAGGCCAGCAAAAGACATTTCCGCCTAAGTCGTGACTTCTATTGGAGGGGCATGGAACGTATGGTGGCTGACTATGTATTTTGCGTGCCAGGTTTGCCAACGGAACAAAGCGGAATTGTTAAACCTAGCAGGCCTGTTGCAGCCTCTGCAACTCCCTTCACAGGTATGGGCAGATATATCCATGGACTTTATAGATGGCTCCCAACGTCTTCAGGCAAATCTATTATCTTCGTAGTGGTGGATCGATTCTCTAAATATGGGCACTTCCTGCCCCTAGCACATCCTTATACAGTGACACATGTGGCTCAGATCTTCACGGACTAGATTGTCCGCCTTCATGGCTTACCGGAGTCCATCACCAGTGACAGAGATGCTGTATTCACAAGTACCTTTTTGGAAAGAGTTATTCAAATTATAGGGCACAAAATTGGCTTGCTCATCAGCCTACCACCCTCAGACAGATGGGCAAACGGAAGTAGTCAACCCACTATTGAGATGTATTTGCGCTGTTTCGTGGGGGATACTTCCAAAAGTTGGGTCCGTTGGGTCGCCTAGGCGGAGTTTTGTTATAATACATCTTACGATGCAGCACTTGGCACTACACTCTTCAAGGTGGTTTATGGGCGAGACCCCCCTCGTCTCTGATCTTACGAGCCTGGCTCGTCTTGGGTGGTGGCACTAGACCAGGCTTTGGGGGAACGGGATACTATGCTTGCACAAGTAAAAACACACTTGCAAAAAGCTCAAGACAAAATGAAGAGCACCTACGACAAGGGTCATCATGACCTTTCATTTGCTTCAGGAGATTATGTATGGATTCGACTTTAATGTTACCACCAGCTTTCCCTTACGGCCTCCAAACGTCATAAACTTTCAACGAAATTCTATGGTCCATTCCAGGTGTTGAACCGTATTGGTAGTGTGGCTTATCGCTTGCAACTCCCACCAGATGCCAAGATCCATGATGTCTTCCATGTCTCCCTATTGAAGCCGTTCAGGGGAGACTCACCTCTACTCCACACACCGTTGCCACCAGTACAAGATGATCGTGTTCTACCTACTCCAGAGAAGGTGTTTCAAGCTTGCTGGGTCCAAGGGTCGTGGGAGATTTTAGTCAAGTGGGCCGACACAGAAGCTTCCTGGGAACCTATTGTGGACTCACTCATGGCTAGACAGAGAACTTAAGTGGTGTCACTTTAAGTTAAGAGTAAGGGTTGGGTTTAATGTAATTTTGAGTTATGTATGGGCCACATCATGGCTTGGGAAGTGTTTTAGTTGTTGGCTTGGGGAAGTGTAAGCGTCATGGCCTTCTTGTTATAAGGAGGACACCAGTCTGTATGAAAATCAAGCATTAATCAAAGTAGTTGTAGCAAGGTCGGATTCTCCCTTTGAGGTTCAGGGTGAGCTTCCCTTCACAAGCTCAATTATCTTTGCCTTCTCCAATCAGAAACATGGAGGAGAATGTCCGGTGGATCGATCTCTGGAAATGGGGCATAACAGAACCATTAGAGGCTTTTCGTGCCCTCTACCTCACCTTTGAGCTTGAGGACAAGCTCTTTCTCCAGAACGGGGGGGGGGGGGGGGGGGGGGGGGGGATGTTATGGACTCTATAGCATCTAGATCAATTAGTAGAAGCAAGTGTTAAATTATGTGATTTCCAGGTTGTTTCAATTAGCAGGTTTAGATGTAATTTCCTTCAAATTAGTGGCCCTTTGTTTGGCCTTTGCTGGTGTGCGTCAACCCTAATCCTATTTTATGGATGACGGGTTCTGGAATGCAGGTAAGCAATTGATCAATAGTTTAGCCAAGAGGTCGGATTCTCTCTTTGACGAGGTCCAAGATGTAAGCTTCCTTCGAAAGCTTAGTGTCTCTCAGAAATAGGGCGTTCCCAGAATTCCAAACCCTTCTCAATGACTCATTCCAATCTGGAACCTAGAGGTGATCGTCGGGTGACTTGATCCATGGCAAGGGAGCTTAAAACCTGTGTACGAATCTGAGACAAAGTGGATACATTGAATCTATTGAAATTCAAAATTATATGTCGTTGGGCCTAACCACCTCTTTATGCAGCTTATGCCTGAAAGACATAAACACCAACAAACAAAACATGGCGAACCAGAACAATTTCATGAAGCGAACACTTCTTCAATTTGCAAATCAAATTTCAGCCTTTCAAACAGAACCACTAAAACCCAGATGCGAGCCTTGCCATAGGACTTGATATGCTGTAGGAATTATTATGGGCTTGTCCGATGTCTCGTCTTTTAGAATTTAGGACTCCATAATGATCTCGAGTCAAAGGGGGAGAGGAGGAGAAGAATAGAGAAAGGACAGAGAGTTTAGATATCAACTTCCAAGATAAGGGAGAGGAGAGTTTGGACGAATTTGAGAAGAGAGGAGAGAACTTAATACTCTACCTCTTAGCCAAGGGCCTCTATTTATAGTTTTTTTACAAAGCCCTTAGGGCCATGTTGTGGACTTGATAGCAGAATGAGTAATCCAGAGACGACGCAGACGAGTCAGTGATTCAGTGGAGTAGTGAAGTACCTTAACCAGTTTATGTTCTTTTAAATTCATGAATGTCAAGTAGGGAACCCACGAGGGCAGTATTGTAATAATCGTAAACACTATGCTTGAGCCTTTGCTTTAAGAGGTCATCGAGAAGAAAGGAAAGACAAGAAGAAAGTTACTAGGGATTTGCGTTCTCCTTCAATGAACCAGGGTCGGCGTTCCCCTGGAACCCAAGGTGCAGACTCCCTTTGACGAGCCTGGTTATCCTCATCCTCGCCAATCCATCTCTCCTCTTCTCTCACGTTAGCCATTCCAATCCGCTGTTCCTCACAACCCGTCACCATAGGTAGACCAGAAAAGTCTCGGCGTCCTGGTTCTACCCTCGATTTACAAGAAGACCTCTCCCATCATCGAATCACTCGATCCATGGTCAGAGACCATAACATCTTAGTATCAGAGCAGGTCAATATGGGACAATCATCCAACAACGTCGAGTTGATAGCTAACATCAAAGAAATGATGCACGTTGAGAGAGAACAGAGCGACGCCTGAGCAACAGCAAGACAAGAGGAATCCGAAGAGCGTTTGGTCACATTGCTGGAATGTAGGGTCGCCCAACAGGTACAATTACAAATCGACAATTTATCTAATAGACTATTTGATATAATTGGGGGAAGAAGTTCCAACCCACGAGAGGGGGAAAGGAGCCCTGCGGCCAGGCAGGGGTACCAGTATGTTGGACACACAGAGCCACCAGTGTCAGGGGGGAATTTGAGTCCCGAAGGTGGGACCATCCCGAGATACACCAAATTGGAATTCCCAATTTTTAAGGGATCGGAGGACCCGTTGATATGGCTTTACAGGTGTGAGAAATTTTTTTCTCACCAACGAACTACTGACAGTGATAAAGTGGGATTGGCCACCTTCCACATGCTCAACGAAGCGCAACTATGGGGCCATCAATTAGAATTGGAGTATCCCTATTTAAATTGGCAGGAATTCAAAGATTTATGCTCCATCTGGTTTGAGCCTTCGGCTCAAAACAATCCCTTAGGGGACTTGGTGTTGCTACGTCAAACCGGCACGGTCGAACAGTACCAAAAAGCCTTCCGAGAAAAATTGGCCAGGGCCAACAAGGTAGTCAAGGTGGACCAGCAAGTCAGCTTGTTTACAGCCGGCTTCACAGAGGCCTTCCATCTGGAAGTGGAGCTCCTTGCTCCTACGGATTTGGCTAGAGCAATGAATTTGGCCAGAGCACTTGAAGCCAAACAAAAATTCCAGGCACGCAGACCTCCATGGCAGGGAGGAAGACAGTTTGCAGGCATCCCACACACAGCAACCCCATGGCGTAACTCAGTACCTTCCAATTCTCCTCAAGCTTCCAAGAAAAGTCTATCTCAACCGGTATTCATCTGAAAATTGAACAGGGCAGAGATGGAAGACAGAAGGTCCCAAGGCTTATGTTATAATTGTGATGAAAAATATACCTTTGGACATCAATGCCAAAATTTTTTTGGTTAGAAGTAGAGGATGAGGAGGAAGAAGCCCCAGACAATACCGAACCAGTGGAGGAAGAAAACGAACCTGAAATTTCTCTCCACGCCATTACCGGCCTCCAATCCACCAAAACAATGCAACTATGTGCCCTCGTCAATGAGCAACCACTCCTCAGTTTGGTTGACTCTGGCAGTACTCATAATTTCATAAGCTTCAATGCGGCTCAGAAGTTACAACTTCCAGTACAGCCTCGTCCAGCAGCTTCAGTGTCAGTGGCTAATGGAGAAAAACTTCGCAGTTATGGGATCAGTAAGGCAGTGTTGTTTTCCATTGAAGGTCATCCGTTTGAGGCAGAATTTCTGATCATACCACTAGTAGGATTTGATATGGTTCTCGGCATTACATGGATGCAAGCTTTGGGGCCCATTTTGTGGGATTTCACAGCCTTGACCATGAGCTTTGAGATGGCAGGCCAGAAGTACACTTTCCAGGGTAATAAGACTGAAATTCCTTCACACTTACGTGTACTCCAGCAGCAGCAGCCCTCGGCCATGAACTTAAAAAATTTATTGGAGGATTATGACGAGGTCTTTCAGGAACCAAAGGGTCTCCCGCCTCTAAGAAGGTGTGACCATAAAATTTCATTGAAGGATAGTTCTGATGTGGTGGTGGTGAGCCCCTATCGATATCCCCATCTCCAAAAAGACGAAATAGAAAAACAATGCAAATAGATGCTTGAGCAAGGCCTCATCCGAAGAAGTACATCCCCTTTCTCTTCACTGGTCTTGTTAGTTAAGAAACAAGACAACACTTGGAGATTTGCGTGGATTATAGGGAATTGAACTCCAAGACTATCAAAGACAAGTTCCCTATTCCAGTTGTGGATGAGTTATAGGATGAACTTCATGGAGCTCAAATTTTCACCAAGCTCGATTTGTGCTCTGGCTACCATCAGGTCCGTATGTATTCTCCAGATATTCACAAGACAACATTCCGGACACATCATGGTCACTTTGAATTTTTTATCATGCCCTTTGGTCTCTCCAATGCTCGATCAACATTTCAGACCTTAATGAACTAGGTATTTACCGATTATCTCTGCAAATTTGTGTTAGTATTCTTTGATGACATACTAATTTTCAGCAAGTCTTGGCCTCAACACTTAGAGCACTTACAATTGGTTTTTCAATTGATTCGAGCCTACCGGCTTTATATAAAGAAGACCAAGTGTACATTTGGGAGAAAACAAGTAACTTATTTGGGGCATATTATTACAACATCAGGAGTGATAGTGGACCCAGAAAAAATTACAATTGTTACACAGTGGCCTCCACCAACCAATGTCTCATCTTTACAGCGTTTTTTAGGCTTAGCCAGATATTACAGAAAGTTTTTTGCCAACTACGCGAGCATAGCAGCACCCTTGTCCAACTTGCTACGTCGCAATGCATTTGTTTGGCATGATGAGTCCATCACAACCTTCCAAACGTTAAAAACAGCCCTCACCATAGCACCGGTCTTACAATTGCCTAATTTTGAAGAGCCTTCTGTGGTTGAATGTGATGCATCAAGAGGTGGTATTGGGGCAGTGTTGCAACAGTCCAACCATCCCATTGCCTATTTCAGCTGACAACTGGCACCGCATCAACACAAGTTACCAGCATATGAGCGTGAACTGATTGGCTTAGCAAAGGCAGTCCGCCATTGGTGTCCTTATTTATGGCATCGATATTTTCTTATCCGTACTGACCACTGCAGTTTGAAATATTTACTGGATCAGGGTATTTCTACATCACCTCAGCAGTAGTGGATCAGTAAATTGTTGGGCTTTGACTTTATGGTGGAACACAAGGCAGGTAAATTGAATACAGCAGCGGATGCTTTGTCGTGCCAGTAAGAAGACTCACCACAATTAGCTGCCATCAGTTATCCCACGCCAGTTCTCTTGGACACCATTAGGGAGGCCCACAGGAGCTTACCAGAACTCCAAGACCTCAGTCAGCAAATTACAGCTAGCAATATGCCATCTGATGGACACTCCATGACACCCTCATTCTCTATAAGAGCCGTATTTATTTGCCCCATTCTTCTCCTCTCATTGCTAAAGTGGTATCTTCCTATCATGACAGCTACCATAAAAGCATTCAAAAGACACTCATGCGACTTCACCATGATTTCTATTGGGCTGGTATGAAGAACGCCATTACCTCCTATGTAGTTGCTTGTCAGGTGTGTCAGAGGAATAAGGCGGAGCATTTATCACCAACAGGGGTACTATAACCGCTCCAGCTTCCCACTCAGGTATGGGTGGACTTATCCATGGTTTTTATTGAGGGACTCCCGAGGTCTTCCGGGAAATCTATTGTTTTGGTGGTCGTGGACATTCTCCAAATACGGTCATTTCGTTCCATTGGAACACCCATACACAACAACGTCAGTAGCACAAGTCTTCTTTACACACATTGTGCGCCTACAAGGCATTCCGAAGTCCATTGTCAGTGATCGGGATGTTGTTTTTACTAGTCAATTCTGGGGGGATCTCTGCAAATTCCGCGGCACCAAACTCAATTTTTCCTCAGCATATCAGCCGCAAACTGATGGCTAGACCGAAATACTTAACCATACCATTTCCATGTATTTACCATGCTTGGTAGGTGACATACCCAAAAGATGGGTGGACTGCATTCCGTGGGCAGAATATTCGTACAACACCTCTTTCCACATGACTTTACAAGACGCCCCATTTCGTATAGTGTATGGCAGAGACCCTCTCAGTCTCATTTCATATGATCATGGCTCCACCAGAGTCGATACAGTGGACAAGGCCCTCATTGATCGAGATTAGTTGTTGGCCACTATTCACCAGCGCCTCAGCCAAGCCCAAGCCTATATGAAAGACTACTATGATCAGGGTCACCGTGACATTCAGTACAACATAGGTGACTTTGTTTGGATCAAGCTCCAACATTACAAACATGCTTCTGTAGTAGGACGCAGGCACAAGCTCTCACCCAATTATTTTGGGCCATTCAAAATTACTCAAAAGGTCAAGGAAGTCGCATATAGGCTCCAATTGCCTCCAGAAGCCAAGATCCACGATGTATTCCATGTGTTCCTCCTCAAGCCCTTCACAGGTAGCGCTTCACCCCACACTCATGCTCTCCCACCCATGGAGGATGGCCAAATATCTCTCTCGCTATTCAAAATTCTGCAAGCTCACTAGAATCCACACAGACAAGAGGTGTTAGTTCAATGGTCTCCCACAAACGCCACCATTACCACTTGGGAGGACCTTGTATTATTCCAACAGGTCTGCCCCACATTCGAAATTGCGGACAACCTCATTTTCCAGAAGGGGAGTGATGTTGTGGACTCGATAGTAGAACGAGTAATCCAGAGACGACGCAGACGAGTCAGTGACTCAGTGGAGTAGTGAGGTACCTTAACCAGTTTATGTTCTTTTAAATTCATGAATGTTAAGTAGGGAGCCCACGAGGGCAGTATTGTAATAATCTTAAACACTATGCTCGAGCCTTTGCTTGAAGAGGTCATCGAGAAGAAAGGAAAGACAAGAAAAAACTTACAAAGAATCTGCGTTCTCCTTCAATGAACCAGGGTTGGCGTTCCCTTGGAATCCAAGGTGCAGACTCCCTTTGACGAGCCTGGTTATCCTCATCCTCGCCAATCCATCTCTCCTCTTATCTCACGTTAGCCATTCCATTCCATTGTTCCTCACAAACCCGTCACCATAGGTATACCAGAAAGGTCTCGGAGTCCTGGTTCTACTCTCAATTTACAAGAAGACCTCTCCCATCATTGAATCACTTGATCCATGGTTAGAGACCATAACAGGCTACAACATTACAAGAGAAGAGACATAAATAGATAAGTAGTTACATCTTAATGCCATCTTATGAGAAGTCTTCTTAGTTACCTATATGCCACCTCTTGGATGTGTGAGCTTTCTTCCTTGGACATGTGGGCTTGAACCCACCTTCTTACACTCCCCCTCAAGCTGGAAGAGAAAAGACATCATAAATAACAAACTTGTCACATATAAAAGATAGGATCTTAGACTTAACCGGTTTAGTAAGAATATCCGCTACTTGCTCTTGTGATGAAACATGTTTGAGGGAGATTATACCAGCTTGAAATTTCTCCCGTATCAAGTGGTAGTCCACCTCAATGTGTTTGGTCCTTTCATGGAAGATCAGATTTGAAGTGATATGAATAGCTGCTTAGTTATCACAATATAGATCCATAAAACCTCCTTTGTAAAATCCTAATTCAGTAAGAAGGGACCTGATCCATAGGATTTTAGTGACTGTGTGAGACATAGCCTTGTATTCTGCTTCTGCATTAGATCTGGCAACCACATTTTTCTTTTTGCTTTTCTATGTAACCAGGTTCCCTCCAACAAGAGTGCAATATCCAGAAGTGTACTTCTTGTCATTGGGTGATCCAGCCCAATCTGTGTTTGAGAAACCTTCTATGTTGAAGTGGCCATTTTTCTTATAAAGAAATCCGCTTCCTAGGGCTCCTTTTAAGTATCGTAATATCCTTTCCAAAGCTTGCCAATGGGTAAGTTGTGGTTGATGCATGTATTGACTCACCACACTTACAATATGCCTTCATCTTCCAACACTCCCCCCTCACGTTGTTGTGTCCTTCCATGAGGCTCTGCTGGCACAATATAAGTGAAAGTAAAAATCACCCTTATCCGGTAAGACATTGCTCCATACTCCAGTCCTAATGTTGGATGTAGGGCACACTCCGTCTTCTATAGGTAGTGTGTCTATCGGCATTGCTTTGAAATTTCCACCACCATGTCCCTCCACATGACAACGATTCTCAAGTAGTAGGAGTAATAAAAGCCATTACAGAGAGGAGAGGGGGGGGGGGGGGGGTGTTAGTGGGTTTATTTATAATGGAGTTCCAATCCAGACACCGACTCTCACAATATCCCAATTGCGATATTTTTTAGAGTTAAATTTATCATGGTGTCCCAATCCGGGCACTGACTTGCATGGTGTCCCAAATGTGATATTTTTGAGAGTCAAATAAATTAGGTATGAGAAAAGCTACTGAGGACACCTCTTCTTCAATAATAATGTCTTATCCAAAGAGATATAATAGCAGCTGCTGTAATGTAACACGACCATCTTCCAACACATATAACACGAACCAAAAAACTAAACATTGTAGAAGGACCCATGAAATAATCATAATCTAATATAAATATTTTTTCTTAGAAGCATAAGCTTCATCTTTTGTGATCCCCCTTTCTTCAATATTTTGGTCACATAAACTTATCCACAACATATGGAATAAAATACCTCTTTCTTGTACTTCTTGTACTTCTCCCCCTCAAGCTGGGAGGTAATGACAGTGATCCCAGCTTGAACCAAACATCATAGATGCAGAAATAAGCCCAAATAACATAGATGTAATAATAAGCCCTTAAACCAAGGAGAAGTGAGATATTTTTCTGATATAGTAACTCAAACAATGACGCAAAACAAAGGGCATAAATTCAGATTTTTCAATACAACAGAATACTAGAATGACCTTTGATTCTTCCAGTGCGAATATATCTTTAAATATAGATCAAATTGACATGAAATTTTCTCCTTATGAAACTAAATTAAAGTAAATTTCATCCAAGTACAACTTCTCTTCATAAAATATAATTATCAGAAGATAAATAATCAGATAGATTTCGGTCTCTATCATCTGGCCTAACTAAGCAATGTTTCTCCTTTTTTTCTAGCATGACCGTTGACTCTTCCAATATCAATATCTCCTTATAAAAAAGCTCAGATCGAGAATTGGTTGAATAGGTAAGAAAATAGACTTACAAATATTTCTTTTGATACATAATGCTCCATATAAAGTCTCGTTATTGATAGGCATTAAATGCTTTGGAAGTTGAAGTTTTTTGCTGCTGCTCAAACCTTTTTTTCAATCTGACCTTTGCTGCTTCAAATATTGATTTATCTTTGTAGATATATCCGATTGAAAATTTGTTGAATATGTTAGATAATAGACTTACAGATATTATTTTGATATATATATATATATATATATATACTTCACTTCTCCGTGAAACTGCCGTGTTCTTCTAGATGGGGTAGTTTTAGGTTGATCTATTTTAACGGCTTTTAACTTCTGAGTGATTAGGTCTATTTCTTTATCTATGTTTTGTTGAAAACCTTTACTAGTTTTTAAATAATCTAAATTTTCAGATAACTGTTATGTTTTTCCTTTTAAGGTTTTTAATTCTTCTTGCAATCTATTTATTATAAATTCTAAATCAGTTAATTTGTCTTGAAGAGAACTTCCTAGGCTAATTATTAAGTCTATTTTGCTGTTAAGGTATGGGTTACTACCGTGTAAACTATGTTCTTCGTTATTAAAATGACACTTTAAAGAACTTGAGCCTATGAATTTAAATTCAAATTTAGAGGTTATTCTTAAATCTAAATATTCTATTTTTTTAAAAGGGTCCAGGGTAACCGGCTCTGATACCAAATCCCGGCAATGGAACCAATCCTGTTTGTGGGACGTCTTCATAAGATAAAAGCTTATTGTCTAATTTGACTTGTTGTTCTAAAGCCTGAATTGTAGCTTGGTTTGTGGGTTTTGTACAACTACTTGTTTTCATACAACTACCTGGGATTGTGCATGGGCAATCTACTTCGGCTTCTGCTTCTTCTAGGGGGCCACCACGCTCCGCTGACGATATAAGGGTTGGAGAGTACGTGGTGTGGACAGGAATAGTACTAGAATTCTTGTGGAATTGAAGATAGTCTCGGGAGATAGTAAGAGAGCCATTATTGTGGAGGATGAAATTGAGTCCTAGGATGAAATCAACTTTAAGTTTTAAATCACGAACCTAGGTGAAGAGTAAGGGATAAGAGCCAGAAAAAGATGAGCAGTTGGTAAAAAACTGGATCTTACCATCATCAAAATAGGTGCCTATTAAAAATCTGATATCATTTGTTGTGATCCATGAGAGTTCAGTGGGATAACTTACTATTGCATTAGACTTGGAACTTAGTTGCGAAAGAGAACATGTAAATCTAGTGTTGATCTATGTTAGTCTGAATAGTTTTGTATGCCTGTTTGAACTCATTCCTTTTTATACCTCAGTGAAATTCCTTTTTGTAATGTATGAATGTAAATGGAAATGCTCTTGCTTGCAAAAGACAGATAACTTCAGAAACAGCCTAGGCTAACCCAGGGACATGTACCGGAACAATCGATTACTTAAAAATAAGTGCATGTGCAGTGAAGACGAATACAAAATGGTGGTAATACCAAAAGTATTCAGTGAAACAAAAATTACACTGGTAATAGCAAAAGTGCGCTGGTAATAGCTTAAAATGGGTTTAAATCTGGAAGCAATGAGTTTTCTTAACTTTGATAATGAATTGTAATTTGAAAGAAGTTGCAGGTCAAAATTGAAATTGGTATATTTTTTTTGTAAGATTGTCAGACAACAGGCTTACTCTACTATTTTCTCTTAATTGTGATATGACTAGGATTTTATTGTTATTTGTTGCCTCTTCGTTCTGTTGAAGTAATTGCTTATGGGTCACATTGGTTCAGGTGGAGTAACAATGAGTGTATTTGGATTGATAATGTGCTATATTTTACACAGGTTTTCAAATTGAGCAGGATTTCATATGATTTTCAAATATTTTACGACACTAAGTATTAGTCATATGCTAATGAGGAGTAAATTTTCTTCAGTTTTCTTTTTATATTGTTGATTTAGATGAATTTTGTGGGTGAATTCCATGCAAACCCTCACGAGACACAACTCGTCCACTACTGTAAAGTAGGGGTTTAACGGCTTGTTGCATGCGCTAAAATGCAATCGTGTTCCCTATGAAAGTGACATTTTGTTTTCCTAGGCTTAATTTTTGTTATGTTGTTGTTTTGCTAGGGACTAGCAAAGACTGAGGTTTGGGGGTATGATAGATGCCATATTCTGACATGAGAACAAGGTTAATTATAATTGAATAACCCTTATAATTGTGTTATAGGTGGTTATGTATCGGTTTTCACTTGAAACGTGCATTTATTGAATTTGACATTAATCATTGCTTATATTGCATATTTTTCTCTCCTGAATGATATTTCATTCCTTTTAGGGTTTATTTATTCTTGAAATGATTTTTATGGATTTAATTATGGAATTTCAGGAGAATTTTGGTGGAGAAGGAAATATTTACCAAAATACCCTTAGTGAAAGGGAGGTGATTTTTAGGGCAAATCGTATTAAAACGAGAGCCCGTCGACGGAAACAGGGGAGGCCCGAGAAAAGAGAGTGTCGACCGAAACAGAGCACTGTCGACGGTTCGGAGGGAAGACCCGAGAGGGCTCCCTCCGAGCGCCGTTCGTCACCGTCGTCCACCACCATCCGGCAACCGAGAACAGACCCGAGGAGAGCTCGAGAGAGTCTCCGTCGCGGCGAGTTCGACGCTGCTATTCTTTGCTCGCTAGGCCGAAAGGTGACCCGAGAGGGCTCCTCCGGCGTCGATTCCGCATTCCGACCATCCTCCGGCGTCTATTACATATTTCCGACCATTCCCGGAGCTATTCCGACTCCGACCGAGACTCGAGAGAGCCGGTTAGAGAACTTCAGCTCTGTTTCGTTCTTCGCCGGACGTTACCTCCCTCCGTCGGCGTCTAACCTTCGTCACCGGCGTCGTCTCCACCTCCGGCCACTCACTCTTGCTACTCGAAGCCATTAATTTCGGGAAATTGCAGCACCCGTGAGAACGAGGTACTGCCCGAGCGAGAGGAAGGAGAAGGGGAGTAATTCGTCATTTTGGAATTTAAATTTTTTATATAGTTTGAACTTAGGTATTGAATGTTTATTAAATGTGATTTGATAATTAATGTTTATTGAATATTTGTTTTCCCGATATTTGATTAAATTAAATAGTTAGGGTAGGATTATAATTTTGGTTGGATTTTGGTATTTTAATCTGATTTCTGTCTTTCACTCTATGCGCCCGAGAGGGGCTAGACGCAAGGATTGAGAAATTGGATCTGTGGTTACGTGGCGCTCGAGAGGCACGAATCACAGTAAAATCCAGAGTTGATAATTTTAGTATCATCTAAATAGGAAATTGATTATCTGCATTCTATTGTAGTCCGATCTCTATCATTAACTCTAGGCGCCCGAGAGGGACTAGATGCAAGGATTGAGAATCCGGATTCGTGGTTACATGGCGCTCGAGAGAGGCACTTATCATGGTAAAATCCAGAGTTAACGTTTTCTGTTGTGGAAGTAGTTAACCAGATGATGGTTTGATAATTTAGGATATAATTAGTGTTTAGTTTAGATTAATTCATCATATTTGGTTAGGCTAGTTGACTGAAGAATACACAAAATTCAGTCCTCCCTGTGGATATGACCCTCGCTCCCTGCTAGATTACATGAACGATGCGTACGCTTGCGAGGTATAAAAGCCGATGTAATTAAATTTTGCATCACTCATGCACCTTGGTAGGAATTGACCAGTCACACACATCCTCTTGCAAGAAAGGACACCTCTTGCAACCCAAAGGGACACTTCTCTTCCTTGACATACAGCTGATTGTGTCTCACTTTCTTTAACACCTTTCAAAGATGTTCTTTGTGCTTGTCCATACCCTTGCTGTACACGACAATATCATCCAAATAAACAACGACAAACTTGTCCAAGTTTTCGGAAAATACCTCGTTCATGAGAGTGCAGAATGTTGCAGGTGCGTTGGTTAGGCCAAAGGGCATAACCATGAACTCGTAAGCCCCATATCTCGTTACACAAGTAGTCTTCCTCTCGTCTCCTTCAACAATCCGAACTTGGTAATAACCACTTCGCAAATCCAGTTTGGAGAAAACTCTAGCCTCTTTCAATTGATCAAAGAGATCAGTAATAAGGGGAATAGGGTACTTGTTCTTTAAGGTTATCTTGTTGAGCGCCCTATAATCGATGCACAGTCTCATACTTCCATCCTTCTTAATCTGAAACAGTATAGGGGCCCCATAAGGTGCTTTGTTTGGCTTTATGAACCCAGCGTCCAGAAGCTCGTTGAGTTGTATTCGCAATTCGTCCAACTCCTTGGCGCCATTCGGTATGGTGCTTGTGTTGGCTTTCTTGGTCTGGGCTCAAGCTCTATGCGATGGTCCTCCCCTCTCCTAGGTGGTAACCTCGTTGGGAGTTGTTTAGGCATGACGTCTCTATATTCATGCAAAACGGTTTGTATCTCCTTAGGGGTAGGCATGGCCTCATCTTGCTCTATAGCACAAATAGAAGCAATGGAAGTAGAACAACCCTGCTTAAGACCTTTCTTAATCAGGAGGGCTGATAGCATTAAGTCCTTTTTTGTTACATCTTTGTTCTCAACTTCATAACCAGTATAAGGACTTTGGTCGTCCATAATTCCCACTACCCCAACATGCGGCATTACAAAAGCCTTACAAACCGTGAAAACTCTATTCCCAAAATCACCTTGAAATCATCCATGCCAACAATGGTAAAATTCCAAAATCCTACCCACTTGCCTATCACCACCGGGACATTCCTGGTAAAGCCTTGGACTTCACGAGCAGCAGAATTTACTATTTTCATTTTGCTCCCATCTTTCTCTCCTCGTATCCTTAGGTGCCTAGCCTTCTCCTCTGAAAGGAAGTTGTGGGTGGTGCCAGTGTCCACCATTGCTTTTACAGTATGTCCAGCAAGTGGTAGAGATATAAAAAGTACTCTTGAGGGTCTTACCGGAAGTGGAGCAGCCGCTATGCCTGTGGATAACTCGTGATGGTATGGAGTCCATAACATATACCTTGTAAAAGGACCCATGAAATAGTCCGATATAAAAATATCTTCTTATATGCACAAGCTTCATTTGTGCTCCCCCTTTCTTGAATATTTTGGTCACATAAAACTTATCCACAACATATGGAATAAAATACCTCTTTCTTCTACTTCTTCTACTTTTCCCTCTCAAGCTGGGAGGTAATGGAAGTGATCCCAGCTTCAACCAAATATCATAGATGTAGCAATAAGCCCAAATAATAGAGATGTATGAATAAGCCTTCAAACTAGGGAGAAGTTAGATATTTTTCTGATATAGCAACTCAAAAAGTGAAGCAAAACAATGGGCTTAAATTCGGATTTTCCAATGCAACAGAATACCAACATGAGCTTTGATTCTTCCAATGCAAATATATCTTTAAATATAGATCGGATTGATATGAATAATCTGATAGATTTCGGTCTCTGACATCTTGCCGAACTAAGTATTGTTTATCCTTTTGCCAGCATGACCATTGACTCTTTCAAGATCAATATCTCCTTATAAAAACACTCAGATCGAGAATTGGTTGAATAGGTAAGAAAATAGACTTACAAATATTTCATCGATATATAATTATCCATATAAACTCTTGTTCTAGATAGCATAAAATACCTCAAAAGTTGAAGCTTTTTGCTGCTGCTCGAACCTCTTTCTCAACCTGACCTTCACTACTTCAAATAGCAATTTATCTTTGTAGATAACTTCGACTGGAAAAAATACTTTTTTCTTGGAATGTTGACTCAAATATATTTTTGTCAATATATAATTTTCAATATGGAATGCTCAGTAAAGAGGTGAAAACGCAAAGAAAACTAACAGGTGTAGGAACTGAAACGAAAATTAAAAAAAAATTAAACTTAGGGTTTAGTGTTTAGAGAAAAATATCTCATTACCTACTCCGATACCAAGTTGAATTTATGGAAAAGAGAAATACTTCTTTGACTTATTATAATCAGAGTATATGAACCTTTATTTATAATAGAGGAAAGTTGTAGATTCCAATTACAATGAAACTTCCTTTGTCCCAATTACACCCAAACTCTAACACTTAAAGATAAGTCCTAGAAAAATTAAATAACCCAAAATAAAAAGAAGATTAACATGACTAAAACACATTTAAACTGAAACTCTTCTGTGGGTCCATATCTTATAGGTTGGGGCCCATCTTCCAACATTCTTAGGTATATGGGCCTTACTTGGTCATGTGGGCTTGAACCCATCTTCTATGGATCCATATCTTATGGGCTTGGGCTCATCTTCCAACAAACATAATACGGATGGGTCCGTTGCTCGCCTTAAGGCCTGCCTGATTGCTAAATGAAAGATAGGGCCCACATGACCAAGGAAGTCTCATAGATTCAAGGATGCAAAAGATGGGCCCAAGCCCATAAGACCAAGGAAGACCCATACATCCAAGAGATGTAGAAGATGGGCTCAAAGCCCATAGATCAAGAAGAAGGCCCACAGTCCCATACAATGATGACAAGATGGTATATAAAGAGTCATCTCATAGAGATGGCATTGATGTAATTAGGTTAAACTTCCAGGGTTACAACCCTAAACCCTAAACCCTAAGTTCAGGGGTATTATGGTAATTCAATAGTTTTATCAATCTATAAATTGAGCATCAGGGGGAGGTTTAGGACATCAAGTCCATAACCTCTTCTTCCTCCCAATGAGTATCTCTCTCTTTTTCTCCATGAGCTAAATCCATGGAGTCCTGAAAATCAAAATGGTATCAGTGCTTTGATTTTCAGGACTCTGACTATGGTTTTTCATGTCTCATTCTCCATCGGTTTTTTTCCATAGTTGCTAGATATTAGTTTTTTATGTTTGATTTTTTTCTGCTGCTACTCTCTTCGTGAGACCTTGCTCAGTGCTAGTTCCTGAGTAGGGACCGCTCATTGGCCTTTTGCCGAAGTGGTTTCTTGGGCTAGATTTTTGTTTCTTAGTGTCTCTGGCCTCCCACACCTAGCGTACAAGCATAGGCTCAGCCCTTGGCTGGCCTCCCTGCTGCTGAGACATTATTTTGCCTGCTTCTCCGTACATCCAGCCCAAGACTCCAAGCAACTATGATTTCTTCTGCTCAGTGATCCCATCATCCATAATTTTTTCCGTATCTGTATCTCTTAATATTAAGTTGAATGATAAAGCTCTGTCTCACTGGCTCTCGCTCTGGCCGTCATCTTCATCAGCTCCGAATAAAGCGACAGAGAAGAAAATATTTGGCGCCGTTGCTGAAGAAGAAGAAGACTGTTGTTTGGCGTCGACAAAGACAACGACCACTGTTCCCACCGAATTATCACCAAACTACTATTTCTTCCGAGTTACTATCGCCGAGTCGTCCTGCCATTTTGCTGCTCCATTAATAGAGGAAGTTTCCATTAAACACTAGAGCATTGGCTTCGGAAACTCTCTGCGGTATTTTTTTTCTATTCGGAAAGCTCTCTGCTAGGAATTTTTATTTTTCTGGAAGGTCTCTTCTAGATTGAATTATTTTTGGAAAGCCCTCTCTAATCGGAAGTGTGCTGCTATCGAAAAGTTGCCTCCCGAAGAGCTCTGGTTTTCCGATTTGTTCTGCTGAGAGAAAGAAGAAGATACTGTTCAAATATTTAAGGTTTTCTAACGTAGGAAACTGATTTAATCGAGTGTCGGGTTGAGCGCCGGGCCGGACCTGTTCTGTCGCAACCCTGATAGGGCGAGCAAACCCAGCAATCCGAGGGAAGTTATTGTTATGTTCCTTACTGAGTCAACACAGGCCAACTCAGACCGTGTCAACTCAGACATGGCCCACTTATTTTTTACCTCGGTATATGTGTCCAAGTTTTATACATATTTCTGCTGCGACTCGGCTATATTGGTCTCCTATTTGACTCGGCGCGACTTGGTAATTTTTTCTATGGATATTTTGTAAAATTGACAGCTTATTCCTTAGTCATCATATTATTTGGTACAAATACATGCAATAGATTATTTCGTGGGTAATTTTACAAGGATTATTTTGCTTAGTGTTATATGGGCCCAAGCCCATTTCAGCTGCTGTTATTGTGTCTCTTTTGATGAGACATTATTATTGAAGAAGAGGTGGCCTCATACCATTATTCATTTGTCCCTGTCAAAAATATCAAAAATATCAGCTGTTGGGATTCCATGATGGAGGAACTTAATACCTTGTAAAAAATATCAATGGTTGGGACACCATGACGGAGGAACTTAATATTACATCTATGTTATTCTCCCATAAATTGGCCTTTATTACTCCTACCACTTGAGAGTCGTTGTCCTGTGGAGGGACACGGTGGTGGAGAAGTTTTGCGCTTCAGAGCCATGTCGATAGACACACTATCTGTAGAAGACGGAGTGTGCCCTACATCTAGCATGAGGACTAGAGTATGGAATAATATCTTAGCGGCTAGGAGTGATTTTTACTCTCACTTATCTTATGCCAGCTGGTGTAACCGACATGGAAGACAAGAAAGCCACCGACATGAGGGGGAGTGTTGGAAGATATAGAGAACTGCCATTTTATATATAAAGATTCTATACAATATTTGCAGCAAGTTGGGCGTTCATGATGTTCTCTCACCCCCAACTTCAGGGGGAGTGTTGGAAGATAGGGCCCAAGCCCATAAGACCAAGGAAGACCCACACATCCAAGAGTTGTAAAAGATGGGCTCAAGGCCCATAGATCAAGGAGAAGGCCCATAGGCCCATAAAATCATGGCGGGATGGTAAATAAAGAGTCATTTCATAGAGATGGCATTGATGTAATTAGGTTAAAGTGTTGTGGACTCAATAGCACACCAAGTCACACAACGAAGGAGGCAACAACAACTCACTCAATAGGATTTATTTCTTATATTACTTTGAGTATGATTTATTTCTTATATTGTTTTAAGTAGGAGTTATTTCTAATTACTTTTATATGTAGGGGCATTATGGGGAATTATTGTAACCCTAACCTTAAAACTCCATGACGTGATCTATTTAAGGGAAAGGAATGAATGAAATAGGTAAGCTTTGAGATTTTAGAATAACCTAGTGTAAACAGGCTGAGATCACCTCTTGATCCTGAGTTTAGGGTTTACTCCAAAAATCCAACCTATCCTTCACCCTCCATTGCCATCCATCTTCATCCCCCTTCATCCACCATCATCCATAGTTGGAAGAGGAGCTTCCTGCCCCTTTTCCAAGCCCAAAGAGATGGTCTTCCCTCCACCTCAGCGTCAACAACAAGTAGGGGTTCAATCCCTTTTGACGAGCAGCAAAAAAGAAGAGTTTCTGGTTCTTCCACGTGAAGGACTAGTGCAACTCTTCTTGTTGGGGAATCATCACGGAAACAGAGCAAGAACATCCATCAACGTGAGCCAAGGCTGCCCCCTAAGCTAGGCCTTCAATCCTAGCACGAGTTGCATCAAATCAGGGTTAAAACCCTGATTTACATGAGCAAGAACAGGTATTTCTTCTATTATCTCTCCACCTGAATTAATTCCATTCTAACTATAACTTTAGCACTAGAGTGAGTTCATAAAAAGGGAGACTGACCACTGGCGGAAGATTAGCCTAAAAAGGGATCTTTAACCCTCCTTACCAAGTCCAGCAACTCAGTACCAGTGCTGGATTCACATATTCCACGCCGTGTTACTCGATCCATAACCCGGGACCGTAACAACTTGGTATCAGAGCAAGGTAACATGGGGGATACTCTCAGCAATGAAGAAATCCAAATCAGGATACAAAAGATAGAAGATAGCCTTGAAACAGCACAACCAGTGTTGGGGAAGGTTTGTGGTTTGGAAGAAGAGTTGAGTCAAGTCATCAGCATGCTAACGGAGTTGAGGGCAGAGAGACATCAGAGTCTAGAGGTGAGAGAGGTTGGGCACATTGCTGTCCAAGGACCCCAGCATGGAGGTACAATTCCAAGGTACACTAAGTTAGAGTTTCCCTCTTTCAATGGTTCAGTTGATCCCTTAATTTGGTTGCATAGATGTGAAATTTTTTTTTTTTGAACCAAGGGACTACTGAATGGGATAAGGTGCAACTAGCCTCTTTCCATATGACAGATGAAGCCATGTTATGGGTTACTCAAGTAGAGAAAGAGAGACCAGGGATGACTTGGGGAGAATTTAAAAATCTATGCACAGTTAGATTTGGCCCTCCCGCCAACAGCAACCCCCTGGGCAAGTTAGTCCTATTGCGACAAACTGGTTCGGTGGAACCATATCAAAAATTGTTGCAGGAAAAGTTGGCTCATGCTGGTGAAAGGGTATTGGTTGACCAATAGGTCTCAATGAGTATCTATGGCTAGAGGTAGAACTCCTTATGCCTACGGATTTAGCTCATGTAATGAATATGGCCCGAGCAATGGAACAATGACAACAATTGCAGCAACGTAGGCTGGATTGGTAGGGTGAGAGGAACACTTCCTCCACGTGGCAAGGGCGCCACTATACTTCATATCAGGGAGCATCTCCAGCAGCCCCATCCAGACACACTCCGACTACTACGACTCGGGTAGCCGATCCCCGCCCTGGTAATTCCCTACTGAACTTTATAAAAAAATTAACGAGTGCGGAGATGGCAGAAAGGCGGTCCAAAAATTTATGTTATAACTGCGATGAGCAGTATCGGGTAGGGCACCAATATAAATAATTGTTTTGGCTCGAGGTGGAGGATTTAGAGGATCCAGAGGATATTATCGAGGAGGAACCACCGGAGATATTCTTGCATTCTATTACTGGGCAGAAATCGCCTAATACAATACAAGTTCGAGCTCATGTCATCGACCGAGAACTGGTGGGACTAGTCGACTCGGGGAGTACACACAATTTTTTGAGTTTGACAGCCGCACAACATCTCCACCTCCAGATACACACTCATCCGACAACCACTTTCTCAGTGGCCATTGGTGAGAAGGTCCCTAGCTATGGGATTAGTGAGGCGGTAACTTTTTCCATTGGCTCTACTTCGTTGAATGCTGAAATTTTTGTTATTCCCCTGGCAAGATTTGATATGGTATTAGGCATTAAATGGTTACAAACATTGGGGCCCATTCTGTGGGACTTTTCGGCTTTAACCATGAGCTTTGATTTGGCCGGGAGTTGGGTGCTCTTACAGGACTGTCAGGTGGATAGGGCCCACTGCATGCACACTTTGCAGACACAAGTACAACCTGACAGTACTAGTGATGGTCTGGTTGAGGAGTTCTCTGACCTCTTCCAGGAACCGTCGGGTTTGCCTCCCCTGAGGCAATGTGACCACAAGATCTGTCTGAAACCAGGATCTAAGGTAGTGGTCGTGCGACCGTACCATTACCCACATCTTCAAAAGGACGAGATAGAGCGTCAGTGCCAGGAGATGTTGAAACAAGGTCTTATTCGTCCCAGTTGCTCCCCGTTCTCTTCACCCGTCTTACTTGTGAAGAAACATGATGGGACATTGAGGTTCTGCGTGGATTATCGGGTGTTGAACGTGTAGACAGTAAAAGACAAGTTTCCGATTCCGGTGGTGGATGAGCTCCTGGACGAGTTACATGGGTCGTGGTTATTCACTAAACTCGACTTCCGTTCGGGATACTGTCAGGTCTGGATGCACCCCTCTAATATCGAGAAGACGGCGTTCCACATGCACCATGGCCACTTTGAGTTCGTTGTCATGCCGTTCGGGTTATCCAATGCACCCTCCACTTTTCAAGCTTTGATAAACGAGGTATTTAGCCCCTATCTTCAAAAATTTGTTCTTGTGTTTTTCGATGATATTCTTTTGTATAGCAAGTCGGTTGAGGAGCACTTGGCACACTTGAGGATTGTTTTTGACTTGTTACGAGCACATCAGTTCTATTTGAAACATTTCAAGTGTTCTTTTGATGCTTCACATGTGGGGTATCTGGGACAAATTATCTCACATGAGGGGGTTACGGTGGATCCAGAGAAGATCCAAGTTATACACGATTGGCTGCAACAACAATCTTGTTCTGCATTACGGGTTTGTTTAGGTCTTGCGGGCTACTACCGCAAATTTATTCAGAACTATGGGCCAGTGGCCGCATCATTGACCAGTCTACTCAAGAAAAATTCCTTTATTTGGAATGAGGAGTCCACCAAGTCGTTTGCGGCACTTAAAGCTGTCCTCGCATCTGCGCCAGTAATTCAACTTCCCAACTTTGACGAATTGTTCTTGGTAGATGTTATGGGCATTACACTCAACCCAGGGTGTTATGGGACACCCTGGGGGGGGGGGGGGGGGGGGCACTGGGTGTTATGGGACACCCTGGGGCCCTGGTGGTCCTGGGCTAAGGGTTAAGTACCTATGTCTTCCGCTCCTAACAGACCTGTCTTTTGAGTAGTATTGACTAGGTGCTTAACATTTGGTATCAGAGCCAACCCTCGGTTGCAGGTTTGATTCCCTGCGGAGGCGCGCTTGCGGAAAGGAGCGACCACATGGAAAGGTGCGACCACACAGAAGGGGTGATAGGTATTAAGACCTAGTGGGCCGCTGTGGAAGAGTGGGCAGCCGTGGGCGTCGGCCCGCGAAGGGGGGGGGGGGGGTGTAATGTTATGGGCATTACACCCAACCCAGGGTGTTATGGGACACCCTGAGGGGCCACTGGGTGTTATGGGACACCCTGGGGCCCTGGTGATCCTGGGCTAAGGATTAAGTACCTATGTCTTCAGCTCCTAACATGCTGGTCTTTTTCGGTAGTATTGGCTAGGTTCTTAACAGTAGAGTGCGACGCTTCGGGCGTGGGCATTGGGGCCGTTTTACAGCAACTGGGCCATCCTATTGCGTATTTTAGCAGACAGTTGGCAATCCGTCATTACAAGATGGCAGCCTATGAGCGCGAATTGATTGGGTTGGCCAAAGCGGTCCAACATTGGAGGCCTTATCTTTGGGGCCGGACTTTTCTCAAACGCACGGATCACTACAACCTTAAATTCCTACTAGAACAGCGTTTGACGACGTCGCCACAGCAGCATTGGATCAGTAAGCTGTTGGGGTTTGACTTCTTGGTGGAATATCGTACTGGAGATTAAATAAGGCGGCAGATGCCTTGTCACGGTAAAAGAATATTTAGTAAGTTTGACTATAAATCAGAATATGTCTAAGACTAGGTCTTCATCTGAATCTAAAGTGTCTGGAGGAGCATTTTGTATACTTACGGTGCTATAAATGGATTCTATATCTGACATATATTCGTCAAGTTCTATAAGGTCTTGTTGGACATTCTCTACGAGGGTAGATCTTCGAGAGTTAATGTTTTGTCTTTTAGGACAAATATTGGCTAGATGTTCTGTTTGACCACAAATATAGCAAAATAGTTTGTTTTTGTAAGTCCTTTTTGGGTTAAATCTTCGAACATGTCTGTCTTTGTTTAAATATGGTTTTCTACTTTTAGATCTACGGATAAAATATCCTTTTTTGAAGTATCTTTTGTGTTTTCTAGGTTTTTGTCCTGAGTCTTTGAGGTCATAAGCTTGGGTGGTATATATCTGTTTACAGAACCCAAAGTCATCTCCTTTAAGTTGTCTTTGTATTTGGATATCTGTACATTTTTCTTGGAGATTTGTCATGATAAATTTTGTTCTTTGTCCTATTGAATAAACTGTTGTAGGATTTGCTATTTTTAAATTTTGCCATTTGTCATAAATTTCTTTTCCTAAAGCTCCTGGTAATTTTCTAAATAACTTTGTACCTAAATCTTTATTGAAGGCATTTCCTGAGATGCAAGTATAATAAAAATAATCTTGAAGAAACTTCTTTACATATTTGTAGTTATGTAAACTAAGTTGTTGTAAATAAACTACTGCATCTTTTTGTAGTGTAACAAATCTTAGATTAGGATCATCTCTTGTTACTAATTAGTAAACTTTATTAACAAAATTATAAGGGTTGGATCCTAAACTCATTAAATGACCAAATTCTTCTGGATTACCTCTTTTGTAACTTTCCCATAAAGCTTTTATGCTTTCTCCTAGGAATGTTTCTAAATACCTATACATTTCTTCTACGTCTTGAGATTGAAAGTTTTGGATATAGTCTGAGACAACTTGGTTTTTCTAGAGATCTAGTACAGTTGTCCATTCTTGAGGATCATGGGCTGATAGATTAAGAATTTTTCCTTTGCCCATCTCTTGGAATTTTATAGGTCTTTCTATTTCTTTTATTTTACCTTGAGGATGTATCTTACGATCAAAAGTTACTGGGTCTCTGTAAGGGATTCTTGGCATATTTCCTGAGTAATATGCTTCCCTAGGCGGAGTTCTTGGGTAAGTGGTATAGCTACTTCTGGGAATAGTTTTGGAACTTTCTTCATCCATATATTCTTTGATACTTAGGGTTTCTATTTTTTCATCTTCTTTCGGTTCTAAGGGCATTTTTCCGATCCTGATATTTTATTCATTATCATAAAACAAGTATTCTTCTTCTTTTATCTTTTTATATTTAATTAAATCTTCTTCAAGATGAAGAAGTTCTCTCTCTAACAATTTCAATTCTAGTTCTTTAGGATATATTATCTCATCTGTTTCTAATTCTATGTTGACTAAGTCATAATTTTCACTAGAAACCGATTCCATGTCTTCTTTATTCTTTTGTTCATAACTATTAAATCTAATGTTTACATTACCTTTTGTATCTGTGTACATGATACTTTCTTCAGGACTGATTATTTTTTCTTCTCTAAATTTAAGATTCCATTCTAATCCTGCTAAAATATTTGGAGAATATTTAATAGGTTTAATTAATTTTATTCCTTTGTTTCCTATTAAATTAACTACATCATCTATTTTAACCTTGAACCTAGTAGTGCCAGGACAGGTACATCTTCCTATGAATCCGATACATAATAAAAGGTTATTTCCTACAAGGATTCATATTCTTTTGTCTGAATACCTATTTTGATATATTTCCTAAAATCTTGTAAACCGATAAGGAAATCTGGGGAGCAATAAAATATTCCTCCATTTTGATTCATATCTACCTCAGTAATTCCTAACATTGCCCTTTTAGGGTCTGCGCATCTATCATCATAGATGCTGAGTAAGGTTTTAGTTCCTAGATGTTTGCGTCCTAATCCTTTTACTCCTATTACAATTAATCCTAAATGAATCAAAGTATATAATTTCTTAATTTCCTTAAAAGTTTGTTCTGCTATTAAATTAATATTAATAGAATCTTGTCCTACACAGCTGATTTGGATTTCTCTGTAATGTCTAAATAGTCTGGTATTAAAGTTCAATGGTCCTGTTCTATATAATTGCCTGGGGTTAAGAAGATTTAATTGATTATTACAAAAAAGAGGAAAATCTAGAATGGTAATTAATTATAAAAGATTGAATTGTAATTGGTCTAGTTTGTCTATGATCTGCTGTAAGTGATGTTTATCTTTATGATGGACATTAATTATTTCTAAATAAAGTTTTTCTGTATCTAAAAAGGTATAATCTAAGTCTATTATTTCAATCCAATCATCAAAATCTTCTTCTTCTCTCATTATTTCTTCTGGATAATCCTGGGGACTAGGTTCTGGTTGAACTTGGACTAAGCCTGTATGTATTACTTCTTCTGGAAAATTCTGAGAGTAATGAATAGGTACTTCTGTTATGGATTCATCTATTTCTTCATAACGTAATAATTTATTGTCTAATTTAACAATATTATTATCTATTTGTTGTTCTAAGGCTAAAGTAGTGGGATTGTTAATTTGTTTACAACTGCCTAAAATTGGACATTGACAACTAGTTGTTTGTGATTTATTGTTGTCTGTTGTATGGGGGCCACCACACTCCGCTGAAGATTGAAGAGTTGGAGAATAAGTGGTTTGGACGGGAATAGTACTAGAGTTCTTGTACTAATTTTATAGTCTCAGTGCTTTGTCTATTTACCTAGAAGACAAATAGTTAGGAGACCAACAAATAATTCATCTTTGAATACTCCAGATTAATTAGTACCCCCTCCAAATTGGTATCAGAGCCCTAAGACTTGGAACCTTCTAAAAAATTAGATTATTTAGACCTTAGACTACCATCAAGATTCAAGATAAAATACATAGGTCCTAATTCCTTTAGGTGTCATTTCAATAGTGAAGATCATACTTTACATGGGAATAATTCCCAGCTAAATACGATCATAGACCTTATTATAAGTGTAGATAATAATCTTCAAAACAAGGTAACTGAAATAGAGTGCACTTTAACTAAGATTAAAAATAAAAAAAGAAAAACTCTCTGAGAATTTAGATTATCTAAAAAGCAGTAAAGGATCTCAACAAAATATTGACAAAGAAATAGATTTAATATCCCAAAAATTGAAAGGAATCACAATAGAACCCAAAACTTCTTTAGCTAAAAAACCATGGCACTTTCACAGCGAGGTGAAGGATCTACCTCGGAAATAGGAACTCTAGAAACCTGAACATAATAGACAGAATTACAGGAAGAAGAAGTATAGATCAAAGAGATATCCAATTAGACGAAATAATAGATAAAACCATGGACAACATTTACATGTCTAGAAGGACATTTTGTTCATCATGCTTTTCGGTTTAAAAAATGCTGAGAGAGAGAGAGAGAGAGGAGGACATTTCTTGAAGAAGCACCCATGAAGAAGAAGGTAACGAGAATAGAGATTAAGTGTCATTGATGTATATCTATACTCAGTAGAAAATGTAAGAGAGATAACCTAACTACTTTCTTTAAAGTACAATGGTTTGCATGGAGCTTTAGAACACACATTGCAGATACACATGTTTAGGAACATCATACACATCTTCTAGAACATGTTAGATCACATAGATTTAATCATTCCCATGCTTTAAAATTCAATTTAGTTGAACTGACACTGGAATGATCGATTAGCCTTTGCCATTGATCGATCATCTAGACGTGTGCAAGCCAAGACTATAAAGCATGATCGATCAACACTGTCCAAGCAACCAAAACTTACTTGGGATGATTAATCATGCCACACAATTGATTGATCAGACAAAATCTTTCCAGTTAAGGACTTAAAACATGGTCAATCATAGAAAGTTCATTGATCGATCATACTTGAATTGCATAGCCAGAGGGAATTCTGATTAATCGATCATCCCCTGGTAATATCGATCAACTTAACGTTGTTTTACCAATGGTAACTCATTGATTGATCAATCCATCGATCAATAAGGTACATCTTGACAGAAAAAGAGTTTTTATGATCGATTGATCAATCAATCACTTTACAATGATCGATGAATCAACTTATACTGATTTTTGCAAACGGGCATTTGAAATGCTAGAATTACCATTCTTAGATTAATTAAGTTTTGTTATCTTAAAAAATCAAGAAGGGAGTCAAATGCTCGGTCAACGATCTCCCCCTTTTTTATGATGACAAAACCTAATGTAGAAAAACTAAAATTAAAGTTCCTCTATGAGTAGGAGCTTAGTGAGTTTGTCAATTTAGGAAAATAGTTTCCCCATAATCTATGTACGTAAAAAAATACAAAATTTACTGTATGAGTTTAGTATTGTGTAGTTTCTCCCCCTATTTTATATACTAAAAAATATATTGCAAGCGAAAGGTTAATGTCGCTCAGTGGCCTTTATAGATGATCAAAATATTTACATAGCGTATTTACATGTTTTCAAATGTAAATACAAAATATGCATAAAGGAGTGATGGCTCAGTCAAAACGAAGGTGTGGCATCCTAGGATTGAGACGAAGGTGGTGGAGCGAAGAGGCTGAGTAGGATATCAAGCATAGGCTGGATCCTTAGTTGTCCCTCTCCGAGTTCATTCTGACCCATCTTGAGCTCTTCTTGTGTTGCCACTATCATGTCTTGGGTCGCTTTCAATTTTTTGATCACTTTGTAAGTTGCTGGAACTGGTTTGATGATGAGGATGTGCCTTCAATCTGCTTCCTCTTCACAAATTCATACTATTCCAACTAAGACAATTTTGGGCTCAATTCATCTCTTTAGCCAACTTACTGAGGTGCCTCCTTTCCAATTGTTTCCTTCTGAACCCATTGGCCTTACCTTGGTCTCACTGATTGACATCTTCTTTGTCAAATTGACACTTATCTCATCGGTGAGGTCTACTCCGAAGTGGTAGAGGATGGTAGTGATCTATTGAGCAAAAGGTAGGCCCCTAGCTCGTGATTTTGAGGCAATATCCATCATCTGGTTGGCCATGAAGTATCCAAAGTTCAAACAAATCCCTTGAGTGATGGCCCACATCCAAAAGATATCAGGAGTGGTCCCTTTCCTTAGGTTGAGGATATGGGTGACTATCTCCACGATGACTCATTATTCCATACTTACGGCTTTGATCTTTATTTTGTATGAGCTGCTCATTGTTTGGCCAAAAACAATATGGATGACATCTTGAAGATTTTGAGGGTAGTCCTCGTGGAAGTTCATTAGCCAATTGTTCTAATATTTTGTTGAGATCACTACAGTGCATTGAGATGATGGTTTTCTTCATGTACGACGTGAGCTTCAAAGTGCTTGGGGATCGGTTTTCTACTTCAAGGTTTGTGTAGAAGACCGTTACCAAAAGTAGGTAAATGACCTCTTTGTTAAGTTTGGAGCCTAATCAATGCCCTATGCTGAGCCGGTACGCGGATCCATGATATATTAATTGCTTTTTCATTAAGGGCAGTTTGCGAATTTTGCTCTTGTATCACGGTTGACCTAATTTTTCCTTTATAATTGAGGGGAACCGCTATTAGGGTTTTATCATCGCCGAGAAGTTGGAGTTGTAGCCCGAGAGAGGTTAGAGAAAACACCTGTAAGTGTGTCCGATTTCTCTTGTAAACTATTTCATCTTTTGAGTGGATTACTAAAGCGGCGGAAGACAGGACGTAGTCTCACCTTGAGGCGAACCTGTATAAATCTTGTCTTTTTTGTGCTTGTTTTTTTTCCTTTTCCCACATTTGTTATTATTTCTCTTGTTAGTGTTGGAAGATAAGCTCAAGCCCACACGACCAAGGAAGGCCCACATATCTAAGATTATTATAAGATGGGCCACACAACCAAGGAAGGCCCACAAGATGGGCCCAAGCCCATAAGAAGTAGGACCAACAATGATTACCATGATCTGACATCCTTATCACATCAGTTGGAAGATAAAAAAGGACTCACAAAAGTATCTTATCTTATGGTCACATCAAAGAAGAGTTTTAGTTTGGGTTATGTTTGTATTTTATCTATATTGAGTTATTTAATTATGTTAGGACTAATCTTTAAGTGTTAGAGTTTTGGTGTAATTGGGACAAGGGTCGTTTTATTGTAATTAGACTGTACTACCTTCCTCTATTATAAATAGAGGTTCATGTACTCTGATTACAACAAGTTATTGAAATCAATGAAGTATTTCTCTTTTTCATAAATTCAACATGGAATTAGAGCAGGTTCTATGAGTTGACTTGGTCAACTCACAGAAGTAATGTGATCCTTTTCTCTAAACCCTAAACCCTAAGTCTAGGTTTGTAGTTGTTTTTTTCAGTTTCTATACCCATAGTTGTTTTGCGTTTTTTACCTCTATACGGAGTTTTTCATATTGCAAATTATATATTGAGGAAAATAAATGATTTGTTCCAATCAGAGTTATCTACAGAGAGATATCGATATTTCAATGAGCGAAGGTCAGATTACAAAAAGTTCGAGCAGTAGCAGAAATCTTCAGATTCCGAGGTACTTTTGCTATCAAGAACTAGACTTTATATGGAGAAATATATATCAAAAGAAATATCTATAAGTCTATTTTTTTACCTATTCAACCATTTTTTTATCTGAGTTATCTACAAAGAGAAATCAATATTTGAACCAGCAAAGGTCAGATTGGAAAAGAGGTTCGAGCGACAGCAGAAAGCCTCAACTTCCGAGGTGTTTTATGCTATCAAGAAAGAGACTTTATATGGATAATTATATATCAAAAGAAAGATACATAAGTCTATTTTCTTCCCTATTCAACCAATTTTCGATATGATTTTTTATAAGGAGATTATTCTTGGAAGAGTCGATGGTCATTCTGGAAAAAAGGAGAAACAGTACTTAGTTCGGCCAGATGATAGAGACTGAAATCTATCAGATTATTGATCTTTTGATAATTATATTTTATGAAGAGAAGTTATACTTGGATGAAAGGTATTTAAGTATAATTTCAATATAAGAAAATTTCATGTTAATCTGATCTATATTTAAAGAAATATTTTCAATGGAAGAATCAAAGGTCATGATGGTATTCAGTTACATTGAAAATTTGAATTTAAGCAGATTAGTTTTTGTCACTTTTTGAGTTGATATATCAGGAAAATATCTCAATTCTCCCTGGTTTGAGGGCTTAGTTATACATCTCTGTTATTGAGAGCAATGGCTGGCGGAGAAGGATCAACACTTGGAATCAATAGGTTCGATGGTATGTGTTGAATTTATGGAAAAGTTAAATACTTCATTGACATCAATAACTTGTTGTAATCTGAGTACATGAACCTCTATTGATAATAGAGGAAGGTAGTAGAGTCCAATTACAATAAAACTACCCTTGTCCTAATTACACCCAAACTCTAACACTTAAGGTAAGTCCTAACATAATTAGGTAACTCAATATTGATAAAAGACAAATATAACTTAAACTAAAACTCTTCTTGGTCGTGACCTTAAGATAAAGATATTTTTGTGAGTCCTTCTTTATCTTGCAACTGATGTGATAAAGATGCCAGCTCTTGGTAATCATTGTGGGTCCTACTTCTTATGGGCTTGGGCCCATCTTGTGGGTCTTCCTTGGTCGTGTTCCCCATCTTATAATAATCTTACATATGTGGGCATTCCTTGGTCGTTTGGGCTTGATCTTATCTTCCAACACTCCCCCTCAAGCTGGGGGTGAGAGAACAACATGAACTCCCAGCTTGCTGCAAATGATGTATAAAATGACACATCTTCCAATATGCCTTCACTTCCAACATTCCCCCTCACGTTGTTGCGTCCTTCCATGAGGACCTGCGGCATTATATAAGTGAGAGTAAAAATCACTCCTAGCCGTTAAGCCATTGCTTCATAATCCAGTCCTAGCCGTTAAAATTTTCTTCTTAGATGCACAAGCTTCATCTTTTGTGCTCCCCTTTTCTTGAATATTTTGGTCACATAAACTTATCCACAACATAATGAATAAAATACCTCTATCTTGTTCTTCTTCTACTTCTCCCCCTCAAGCTGGGAGGTAATGGCAGTGATCCTGTTGGGATCTTCCCGGGCCATGAATCTCGTGTTAGGCTTTTTAGCCATGGATCGAGTCACCCGGCGATCTCCTCTAGCTTCCAGATTGAATGACGAAGAAGGGAAGGATTTGGGGTTCTTGGAACGCCCAATGATGAAGTGACGTGAGCCTTTGAAGGAGCTCCAACCTTAGGCCTCTTTAGAGAGAGAACCTGATCTCATTTAGACTAATGATCAATGCTTGCTTCCATTCAATCACTTGACGCCCTAAATAGGTGAAGGAAAACATCAAAGGTTCTATAATTACAATTAGACCCTTATGGAACTTCAAATTACAATTAAACCCCTAAGGTACTGAAATACAAGTTTACTCCATCTCTTCTCTTCTCCGATTAGCCACTCTTGATGCTATGGAGCCCATAACATCACCCCCCTCTTGAAGAGAGAGGTTGTCCTCAAGCTCGAAAGTGGGGAAAGTGTATGGAAGGACTTGAGTGTCTCCCAAGAGGCTTCTATCAATTCCTTGTCAGTCCACCGAACAAGCACTTCCCAAGCGTTGTTAACTCGCCTGGCTTGAAGGATCTGAGCGGGCATGGGCATGGACCTGCCATCTTTGAGAGGAGGCAGAGGGGTATGCAGCAGTGGTAGTCTCCCTTGAATGGCTTGAGAAGGGAGACATGGAAGACGTCATGGAGCTTGGCGTCTGGTGGTAGTTTCAAACGATACGCCACAGTGCCAATACGGTGCATGACCTGGAATGGCCCATAAAATTTTGGAGAGAGCTTATGGTGTTTGATGGCTGCAAGCGATAGTTGGCGGTATGGCTGAAGTTTGAGCCAAACAAAATCTCCAGGTGCAAAGGAAAGGGGATGATGTCCTTTCTCATAAGTATGCTTCATAGTTGCTTGTGAACGTTGTAACTGAAAGCGGACTTGAGCAAGCATTGCATCTCTGTCGGCTAATGCTTGGTCCAATGCCGCTACCCGAGAAGACCCCAGTTCATAAGAAAGTAGGCACGGAGGTTCGCATCCATAAACAACTTGAAAAGGGGTAGTACCCAGTGCGGTGTGGTATGAGGTATTATAACAATACTCCGCCCATGCTAACCAACGAACCCATTGTCGGGGCGTGTCCCCCACAAAGCACCGCAAATACATCGCCTATGTGCGGTTAACCACCTCTGTCTGGCCGTCTGTTTGAGGGTGGTATGCTGAAGCAAAAGCTAACTTAGAGCCATGGAGCTTAAATAGTTCCCCCTAGAATTTACTGGTGAAGATAGCATCACGGTCGCTGGTGATGGTCTCCGGAAGGCCATGGAGACGGACAATATTATCCATGAAGAGCTGAGCGACTTGTGTTGCTGTATACGGATGGCTAAGGGCCATAAAGTGGGCATATTTCGAGAACCGGTCTACCACTACAAGAATAACAGATTTCCCTGCAGAAGGAGGAAGACCATCGATAAAATCCACTGAGAGATCTGTCCATACCTGTGAAGGAAGTTGAAGTGGCTGGAGCAAGCCGGCGGGTTGTAAGGATTCAGACTTATTCCTCTAACAGACCTGGCACGCTGCAACATACTCAACAATGATCCACTTCATACCTCTCCAATAAAAATCCCGACTGAGGCGGAAGTATGTCTTCTGCTGGCCCTCATGTATACTATCATGAAAGGAGGCAATAATGGCAGGAAGGAGTACCGACGAAGGATGAAGATATATGCGTCCTTTATACAGAATGAGACCGTCTTGTAGTGTCCAGTTCTTGTCCTTGGAATGGTTTTCGATTTGAGCTTGTAAGGCAAGGAGATCTGGATGATGGCTAGTATCCTGACGGATTGTGTCCAACAAAGGGGACTTGGGGTGGCTTAGTGCGTGCAAGTGTGAATCCCCTAGTTCTCTGCAGGACAAAGCGTCTGCTGCCCGGTTGAGATAACCCGGTTTGTATTCCACCTAAAAATCGAATCCCATTAATTTGCTGAACCAATGTTGTTGTGGGGATGTAGTAAGGCGCTGCTCCAATAAGTATTTGAGGCTACAGTGGTCTGTCCGGATCACAAAAGGTCTGCCCCACAGATACGGCCTCCAATGCTGCATAGCTTTGGCCAAACCGATGAGTTCCCTTTCATAAGTGGCTAACTTGTGATGGTGAGGAGCGAGATGGCGGCTGAAATAGGCAATGGGGTGACCCTGTTGCTGCAAGACGGCACCTATCCCTCCCCCGAATGCATCGCATTCGATGATGAAATTTTCGGCAAAGTTGGGCAATTGGAGAACTGATGCTGACGCTAATGCCTGTTTTAAGTTGTTAAACGAGGAGTCTGCCAACTGAGACCATTGAAAGGCAGCTTTGAAAGGCGCTGCCAGGTGACCATATTCTTTGATAAATTTTCTATAATACCCTGCGAGTCCAAGGAACCCTTTCAAAGCTGTAACGGAGTGAGGTGTGGGCCAATCCATAACCGATTGTATCTTGCTGAAGTCTGGTTTCACCCCAGATGCTGAGATCACATGCCCCAAATAAGCTACTTCGGATGTGGCAAAGTCACATTTGGCATGATTGAGAAATAAATGGTGTGCTCGGAGAATTGTGAAAACCTGTCTCAATTGGTGCAAATGTGCTTCCCAAGTTTTGCTATAGACCAGTATATCGTAAAAAAAAACTAAGACATGCTTCTGTAAGAAAGGGCGAAATACCTGGTTCATAAGCGTTTGAAAGGTGGACGGGGCATTGGATAGCCCAAATGGCATCACCAAGAACTCGTAGTGACCATGGTGGGTGCGGAAGGCAGTTTTTTTCGATATCCTCCGAATAAACCCGAATCTGATGGTAGCCAGATTTCAAGTCCAACTTTTTAAATAATTGAGAGCCGTGTAGCTCATCCAATAATTCATCGACCACTGGAATTGGAAATTTATCTTTGATGGTGCGAGCATTGAGTTCACGGTAATCCACACAAAAGCGCCAAGATTTATCTGATTTCTTTACCAGCAATACCGGGGATGAAAAAGGAGAATGACTAGGCTGAATAATACCTTGTAGGAGCATTTGTTGACATTGTCTTTCTATCTCATCTTTTTGCACATGGGGATAGCGGTAGGGACGCACTACCACTTGTTCGGTGCCCATCTTCAAATGAACTCTGTGATCACCCTCTCGTATAGGAGGAAGGTTGGCAGGTTCCTGAAATAAATCAACATATTTTGTCAACAATGAAGCTAAGTTATCCCCTTTTGAAGGATCCACCGAAAGTGTTTGGAGGCTGCATGGCCGCTGGGCGCTATTGCCCTGGAGGGTGATTGGATGTGTGTCCTGTTTAAAACTCATGGTAAGGGATTGGAAATCCCATAAGATCGGATCCAATCGCTATAGCCATTTAATGCCCAATACGAGGTCAAACCCAGCCAGCGGTATGACCAAAAAATCTGTTACAAAGGAGTGACCTTCAATAGTGAAGGGCACTGCTGAACCGAAACCCACAGTGGTGACCTTGTCACCGTTAGCCACTGAGACTGATATTCCTGATTTCTGCTGTAGTGATAACCCCAACTGTTGTGCTGCCTGGCTGCTTATAAAATTATGTGTGGTGCCTGAGTCCACGAGTGCTAGCAGAATATGATGGTTCATGGTGGCATGGACCTGCATGGTATTTGTGCTCTGCAGGCCTGTCATGGCATGGAGGGAGATTTCTGGTATTTCCTCCTCTGTTTGGTCCATATCCTCCTGAAAGTCATCCTCGGAGGGGTCTTCTATTTCTACCCAAAATAGTCTTTTGCATTGATGGCCCTTGACGAATTTTTCATCACAATTGAAACATAGGCCCTGTGCCCTTCTCTGATCAAGTTCTGCTTTTGTGAGACATTTGATAAATCCCGGTGCGGGTGTAAAGGCTGGTGGTGGTGGTGGAGAGGGGTTATTGGGTTGAGGCCTTGGGTTAGTGGAATAAGGACCCTGGGGCTGTGGGCGAAGTGGCCAAGGGGGACATTTGTTTAATGACTCTCGGAAGAGGCGCTGTTTGGTGTCCAATGCTCTTGCCAAATTCATGGCGTGGGATAGGGAGGTGGGGGCTTCCAATTCCACTTCTAGGCGAAGGGTTTCTACCAGGCCAGCCGTGAACAAATTGACATAAAGTTCAGTCCGGACCAAATGACTTGCACGAGCAAGTTTTTCTTGGAACAATTTCTGATATTGATCTATAGTTCCAAGCTGTTTTAGATTGACCAAATCCCCAACTGGGTTGCTGCGAAGCGGAGGACCAAATCATATACCACAAACTCGTTTTTGAATTGATTAAACCATATAAGCGCTTCATCGAGCATGTGGAAGGCAGCTAATTGAACCTTGCCTTCGGGCAAAGTTCCTTGATTGGAAAAGAAATGATCACGCCTGTGTAACCACATTAAAGGGTCGGAGGACCCATCATACGTTGGAAAATCAAGCTTTGTGTTCCTTGGCATGGTAGGGGGTGCTGGATTGAGGCCCCAACGAGGTGGAGGTGTTTGGCGTAGGGGAGGAGGTGGAGGCGTTGGATGAGGGTTGAGGTGATCTGTTGGGCCTGAGGAGGATGCCATCTGGACTGAAAGCTGGGTAAAGCCTTCCTCCATGCGTGACAGCAACATCTGGAATTTGCCCTCCAGGCCATTGATTTGAGATTGTAGATCAGCATGGTTATCTTCCACAAAATTTCGAATTTCTGCAGGGGAAGAGGAATCACCAAGGGTGGTCCTGTCTGATACCACGATGTTAGGTTCTCTAGCCATGGATTGAGTCACCCGGCGATCTCCTCTAGCTTCCAGATTGAATGACGAAGAAGGGAAGGATTTGGGGTTCTTGGAACGCCCAATGATGAAGGGACGTGAGCCTTTGAAGGAGCTCCAACCTTAGGCCTCTTTAGAGAGAGAACCTGATCTCATTTAGACTAATGATCAATGCTTGCTTCCATTCAATCACTTGACGCCCTAAATAGGTCAAGGAAAACATCAAAGGTTCTATAATTACAATTAGACCCTTATGGAACTTCAAATTACAATTAAACCCCTAAGGTACTGAAATACAAGTTTACTCCATCTCTTCTCCTCTCCGGTTAGCCACTCTTGATGCTATGGAGTCCATAACATCTCGTCACCTTTCTTCCTTCTCTTCCCTCCAGATTTGCCCTTGATGTGGGAAGGAGTTTTTTGGTATTTGGAACGTGGAATGGTGAAAGCGAATTGAACCTTGAAGGAGGCTCGACCTGGACCTCAGGAGGGAGAATCCGACCTCTAACTTTCTACTTGATTCAATGCTTAATTCTTCATTAAGCCCTTCTCCCCTGTAAATAGTATTAGCGACGTGAATGACAAACCTGACCCATGGGTCACTAAGTTCACGGAAATTACAATCAAAGAAACCCGAACCAAAACCAACATACATAAAAAGAAAAATTCCATAATTTAATTTCTACGCCTGTTTATTACCCGGGATGCTATGGAGGCCATAACATCACCCGCCCTCCTGGAGAAAGAGCTTGTCCTCAAGCTTGAAGGTGGGGTAGAGAACCTGGAAGGACGCCAGGGGCTCCCAGGTAGTGTCACTGGGGTCTGTTTCAGCCCACTGCGCGAGAATCTCCCAGTCACCCTGAATGCGGCGAGCCTGCAACACCTGAGCTGGAGTAGAAAGTACTCGACCCTCTTGCAGCAGTGGCAAAGGGGTGTTGAGGAATGGGGAGTTGCCATGGAAGGCCTTCAATTGTGAGACATGAAAAACATTGTGGAGCTTAGCCTCTGGGGGTAGGTGCAATCGGTAGGCTATTGTGCCAATGCGGTCCAGCACTTGAAAGGGCCCATAAAATTTGGGGGATAATTTGTGACTCTTTGAGGCCATGAGGGATAGGCGCAGGTAGTGTTGGAGACGAAGCCACACATAATACCCTAGAGAGAAGACCAGTTCCCGCTGCTTTTTTATCGTAAGTGTTTCATTGCTTGTTGGGTTGCTTGGAGGTGAGTGTGCACCTGATTGAGCATGTCATCCCTTTCTGCTAGGGCCTGTTCCAGAGTGGCTAGCTTGGAAGAACCGGGTTCATACAATAAGAGCCGGGGTGGATCACGGCCATACACTACCTTGAAAGGGGTTGTGCCAAGTGCGCTGTGGTAGGAAGTATTATAACAGAATTCTTCCCATGCCAGCCACTTAACCCACCGTTTAGGCGAGTCTCCCACAAAACAACGGAGGTACATCTCAATAGTTTGGTTGACGACTTCTGTCTGGCCATCGGTCTGTGGGTGGTAGGCAGAAGAGAAAGACAACTTGGTGCCTTGCAATTTGAAGAGTTCCTTCCAAAAAGTACTGGTGAAGATGGCGTCTCTGTCACTAGTAATGGACGCAGACACCCCATGTAATCAGACAATATAATCCATGAAGAGCTGGGCGATGTGAGCTACTGTGTAGGGATACGCCAGAGGCAGAAAATTGGCATATTTTGAGAAGCGGTCAACCACTACAAAAATAATTGATTTTCCTGAAGATGACAGCAGGCCATCGATGAAATCCATTGAAATATCGTACCATACATGTGAAGGTAACTGAAGTGATTGGAGCAACCCTGCGGGACTTAATGATTCAGTTTTGTTCCGCTGACAAGTCTAACAAGCTGTCACATAGTCAGTGACACTTCTTTTCATGCCCCGCCAATCAAAATCTCGACTGAGACGGAAATATGTTTTTTGCCTGCCCTTATGTGTGCTATCATGAAAAGTGGACAAGATGCTGTGAATGAGTGGCGATGTGTGATGCAGATAAATCCTGTTCCGGAACAATATAAGACGATCCTGGATTGTCCAATGACTATCCGTGGTACCCTGCTCAATATGATGATATAACTCAATGAGCTCCGGATGCTACTATGTTTCCTCCCGAATAGAGTCCAACAAAAGAAGTCTAGGGAAACTGATAGCATGCAATTGTGGCTCTGGCATGTCCCAACGAGACAAGGCATCTGCCCCCACATATAAACTGCCCGGTTTATCCTCAACAGTGAAATCGAACCCCATCAATTTGCTCAACCAATGCTGCTGGGGGGAGGAGGTAAGACGCTGCTCAAGGAGATACTTCAGGCTACAATGATCGGTCCGTATGAGAAATGGGCGCCCCCAGAGATAGGGCCAATGCTGGATGGCTTTCGCTAACCCGATCAGTTCCCTTTCATAGGCAGCGAGTTTGTGATGGTATTGGCCCAGTTGTCTGCTGAAATAAGCTATCAGGTGGCCATGTTGTTGTAATATTGCGCCGATACCACCACCAGACGCATCACATTCAACCACAAACAAATCATCAAAGTCTGGTAGCTACAAGACCGGCGCTGAAGATAATGCTGCCTTCAACTGCTGGAAAGAAGAAGCTGATGTCTCGAACTAGAGAAATGCATGTTTCTTAAGGAGATTGTTGAGTGGAGCAGCAATCTGTCCGTAGTTACAGATGAATTTTCTGAAATAACCAGCGATACCCAAAAAAACCCTTAATGCTGAGATGGATGTGGGAAGAGGCCAGTCGGTGACTGCCTGTATTTTACTCTGGTCAACCTTCACACCCTCTATTGATATAACGTGCCCCAGATATGCCACTTCGGGTGTGCCCATGGAACACTTGGATTGGTTAAAAACCAAATGATGGGAACATAAGATAGTAAAAACTTGGCGAAGATGATGAAGGTGTTCGTCCCAATTTTTGTTATATACCAGGATATCATAAAAAAAAACAAGAACAAACTTCCTCAGGAGAGAATTAAATACCTCATTCATGAGGGCCTGGAAAGTGGAAGGGCGTTAGATAGACCAAATGGCATGACTAGAAACTTGAAATGCCCATGGTGCATCCTAAACACCGTCTTCTCCACATCAGACGGATGAACCCGAATCTGATGATAACCTGACTTCAGATCCAACTTTGTAAATAAGGTAGCTCCATGTAATTCAACTAATAACTCGTCAACCTCTGGTATAGGAAATTTATCTTTAATTGTATGAACGTTGAGCTCCCTGTAGTTAACACAAAACCACCAAGACCTGTCATGTTTCTTGACCAGTAAGACGGGGGATGAAAAGGGAGACCTGCTAGGCTGAATAATTCCTTGGGCGAGTATAGTTTGGCATTGGCGCTCAATTTCATCCTTCTGTAAGTGGGGGTAACGGTAAGGCCTGACCACCACTGGTTCAGTCCCCAATTTCAACCTTATGCGGGACTGAAATAAATCACCAAATTTTGTAAGTAAAGTAGTTAACTTACAGTGCTCAGCGCTCTGGACCTGAATTTCCTAAAGAGTGCAGGGCGCAGTAGCATGTGTGCCATGAAGGGTAATCTGATGTTGGGCAGTTGTAAACGTCATTGGTAAGTGATTTGAAATCCCTCAAGATAGGCCCCAACATTTGGAGCCATTTAATTCTGAGTACCAAGTCAAACCCTGCCAGTGGAATGACCAAAAAATCAGCTACAAAGGAGTGCCCCTCAATAAAAAATGGTGTGGCTGTAGAGATACCTACACTGGAGATTTTGAGCCCATTGGCCACTAAGACGGATATGCCGGTGTTATGCTATATTACCAATCCAAGTTGTTCTGTGGCTGGCTGACATATGAAGTTATGGGTGCTGTCGGAGTCAACTAAGGCCAGTAATTGGAGGTGTTGCAAACCCGCCTGAACTTGCATTGTGTTGGAGTTGTGCATGCTAGTCATAGCATGGAGTGAAATAGCAGGTGCATCCTGTTCGGCCTCATCACTGTCTTCCACTTGGTGTCTTGCAGTTTGAAGAGTTCCTTCCAAAAAGTACTAGTGAAGATGGTGTCTCTGTCACTAGTATTGGACGCAGACACCCCATGTAATCGGACAATATAATCCATGAAGAGCTGGGCAATGTGAGCTAATTGTAAGCAACTGGGTTTCTGAATCTGGAATTTTCACATGCCGTCTTGGAAAAATGAAACCCTGATAGTCAACCTTCCCCTTTGCCTCTTTGACATAAAACTGAATCCAATTATGAAAACCAGAGACCTCTTGTTCTCCACGTTGTTTTATCTCACCAACAAAAACATGTTCACATGCTGAAGAACTACCTGATGTGTCACCTCTATCATATAGATCCAACCAAAGTCTACTCATTATTTTCTTAAACTTGTCATAACCATCTGAAATGATCAATTTAGAAACAAGATATTTGTAAAGATATTTAATAGGTGCAGTCCTAGAAATCTCTTCTACAAAAGCAGCCTGCTCTTGCCTCTCTTGTTGAGTGACCACTTCTTTGCATCCTGCTTTCAGATTGTAATTATCTAATAAAGAACAAAACCGAGAGTAAGTAGTCCGTCTGAAAATATCTTCACTTAACCATGAAAAGAGGCTTCCTTGTGCCCTGTCTTGTTTCTGGTAACTTGTTTTGCCTTCCCCACAATCAATTTCATTGTCCTTTCCAGGGATCAAACGAGTAGAATCAAGCTTCCAAAGCTTATCACAAGCTTGTGCAAGATCTTCAAGTTCTTCTTTTGAATTGTAATTGCTTCCTTGACTCTCTTCCTCTCTATTCCATGTTGGGTGCTCATAAGTTGGCCAAGATTGTATGATCCTCTCCAGATACGACCTGAGCCTAGGTGGATCAAGGCACTCGTGGTTCTGATTGGGGGTTACAATTGTTGTCGTTCTGTTGATATTTCATAAAATTCTGGGGCAGTCTCACATTAGCAACTCCAACAGAGTTGAGTGTTCCTGAAATTACCCTTGTCTCAACAAATGTTAAGTGGGACCCTCTCACCAGCTGCAAAGCTCCTGTTATCAGCCTGTTACTTTGATAATCTATTCAGGGTGCAAGGGTGACTGTGTATAGGTACTCCACAGTGAGGGGTATACATTGGGAGAATGGCAGAATACTCTGGGTCACAAGTGTTAATGTAAATATGTATATGTAAAGGGGCATACTTGTGTTTTTCTTTGGTCCAAGGGCATACTTGTAAATTCCCTCTTCCTCTTCTTTTTTGAATAGGGTTTCTCATCAACCCGACGGATTTTGTAATCTGAATGAGATTTTGATAATGGAAAAACCTCTCTGAAATCAGAGAGATTTACATGGTATCAGAGCACGGAATCAAGCGACTTTGCTTCGATTTTTCAGTCTAAGGTGATTTGGTTGCTCTTGCACTCGAATTTTTTTTTTGTTTTGCCGGTTTGTGCTCATTCTGTTCATTTGCTGCTTTCATGCCGCTCATTTGCTCCTCGTTCGGTGATCCCTGGTACTTGAAGACGCCTCGCCGCCCCGCACAAGCTCTGTCATGGGTTGAATCCTCATTTCGACGCCCTCAAAGGTTGGTTCCCCTCTATTTCTGGGATATTTGTGGCTTGTGTTGCTCTGTCTCGTTGACCTCTGGTATTCACCTATGTGATTTTTGTCCGTGGAGGGCATTACGGACTCGTGAAATTTTAAAATTCCTGCAGTAGGTTTACCATTGAAATTTGTTGATTTTGGGGTTTGGAGTGGGTTTCGGAAATAGTTCTATTGGTGGTTGTTTGAAGTTCTCGTGTTATTATTTTTTTGAGAAAGCGTGATATAGATTTGTGTTTGTGAGGGATGTTGATTATGGTGGCTGGGTTGAGAGCTGGTTTCAGTTTGGACTTACCTTTCTATGGATTCAATTAGTCATGATATGAAGGTTATTTCTGTCCGATTAAATGGGAGTAATTACTCTCTTTGGCAGTTTGTGATGCGAAATTTTCTAGTTGGAAAAGACCTATGGGATTACATTGATGAAAGTATCACTGCTCCAGAACCTACATCCACTGACTTCATCAAAGAAAATAAGAAGTGGTTGACTGATAATGCAAAAATCATCACTTGGATCAACAACTCAGTGGATCAGTCTATCAGTTTGCAACTGTTGAAGTATGAGACTGCAAAAGAAATATGGGACTATTTGGAAACTCTATATGAACAGACAAACTTTGCCAAAAGGTATCAGATTGAGACAGAACTTTGGTCCGCTAAGCAAGGTGATCGTACAATTCAAGAATTCTACTAGTTTATGACACCTCTGTGGGATCAACTATATATGATGGATCCACCCTCCTTTCGGAAGCTCCCTGAATATACCAGAGCATGTGATGATTGCAAGCTTACCGACTTTCTTATGGCTCTTCGCAGTGATTTTGAACTAATAAGAGGATCTATGATCCATAGAGCTCCGATACCCACCTTTGTCTGTAGAAACACGATTGAGGTCTTTGGGTGGGATTTCTTCCAGTAAGACATCATCACCAGATATGTCACACGTACTTGTCTCTGGAACACACTCTCATACTCAGTCATCAGGGGGCATACTTGGTTCTGGATCACACTCTCATACTCATCAGTCATCAGGGAAGCCAAAAGTGCCAGTTCCACAAGATGAATGTTCCTACTCTCATGGTAAAGGTCATTGGAAACACTAGTGTCCCTCATTGCAAACCAACAATAAAACTCAAGGCAATTTCAAACCTACACAACATCATGCCTCTAGTCGTCAAAATCAAGGCCATTTCAAATCTGCACCACATCATGCCTTCAGTCATCCACCTCCGCATAGAGGTTTTTGTCCATCTGCTGCCATTGGGTCTTTGGATTGTTCAGATGCCCCTTCTGCCCCTGCTCCCACCAGCAGTGATTCTATGCCTGATCTCTCTGTTATGGACTCCATAGCATCAAGAGTGGCTAACCGGAGAAGAGAATAGATGGAGTAAACTTGTATTTCAGTACCTTAGGGGTTTAATTGTAATTTGAAGTTCCATAAGGGTCTAATTGTAATTATAGAACCTTTGATGTTTTCCTTGACCTATTTAGGGCGTCAAGTGAAGGAATGAAGACAAGCATTGATCATTAGTCTAAATGAGATCAGGTTCTCTCTCAAAAGAGGCCTAACGTGGGAGCTCCTTTTCAAGGCTCACGTCCTTCACCATTGGACGTTCCAAGAACCCCAAATCCTTCCCTTCCTCATCCTTCAATCTGGAAGCTAGAGGAGATCGCCGGGTGACTCGATCCATGGCTAGAGAGCCTAACAACGTGGTATCAGACAGGACCACCCTTGGTGATTCCTCTTCACCTGCAGAAATTCGAAATTTTGTGGAAGAAAACCATGCTGGTCTTCAATCTCAAATCAATGGCTTGGAGGGAAAATTCCAGATGTTGCTGTCACGCATGGAAGAAGGATTCACCCAGCTTTCAGTCCAGATGGCATCCTCATCACGTCCAGCAGATCCTCTCAACCCTCTGCCAACGCCTCCACCTCCTCCCCTGCGCCAAACACCTCAACCTCGTGGGGGCCTCAATCCAGCCCCTCCTACCGTGCCAAGGTACAAAGCTTGATTTTCCAATGTATGATGGGTCCTCCGACCCTTTAATGTGGTTGCACAGGTGTGATCATTTCTTTTCCAATCAAGGAACTCTGCCCGAAGGCAAGGTTCAATTAGCCGCCTTCCACATGCTCGATGAAGCGCTTATGTGGTTTCATCAATTCAAAAACGAATTTGTGGTCTATGATTGGGAATTTTTCAAAGAAAATTGTATGCTACGGTTTGGTCCTCCGCTTCGCAGCAACCCAGTTGGGGATTTGGTCAATCTAAAACAGCTTGGCACTATAGCACAATATCAGAAATTGTTCCAAGAAAAACTTGCTCGTGCAAGTCATTTGGTCCGACCTGAACTTTATGTCAATTTGTTCACGGCTGGCCTGGTAGAACCCCTTCGCCTAGAAGTGGAATTGGAAGCCCCCACCTCCCTAGCCCACGCCATGAATTTGGCAAGAGCATTGGACACCAAACAGCGCCTCTTCCGTGAGTCCTTAAACAAACGTCCTCCTTGGCAACCTCGCCCACAGCCCTATGGCCCTTATCCCACTCCCCCCCGGCCTCCTCCCAACCAACCATCACCACCACCACCAGCCTTTACACCCCCACCAGGATTTATCAAACGTCTGACAAAAGCAGAAATTGATCAGAGGAGGGCTCAGGGCCTATGTTTCAATTGTGATGAGAAATTCGTCAAGGGCTATCTATGCAAAAGACTATTTTGGGTTGAAATAGAAGACCCCTCAGAGGATGACTTTCAGGAGGATATGGACCAAACCGAGGAGGGCACACCAGAGATCTCCCTCCATGCCATGACCGGACTGCATAGCACAAATACCATGCAGGTCCATGCCACCATGAACCATCATATTCTGCTAGCACTCGTGGACTCAGGCAGCACACATAATTTTATAAGCAGCCAGGCAGCACAACAGTTGGGGTTATCACTACAGCAGAAATCAGGAATATCAGTCTCAGTGGCTAACGGTGACAAGGTCACCACAGTGGGGTTCGATTCAGCAGTGCCCTTTACTATTGACGGTCACTCCTTTGTAGCAGATTTTTTGGTCATACCGCTGGCTGGGTTTGACCTTGTCTTGGGAATTAAATGGCTACAGCGATTGGGTCCGATCTTATGGGATTTCCAATCCCTGACCATGAGTTTTAACCAGGACACACATCCGATCACCCTCCATGGCAATAGCGCCCAGAGGCCATGCAGCCTCCACACACTTTGGGTGGATCCTTCAACAGGGGATAACTTAGCTTCATTGTTGGCCGAATATGCTGATTTATTTCAGGCACCTGCCGACCTTCCTCCTATAAGAGAGTGTGATCACAGAATTCGTTTGAAGATGGGCACCGAACCAATGGTAGTGCGTCCCTACCGCTATCCCCATGTGCAAAAAGATGAGATAGAACGACAATGTCAACAAATGCTACAACAAGGTATTATTCAGCCTAGTCGTTCTCCTTTTTCATCCCCGATATTACTCGTAAAGAAATCAGATAAATCTTGGCGCTTTTGTGTGGATTACCGTGACCTCAATGCTCGCACCATCAAAGATAAATTCCCAATTCCAGTGGTCGATGAATTATTGGATGAGCTACACGGCTCTCAACTATTTACAAAGTTGGACTTAAAATCTGGCTACCATCAGATTCGGGTTTATTCAGAGGATATCGAAAAAACTGCCTTCCGCACCCACCATGGTCACTACGAGTTCTTGGTGATGCCATTTGGGCTATCCAATGCCCCGTCCACCTTTCAAGCGCTTATGAACCAGGTATTTCGCCCTTTCTTACGGAAGCATGTCTTAGTTTTTTTTGATGATATCCTGGTCTATAGCAAAACTTGGGCAGCACACTTGCATCAATTGAGACAGGTTTTCACCATTCTCCGAGCACACCATTTATTTCTCAATCGTGCCAAATGTGACTTTGCCACATCCGAAGTAGCTTATTTGCGGCATGTGATCTCAGCATCCGGGGTGAAACCAGATTTCAGCAAGATACAATCGGTGATGGATTGGCCCACACCTCACACCGTTACAGCTTTGAAAGGGTTCCTTGGTCTCGCAGGGTATTATAGAAAATTTATCAAAGAATACGGTCACCTGGCAGCACCATTGCATAATTTACTGAAGAAGCATGCCTTTCAGTGGTCTCAGTTGGCAGACTCCTCTTTTAACAACTTAAAACAGGCATTAGCGTCAGCACCAGTTCTCCAATTGCCCAACTTTGCCAAAAATTTCATCATAGAATGCGATGCATCCGGGGGAGGGATTGGTGCCGTCTTGCAGCAACAGGGTCACCCCATTGCCTATTTCAACCGCCATCTCGCTCCTCACCATCACAAGTTAGCCACGTATGAAAGGGAACTTATCGGTTTGGCCAAAGCTGTGCAGCATTGGCGGCCGTATCTGTGGGGCAGACCTTTTGTGATCAAGACAGACCACTGTAGCCTCAAATATTTATTGAAGCAGCGCCTTACTACATCCCCACAACAACATTGGCTCAGCAAATTAATGGGATTCGATTTTCAAGTGGAATACAAACCGGGTTATCTCAATAGGGCAGCAGACGCTTTGTCACGCCGGGAACTAGAGGATTCACATTTGCACGCATTGAGCCACCCCAAGTCGCCCTTGCTGGACACAATCCGTCAGGATACTAGCCATCATCCAGATCTCCTTGAGTTACAAGCTCAAATCGAAAACCATTCCAAGGACAAGAACTGGACACTACAGGACGATCTCGTTCTGTATAAAGGACGCATATATCTTCCTCCTTCGTCGGTACTCATTCCTGCCATTATTGCCACCTTTCATGATAGTACACATGAGGGCCAGCAGAAAACATACTTCCGCCTCAGTCGGGAATTTTATTGGAGCAGTATGAAGCGGGTCATTGCTGAGTATGTTGCAGCGTGCCAGCTCTGTCAGAGGAATAAGTCAGAATCCTTACAACCCGCCGGCTTGCTCCAGCCACTTCCACTTCCTTCACAGGTATGGGCAGATCTATCAATGGATTTTATTGATGGTCTTCCTCCTTCTGCAGGGAAATCTGTTATTTTTGTTGTGGTAGACCGGTTCTCGAAATATGCCCACTTTATGGCCCTCAACCATCCGTATACAGCCACACAGGTCGCTCAGCTCTTCATGGATAATATTGTCCGTCTCCATGGCCTTCCGGAGACCATCACCAGCGACCGTGATGCGATCTTCACCAGTAAATTCTGGGGGGAACTATTTAAGCTCCATGGTTCTAAGTTAGCTTTTTCGTCAGCATACCACCCCCAAACAGACGGCCAGACAGAAGTGGTTAACCGCACATTGGCGATGTATTTGCGGTGCTTTGTGGGGGACACGCCCCGACTGTGGGTTCGTTGGTTAGCATGGGCGGAGTATTGTTATAATACCTCATACCACACCGCCTTGGGTACTACCCCTTTTCAAGTTGTTTATGGACGCGAACCTCCGCGACTACTTTCTTATGAACCAGGGTCTTCTCGGGTAGCAGCATTGGACCAAGAATTAGCCGACAGAGATGCAATGCTTGCTCAAGTCCGCCTTCAGTTACAACGTTCACAAGCAACTATGAAGCATACTTATGACAAAGGACACCGTCCCCTTTCCTTTGCACCTGGAGAATTTGTTTGGCTCAAACTTCAGCCATACCGCCAACTATCTCTTGCAGCCATCAAACGCCATAAGCTCTCTCCAAAATTTTATGGGCCATTCCAGATCATGCAACGTATTGGCACTGTGGCGTATCGTTTGAAACTACCACCCGACGCCAAGCTCCATGACGTATTCCACGTCTCCCTTCTCAAACCGTTCAAGGGAGACTCACCACTGCTGCATACCCCTCTGCCTCCTCTCAAAGATGGCAGGTCCATGCCCACGCCCGCTCAGATCCTGCAAGCCAGGCGAGTTAACAACGCTTGGGAAGTGTTGGTTCGGTGGACTGACAAGGAATTGATAGAAGCCTCTTGGGAGACACTCGAGTCCTTCCAGACTCTATTTCTCACTTTCGAGCTTGAGGACAAGCTCTTTCTTCAGGAGGGGGGTGATGTTATGGACTCCATAGCATCAAGAGTGGCTAACCGGAGAAGAGAATAGATGGAGTAAACTTGTATTTCAGTACCTTAGGGGTTTAATTGTAATTTGAAGTTCCATAAGGGTCTAATTGTAATTATAGAACCTTTGATGTTTTCCTTGACCTATTTAGGGCGTCAAGTGAAGGAATGAAGACAAGCATTGATCATTAGTCTAAATGAGATCAGGTTCTCTCTCAAAAGAGGCCTAACGTGGGAGCTCCTTTTCAAGGCTCACGTCCTTCACCATTGGACGTTCCAAGAACCCCAAATCCTTCCCTTCCTCATCCTTCAATCTGGAAGCTAGAGGAGATCGCCGGGTGACTCGATCCATGGCTAGAGAGCCTAACACTCTCATCATTAGCTATCGAGCTCACTCGCATTCTTGGCAAGTCGTATGCTCTCAGTACTCAATTTGCATCTCATACATGTATGTCTTGTTTGGCTGGCTCCAGTGACACTCATAAATGGATCTTAGATTCTGGAGCCACACACCATATGACACCCCACTTGTCTCTTTTACATGATTGTGTTAAGCCTTCTCACCCAGTTAACATCCAAGCTGCTAATGGCTCTCCCATGCCACTAGCCGCGGTTGGAACTGTCACTCACCTTACTTGGTCTTTGTCTGATGTTTTCTATGTTCCCCATCTAGCTGTTAACCTTCTTTCAATTGGCAAACTTACTGATTTAGGTCTTACCATTACTTTGCTTCTGATCATTGTCTTATATAGGATCGCCAGTCCGGGAGGCAGATTGGGATAGGCCATAGAGAAGGTGGTCTTTACTTGCTTGATGATTTGAAATTGCCAGTATCTCTACAGGTGTCTAGTTTTTAGTTCAATCCATGTTGCAAGATTTACTTTCTATAGATAACTCTTTTTACTTATGGCATACTCGTTTAGGACATGTTTCTGCTTCTCATTTATAGTTTATGATCAAACACAATATGTTAGATTCTACTATTAAATCTTCCCCTCTTCGTGATTGTGTTGGTTGTAATCTTGGCAAACAATGTCATTTACCCTTTACATTAAGTCACTCGGTCACTTCCTCTCCCTTTGATCTTGTTCACTCTGATGTTTAGGGACCTGCACCTGTATCCACTAAAGGTGGGGCTCGCTATTATGCATTGATTGTCGATGATTTTACTCGGTTTCTCTTGGATATTTCTTATGCATCGAAAATTAGACTTCTATTCTATTTATGTTCAATTTTGTGCTATGGTGCGAACACATTTTTCCACTCACATTAAATTTTTTTGCTCTGATTTAGGTGGTGAATATATATGTCATCTTTATTAAATAATTTTCTGAAGTCTGAGGGCACTATTCATCAGTTGTCTTGTCCTTATACACCTCTGCGGAATGGTGTTGCAAAACATAAACATCGTCATCTTATTGAAACCGCTCGCTCTTTACAGCTCCATGCCTCTGTCCCTTCTGAATTTTGGGGAGAAGCCCTTCATACTGCCACTTATTTGATTAATCGAATTCCGTCATTTGTTTCTGGCAGTATGTTATGGAATTATTAGGGGTTTATTTGAAATTTCTATTCATTAGGGGTTTATTTGTAATTTTTTGAACTTATGGCCTTTGGCATGTTTTTCCTAACTCCCTATATAGGGACATGAGATGAATGAAGAAAGTAAGCATTGAATTAATTAGTTGTAATTAGGTCAGATTCTCCCCTCTGAGGTCTAGGTTGGATTCTCCCTTTGAGGTCCAGGGTTGAGCTCCCTTCGGAGGCTCAAAACATCACAATAATCCTCCCTATTCATCGTCTTCATCGTGTGTTAGATCCGGGGCGTAACAACTTGGTATCAGAGTGGGAACACTATGGGCCACGAGGACCCATGGTTGGCGATGCACTAACAAGTCCGTGAAATGGCTGCAGATGGCTTTGCAGTGGAAGAGATACAGAAATGGCGTGATGCCTGGGTGAAGTATTGGCTAACAACGGAGTATCGAGAGGCATTCGCTGGAGAAGCTATCTCCGACGGGAAATCGGGTGACAAAGTAACCACTTTGTCCCGTCGACCAGCCGAAGCCTCTGCGGAGGATTTGGGGTCAATCTCAGATCCGGAGGGGCAGAGAGGCTTTGCGTCACCACAAATTAAGATTTCCGCACACGGAATTTCAAAGATGAACAACGACGACGATTTGGGAAAATCAGAGGGGTTTTCGGCTATGACATCATTGGCATTGGTCAGATCGGGGGAGACCTTAAATCTGGAAGCACACTAACATGACTCACGACAAGCAGAACCCCATCCCGATCTGCAAAAGGAATATCTTCCAGCGACTATTTCGACCCAGACATCAGACGGCGGCAACTCCAAATCGTGCACATCGGAGGGGTTTTTCCCCTCCCCTGTCTCCCACGAAGCCATACATCTTCCACCGGTGAAGAAAATCATGACACTGGCTGAATTGGCAGTTTATGGGGCACAAATTCCATCAGAACTGGCCGACGATCGGCTGCCATATTCGCCACATCAGCGCAGGTTTGCCTTTCGCCACCGGACACGGAGGAGGCTCCGTCGGCGCCATCAGAAACAAATCTGGTGGGCTTTGGCTTTCGGATTCTCATTCTTAGCCTCACCCTTGCCCTCAGAAGCCCAGCAAGGAACCATATCCAACAAAATTTGGGGTAAGATTTTGAAGCGCCATCTATTTTTTGTTAAAATCTGTGGTTCCATGCGGTTGAAGGGCCTCCAAGGTGCTGAGCAGCAGCAACGCTGCTCGGAAATTGGGAACGAAAGTTCTTTGTTTCGGGAAGCCACAAACCAGAGCCCAAATGTGGGAATTTTGGCTTGGGTCTATGCCAGTCGAGATCAAATTTTTTGGAGGATGCCAGAATATGTAAAACTAATTTTTTGGGAACGTCGGGAAATTTTTTTAGGTGGGTTTGTTTTTCTGTGGATGCGTACAGTAGTTGTGCGGAGGTGAATTGTCAAATTGCAGAGGGGCGGTTTCCTTTATTGGATTCCAGGGAGGTAGAATTCTTTTGGGTAGTCAATTTGAAGCTAAAACTTGGACGGAAGGTCTTTGTTTCAAAGACTAAGGCTTCTGGTGTTCCAACTAACTATGAATTGCATAAAACTATTGTTGGAGATGGCCATGTTGTGAATGTTATTGACACTTCTGGGCTATTTGATATGGTGTTGATTCATATGAACATAGTAACAAAGCTTGTTAGATGCCTTGCTTTATCAAAGGATGGAATTCATGTTGTCCTTCTGGTTTTCTCAATTGGAAACCGGTTTTCAGAGGAAAAAAACCCTGCCTTTCAAAGCCTTAAGCAGAACTTTGTCAATCCAGAAGGTGTAGTAGCCCAGAAGATTGTTGTCCAGAAAAATCAAAGAGGAGTACATTTTCGACGTGCAGGTCCTCAGGAGAAGGTCTATTTCAACCCACATGACGTCAAGTCTTGCATTGTCACATGTGGTGGCTTGTGCCCTGGTATTCATACTATTATTCGAGAGATAGTATGTGGTTTGAATATTATGTATGGAGTGAATGACATCCTTGGTATTCAGGGAGGATATGGAGGATTTTACTCCAAAAATACCATTCCATTGACACCAAAGGTTGTGAATACTATTCACAAACGTGGTGGGACCTTCCTTTGTACCTCACGGGGAGGTCACGATACTATGAAAATAGTTGACGGCATACAGGACTGGGACATTAATCTGGTTTACATAATTGGAGGTCATGGAACACAAAAAGGAGCATATGCCTTATATGAGGAAATTGACAAATGCAGGCTCCCGGTCACTGTTGCTGGAATCCCTAAAACTATTGATAATGATATTGCAGTGATCAACACATCCTTCGGTTTTGACACAGCTGTAGAAGAGGCTCAGAGGCCTATTAATGTTGCACACATTGCAATTGAAATTGTTGAGAATGGTGTTGGAATTGTGAAACTTATGGGTCATTACAGTGGGTTTATAGCTATGTATGCTACTTTGGCAAGCCGAGATGTGGATTGTTGCTTAATTCCTGAGTCTCCATTTTGCTTAGAAGGGGAAAGTGGACTTTTTGAATTTTTCGAGCAGCGAATTATAAAAAATGGGCATATTATCATTGTGTTAGCCGAAGGTGTTGGGCAGGAGTATGTTGCTCACAGCATGAGTCATATGGATACAAAAGATGCATCAAGGACTCATTTACTCCTTGATGTTGGCCTCTGGAAGTCTCAAAAAGTTAATGATCATTTCCAAAAAAGCCAGGAGACAGCAATAAACCTGCAGTATATTGATCCAACTTACATGATCCGTGTAATTCCTAGTAATGCATCAGACAACATTACTGTACTCTTCTTGCCCATAGTGTTGTTCATGGAGCCATAACCAGATATCCTGGCCAGGTGGTGATTGGCATGGATGTCACTGCATCTGAGTTCTTTGACCATAAGGATAAGTCATATGATTTGAATTTCAAAGAGGCCCACCATGATAGCTCCCAGAAAATTTCAGGAGACAACTTGAAGACTGTCTACAAGTCCTTTGTGGTCTACTACCCACTTGTGTCTATTGCGGATCGATTTGCTAAGGCTGATTGGGAACATTACAACAAGCTAACAGAGGAGATTGGGGAGCAAGTTCAGAGTGTTGGAGATCATTTTCTTCTTTCTAACTCAAAGTGTGTGGAGAAAGCAATCCAGGACAAGGCGTGCAATGCTCTTCTGTTGAAGGTCAACCATATTGGCTCAGTGACAGAGAGCATTGAGGCTGTTCAGATGTCCAAACGTACTAGTTGGGGTGTGATGACAGTCACTGGAGTGATGGAACTGAGGATCCCTTTATTGCTGATATGGCCATCAGTTTGTCAACAGGTCAGATCCAGACAGGAGCCCCATGCCGGTCTGTGGGCTGTTATTAGATCCAGTGCTGGCCTGAATAATGAAATTGGAGAGGTAGTAGACTCTGTTTACTACCAGTTATCAAACCTGGTTTTGGAACCTCTGCATTGCATGATACTGACATAAGAGAGAGTTGCGGTGACGAGGTTACCAAAAAAAAAAAAAATACATTGAATATATATATATATTGGAACCTCTGCATTGCATGATACTGACATAAGAGAGAATTGCGGTGACGAGGTCACCAAAAAAAAACATTGAATATATATATATTGGAACCTCTGCATTGCATGATACTGACATAAGAGAGAATTGCGGTGACGAGGTTACCAAAAAAACAATAATTGAATATATATATGGTCCTTTGCTGGGTTGGTCTACTTTTGTAGTCCCGTGGGCTGACGTTAATACTGCGGTTGCAACTTTACATGGACCCAGCCTACGGCACGGGCACACCATCCTACTTTCGATCTTGAGGGCAAGCTCGCCCTTCAGGAGGGGAGTAATGTTATGGAATTATTAGGGGTTTATTTGTAATTTGTTGAACTTATGGCCTTTGGCATGTTTTCCCTAACTCCGTATATAGGGACATGAGATGAATGAAGAAAGTAAGCATTGAATTAATTAGTTGTAATCAAGTCAGATTCTCCCCTCTGAGGTCTAGGTCAGATTCTCCCTTTGAGGTCCAAGGTTGAACTCCCTTCGGATGCTCAAAACATCACAACAATCCTCCCTATTCATCGTCTTCATCGCGTGTTAGATCCGGGGCGTAACACAGTATCTCTCCTTTTGAACGGTTGTATGGTATTCGTCCTACCTATGATCACTTGCGAGTCTTTGGTTGTGCCTGCTTTGGATTATTACCCCTTTCCTGTCGCACTAAATTGTCTGCCAAATCTGCATTGTGTGTGTTTCTAGGTTATGATTTTGGTAAAAAAGAATACCGATGTTATCATCCTGAGTCTCGTCGACTTTTTGTTTCTCGCAATGTAAAGTTTTTGGAACAGTTCTGTTACTTTCGGATTCCATTGTCTACTCCTGGTTTGCATGATACAAAATTGTTACACATTGATCCCTTTGTGTCTGATGTGCCCCATGATGACCTGTTAATCATTCACCATTCGTCCACTGATTCACCCCTCCATCCGAAGGTCTCCTCTACTATGCCTTCACAACAGTCACATGCAGGTACTGACTTACCTTCTCCTATGGCGCCTCTCCCTCTTGACTCTCTGGACTCTGGTGATTTGCATCTTGCCACCCCTCGTGTTTCCACTCGTGTTCGCCGTCCCCCTCAGAGGTATAGTCCATCTTCCTATTTGCTCTCTTTCCCCTATTTGACCTTTTTGTCTAAGATTCATTCTTTTGTTGAGCCTAAGTCATACAAGGAAGTTGTATCCGATGCAAATTGGCGACAAGCTATTAATGATGAGACTTTTGCTCCAGTTACTCAAATGAAGACCATTCACACCTTGATTTCTATTGCACCTGTTCAAAAATGGCATCTTCATCAAATGGATGTTAAAAATGCCTTTTTAAATGGTGATTTGACCGAGGAGATATATATGCGGCCATCACCAGGTCTTCCTCATCCTGCTGGTTATGTTTGTCGTCTTCGACGGGCTTTATATGGTCTCAAACAAGCTCCCCACGCTTGGTTTGCGAAGTTCAGTTCCTCTTTGATCCGTCTTGGTTTTGTTGCTTCCAACTACGATTCTGCCATGTTCATTTGTAAAACTGTTGTGGGGCATATTGTGGTCCTTCTATATGTTGATGATATGATTGTGACTGGTGATGATGAAGTTGGCATTGCAGACCTTAAACAACAACTTCATTCTCTCTTTGACATGAAGGATTTTGGATATTTACGTTATTTTTTGGGTATTGAAGTTGCCTATTCTGCTGAAGGTTATATTTTGTCTCAATCAAAATACATCTCTGAAGTGATCAGTCGTACAAAATTGACAGATGATCGGAGTATGGATTCTCCCATTGAACTCAATCATCGCCTTAGCCCTACAGATGGTGACTTGTTGTCAGATGTTACCCGATATAGAGAGGTAGTTGGGTCCCTAGTTTACTTGACGGTAACCCGTCCGGATATTACCTATGTTGTTCATGTGGTTAGTCAGTTTGCTTCTGCCCCTCGTACCACTCATTGGACAGCCATTCTCCATATCTTACGTTACTTACGTGGCACTGTGCATCATGGCTTACTTTTGTCTTCCACCTCTGATTTGGTTCTCACTGGTTATTCTGATGCTGACTGGGCTGGTGATCCGACAGATCGAAAATCTACTATTGGGTATTGTATCTTCCTTGGCAATTCTTTGGTGGCTTGGAAGAGTAAGAAACAATCCGTTGTCTCTCGCTCTTCTGTCGAGGCAGAATATCGGGCTATGGCAACCACTGCTGCTGAGTTAATTTGGTTTCGTCGCTTACTTGAAGAACTTGGCTTTCCTCAACTGTCTGCTACCCCTATATTTTGTGATAATCAAAGTGCCATTCAGATTGCCTAGAATCTGGTTTTTCATGAGCGTACGAAGCATATTGAGATTGATTGTCACTTTGTGCGGCATCACTACTTACAAGGCTCTCTCACCTTGCGGACGTCTTCACCAAATCGCATCCAGCTCCTCATTTTCATCATCTCATAGGCAAACTTATGTTACTTGCCCCTTCCTAAGTTTGAGGGGGGGTGTTAATGTAAATATGTATATGTAAAGGGGCATACTTGTCTTTTTTCTTTGGTCCAAGGGCATACTTGTAAATTCCCTCTTCCTCTTCTTTTTCGAATAGGGTTTCTCATCAACCCGATGGATTTTTTAATCTAAATGAGAGTTTGATAATGGAAAAACCTCTCTGAAATCAGAGAGATTTACAACAAGATTAAGTTGTCTAACAAAAATTACAACACTCTCAGCATTAAGACCACAGAGGTTCAATGACAACTTCCCCACTGCAACAGAATCAACTCTAGCATGGACCCTGGACAGAAGATACAACACCATGCATTGAGCTGCTACCCCATCATTGCCAAGAACAGAAGCAAGATGTCTAAGCAATGTGTCTCGAATCCCTCTTATCAAATAAGGTTTTGGCTCAGTGACATGTGAGCCAATATGGAAATCCTGAAGAGCAAACTTTCGATGTAGCCGTGGAACCTTACTAGGAGGCAAATGAGCCAAAGCATCATCACAAAGGCCATGCATGAGCTCATCTGAGTCAGTCTTATGAATAACAAGCTCTGGATCAAAAGTGAAAACTTCAATGAACTCAACAACATCAGTCAGCTTTAGATCACTTTCCAAAGAACCACATATCCTAACAAGACATGAAAGAGACTTTGTATTAAAATCAGGTACCGTGGAATGTCTGTTATGGGACCTAGCATGTGTAGAAAACACTCCTCCATCATATTAAGAGCAACAACTAATTTTGTATTGCATTCTGCCATTTGTGCCAACTTTCTTGCAGAGTGAACATTGTGGTCACCCTGAATGCATCGAAGCAATGTCCAATAGAAACCATCAGTGATATGATGCACTACTCCAATACAAGAATGAAGACCTGAGTAAACTTGTGGAAAGTGACCACGTTTGATATCTTCACCCATATTGGGACATGTCAACACAAAAGCAAGAGGGTTGTGCCCTTTTTAGTTTTACCAAGATACAAATCATTTGGAACAGGTTGTTAGGCTCTCTAGCCATGGATCGAGTCACCCGGCGATCTCCTCTAGCTTCCAAATTGAATGATGAGGAAGGGAAGGATTTGGGGTTCTTGGAACGCCCAATGGTGAAGGACGTGAGCCTTGAAAGGAGCTCTCACGTTAGGCCTCTTTTGAGAGAGAACCTGATCTCATTTAGACTAATACTCAATGCTTGTCTTCATTACTTCACTTGACGCCCTAAATAGGTCAAGGAAAACATCAAAGGTTCTATAATTACAATTAGACCCTTATGGAACTTCAAATTACAATTAAACCCCTAAGATATTGAAATACAAGTTTACTCCATCTATTCTCTTCTCCGGTTAGCCACTCTTGATGCTATGGAGTCCATAACATCACCCCCCTCCTGAAGAAAGAGCTTGTCCTCAAGCTCGAAAGTGGGAAATAGAGTCTGGAAGGACTCGAGGGTCTCCCAAGAGGCTTCTATCAATTCCTTGTCAGTCCACCGAACCAACACTTCCCAAGCGTTGTTAACTCGCCTGGCTTGAAGGATCTGAGCAGGCGTGGGCATGGACCTGCCATCTTTGAGAGGAGGCAAAGGGGTATGCAGCAGTGGTGAGTCTCCCTTGAACGGCTTGAGAAGGGAGACGTGGAAGACGTCATGGAGCTTGGCGTCTGGTGGTAGTTTCAAACGATACGCCACAGTGCCAATACGTTGCGTGATCTGGAATGGCCCATAAAATTTTGGAGAGAGCTTATGGCGTTTGATGGCTGCTAGAGAAAGTTGGCGATATGGCTGAAGTTTGAGCCAAACAAATTCTCCATGTGCAAAGGTAAGGGGACGGTGTCCTTTGTCATAAGTATGCTTCATAGTTGCTTGTGCACGTTGTAACTGAAGGCGGACTTGAGCAAGCATTGCATCTCTGTCGGCCAAGGCCTGGTCCAATGCTTCTACCCGAGAAGACCCCATTTCATAAGAAAGTAGTCGCGGAGGTTCGCGTCCATAAACAACTTGAAAAGGGGTAGTACCCAAGGCGGTGTGGTATGAGGTATTATAACAATACTCCGCCCATGCTAACCAACGAACCCACAGTCGGGGCGTGTCCCCCACAAAGCACCGCAAATACATACCCAAGGTGCGGTTAACCACCTCTGTCTGGCCGTCTGTTTGAGGGTGGTATGCTGAAGAAAAAGCTAACTTAGAACCATGGAGCTTAAAGAGTTCCCCCCAGAATTTACTGGTGAAGATAGCATCACGGTCGCTGGTGATGGTCTCCGGAAGGCCATGGAGACGGACAATATTATCCATGAAGAGCTGAGCGACCTGTGTGGCTGTATACGGATGGCTGAGGGCCATAAAGTGGGCATATTTGGAGAACCGGTCTACCACAACAAAAATAACAGATTTCCCTGCAGAAGGAGGAAGACCATCGATAAAATCCATTGATAGATCTGCCCATACCTGTGAAGGAAGTGGAAGTGGCTGGAGCAAGCCGGCTGGTTGTAAGGATTCTGACTTATTCCTCTGACAGATCTGGCACGCTGCAACATACTCCACAATGACCCGCTTCATACCGCTCCAATAAAATTCCCGACTGAGGCGGAAGTATGTTTTCTGCTGGCCCTCATGTGTACTATCATGAAAGGAGGCAATAATGGCAGGAATGAGTACCGACGAAGGATGAAGATATATGCGTCCTTTATACAGAATGAGACCGTCCTGTAGTGTCCAGTTCTTGTCCTTGGAATGGTTTGCGATTTGAGCTTGTAACTCAAGGAGATCTGGATGATGGCTAGTATCCTGACGGATTGTGTCCAGCAAGGGCGACTTGGGGTGGCTCAATGCGTGCAAGTGTGACTCCTCTAGTTCCCGGCGTGACAAAGCGTCTGCTGCCCTGTTGAGATAACCCGGTTTGTATTCCACCTGAAAATCGAATCCCATTAATTTGCTGAGCCAATGTTGTTGTGGGGAGGTAGTAAGGCGCTGCTCCAATAAATATTTGAGGCTACAGTGGTCTGTCCGGATCACAAAAGGTCTGCCCCACAGATACGGCCTCCAATGCTGCACCGCTTTGGCCAAACCGATAAGTTCCCTTTCATACGTGGCTAACTTGTGATGGTGAGGAGCGAGATGGCGGCTGAAATAGGCAATAGGGTGACCCTGTTGCTGCAAGACGGCACCAATCCCTCCCCCGGATGCATCGCATTCTATAATGAAATGTTCGGCAAAGTTGGGCAATTGGAGAACTGGTGCTGACGCTAATGCCTGTTTTAAGTTGTTAAATGAGGAGTCTGCCAACTGAGACCACTGAAAGGCATGTTTCTTCAGTAAATTATGCAATGGTGCTGCCAGGTGACCGTAGTCTTTGATAAATTTTCTATAATACCCTGCGAGACCAAGGAACCCTTTCAAAGCAGTAACGGTGTGAGGTGTGGGCCAATCCATCACCGATTGTATCTTGCTGAAGTCTGGTTTCACCCCGGATGCTGATATCACATGCCCCAAATAAGCTACTTCGGATGTGGCAAAGTCACATTTGGCACGATTGAGAAATAAATGGTGTGCTCGGAGAATGGTGAAAACCTGTCTCAATTGATGCAAGTGTGCTGCCCAAGTTTTGCTATAGACCAGTATATCGTCAAAAAAAACTAAGACATGCTTCCGTAAGAAAGGGCGAAATACCTGGTTCATAAGCGCTTGAAAGGTGGACGGGGCATTGGATAGCCCAAATGGCATCACCAAGAACTCGTAGTGACCATGGTGGGTGCGGAAGGCAGTTTTTTCGATATCCTCTGAATAAACCCGAATCTGATGGTAGCCTGATTTTAAGTCCAACTTTGTAAATAATTGAGAGCCGTGTAACTCATCCAATAATTCATCGACCACTGGAATTGGAAATTTATCTTTGATGGTGCGAGCATTGAGGTCACGGTAATCCACACAAAAGCGCCAAGATTTATCTGATTTCTTTACCAGTAATACCGGGGATGAAAAAGGAGAACGACTAGGCTGAATAATACCTTGTTGTAGCATTTGTTGACATTGACGTTCTATCTCATCTTTTTGCACATGGGGATAGCGGTAGGGACGCACTACCACTGGTTCTGTGCCCATCTTCAAACGAATTCTGTGATCACACACTCTGATAGGAGGAAGGTCGGCAGGTGCCTGAAATAAATCAGCATATTCGGCCAACAATGAAGCTAAGTTATCCCCTTTTGAAGTATCCACCGAAAGTGTGTGGAGGCTGCATGGCCTCTGGGCGCTATTGCCATGGAGGGTGATCGGATGGGTGTCCTGGTTAAAACTCATGGTCAGGGATTGGAAATCCCATAAGATCGGACCCAAGCGCTGTAGCCATTTAATGCCCAAGACAAGGTCAAACCCAGCCAACGGTATGACCAAAAAATCTGCTACAAAGGAGTGACCTTCAATAGTAAAGGGCACTGCGGAACCGAACCCCACGGTGGTGACCTTGTCACCATTAGCCACTGAGACTGATATGCCTGATTTCTGCTGTAGTGATAAACCCAACTGTTGTGCTGCCTGGCTGCTTATAAAATTATGTGTGCTGCCTGAGTCCACGAGTGCTAGCAGAATATGATGTTTCAAGGTGGCATGGACCTGCATGGTATTTGTGCTATGCAGGCCGGTCATGGCATGGAGGGAGATTTCTGGTGTTTCCTCCTCGGTTTGGTCCATATCCTCCTGAAAGTCATCCTCTGAGGGGTCTTCTATTTCTACCCAAAATAGTCTTTTGCATAGATGGCCCTTGACGAATTTCTCATCACAATTGAAACATAGGCCTTGAGCCCTCCTCTGATCAATTTCGGCTTTTGTCAGACGTTTGATAAAACCAGGTGGGGGTGTAAAGGCTGGTGGTGGTGGTGATGGTTGGGTGGGAGGAGGCCTGGGGTGAGTGGGATAAGGGCCATGGGGCTGTGGGCGAGGTTGCCAAGGAGGACGTTTGTTTAAGGACTCACGGAAGAGGCGCTGTTTGGTGTCCAATGCTCTTGCCAAATTCATTGCGTGGGCTAGGGAGGTGGGGGCTTCCAATTCCACTTCTAGGCGAAGGGGTTCTACCAGGCCAGCCGTGAACAAATTGACATAAAGTTCAGGTCGGACCAAATGACTTGCACGAGCAAGTTTTTCTTGGAACAATTTCTGATATTGTTCTATAGTTCCACTCTGTTTTAGATTGACCAAATCCCCAACTGGGTTGCTGCGAAGCGGAGGACCAAACCGTAGCATACAATTTTCTTTGAAAAATTCCCAATCATAGACCATGAATTCGTTTTTGAATTGATGAAACCACATAAGCGCTTCATCGAGCATGTGGAAGGCGGCCAATTGAACCTTGCCTTCGGGCAGAGTTCCTTGATTGGAAAAGAAATGATCACACCTGTGCAACCACATTAAAGGGTCGGAGGACCCATCATACGTTGGAAAATCAAGCTTTGTGTACCTTGGCACGGTAGGAGGGGCTGGATTGAGGCCCCCACGAGGTTGAGGTGTTTGGCGCAGGGGAGGAGGTGGAGGTGTTGGAAGAGGGTTGAGGGGATCTGCTGGACGTGAGGAGGATGCCATCTGGACTGAGAGCTGGGTGAAGCCTTCCTCCATGCGTGACAGCAACATCTGGAATTTTCCCTCCAAGCCATTGATTTGAGATTGTAGACCAGCATGGTTTTCTTCCACAAAATTTCGAATTTCTGCAGGTGAAGAGGAATCACCAAGGGTGGTCCTGTCTGATACCACGTTGTTAGGCTCTCTAGCCATGGATCGAGTCACCCGGCGATCTCCTCTAGCTTCCAGATTGAATGATGAGGAAGGGAAGGATTTGGGGTTCTTGGAACGCCCAATGGTGAAGGACGTGAGCCTTGAAAGGAGCTCTCACGTTAGGCCTCTTTTGAGAGAGAACCTGATCTCATTTAGACTAATACTCAATGCTTGTCTTCATTACTTCACTTGACGCCCTAAATAGGTCAAGGAAAACATCAAAGGTTCTATAATTACAATTAGACCCTTATGGAACTTCAAATTACAATTAAACCCCTAAGATATTGAAATACAAGTTTACTCCATCTATTCTCTTCTCCGGTTAGCCACTCTTGATGCTATGGAGTCCATAACACAGGTCCACCCCCACTAGCAGCAACAACATAGGGTTGCCCAAGCCCTTTGATTTTCAGGAAAGATCCGCCATGCTCATGGCAAGAAACTTCAGAATTTGAATCATGTGACAAAATAACAGGTTTACATTTTGATCTCATTGAAGAATTGGCAGTAACAGCAAATGACCATAGCACAGGAAGACAACTAATCGCATAGATGATTTTAGATGATTGAGGAACTTTTCCAGCAAACAAATCCACAAGAATGGCTAATGCCACAATAGCCGAGTCTATCACAACATAGTCCTTGTGTGGGGCCAACATTTTCTGGATTTTTTTCTAAAAGAACTTGCACATCCTCTTCGAACCAAACAACAAACATTTGGTCTGCTGCATCCAGCACCAAATACGGGACTCCAAATTTTTTTGTGACATCAACACGTACAACAGGGAACACAGAGAACTTCATGACTCGAATTGGGTGAACATCAACTTGTTTCTCACCATTCAAAGCAGCAAAAGCAAAAACCGACCAAAATCCGATTCAGAATTCCTCTTAGAAACAGAGAGCATAAGTGGACCATAAGTAACATCGAATTGGGTGAAAAATTCCCTCTCGGGATGCATACACACATGCCGGAAATGCATCAAAATGGTTTTGTTTCTCTGCCTCCCGGAACAGAAAACCACCCGGCCAAAAATTCGAGCAGCATTGCTCAGCCCCTTGGAACCCCTTCACCCCCATGGAAAATTCGTACAAACATAAAATTCGACGGTGTTTCAGAAGCTTACCCCAAAATACGTTGAAGTGGGTTCCCCACTGGACTACCGAGAGCTGGATTGAGTGTGAAAGGTGTTGGCCGGAAGTCAAATCACACCGGACTTGTTTCAGACGGCGCCGACGGAGCCTCCTCCATGTTTGGTGCCGAAGAACAACCCTTTTGGGCTTCGCCGCTTGGAGATTTTCCGAGACAAGGGGCTCTCAAAAACACGTCCTTGTCAGAAGAATCGTCAAAATTATTACCTTCTCTTGTTTTGGGAGACATTCTGCTGGCCGTGAGGAGGGGTTTTTTGAGGTCGAACCCACACCTGCTATTCCCGACGCGGTTTTGGCAGAATACCCTTTCGATGTCCTAAAATCTGAGTTCCCACCATTTGATTTCAGAAGTGTTGAGACCAATTTCAGAGCTGATATTGACTTCGATTTCGGAGGTACAGGGTCTTGCTTGTCAGATTTCCATGATCCGAAAATCAATTTTGTCGGGGTCATCGCCGGAGTTCCCTGCTTAGCCAGATTGAAATTTCCTGGCCCTTTGCCTTTCTGCCCATCCGAGACAGCTTCTGCTACCTCTTTTGTGCAGATGTCGTGCTCAAAGATTTGAGGTCGTATGACCTCTCTCGGGCAGCCATTTGCTTCCTTGCAAGAAATGTTTTTACGTAAGCTGCAAGTCATTCCCGTATTCTTTCCGCTGCACTCTCTTTTGCCATTTCTCTCATTTTTCAGTGTATCACCATCCATTCTTCTAGGGCTATTTCTCTGTGCATCGTCATCCATTCTTCTAGTGATATAGAGTGGCTTATTGTGTTCCTGCTCTGATACCAGATGTTGTGGTCCCAGATCCACAACGCGAATTTGCAGGGGAAGACAAAGAAGAGAACAAAGAAGAAGAAGAGAAGCCATGCTCATGAAAGGGAGTCCTGTACCTTGGGTTCCAGGGGAACGCCGACCCTGGTTCATTGAAGGAGAACACAAATCCTTGTAACTTTCTGTTTATCCCTTTCATTTCATGACGTCCCTTAAATAGGGCTGATGCTTTCAAAGTTCCAGAGAGAATTACAATTTTGCCCCTCTATGGCATTTAACATGAAAATAAACTAATTGACTACATAATTAACTTAGTCAGAGTAATTGACTCAGCCATGGTCTCCCAGCCTGACTCGACTCACTATTTGGTCCATAACAATGGTCTTCTTCATCTTGATTCCATTATCAACATAGTATCACTTGAAATCATTATCTATGTATTCTCCCCTATTATTTGACTACAAACACTTCACCTTCAAATCACTCTCATTCTCAACCATTGCTCTCCATTTCCTGAAGATATCAAAAATATCAGATTTCTTTTTCAGGAAATAAATCCATACCTTTCTGCTTGCATCATCAATAACTGTCACACAGTAGTTACATCTGTGTGACCAACTCCAACATTGTTGTCTTTTGCTCCTTTCCAGCCCTAGAAAAGCTAACCCTTTTTTTCTTGCCAAAGATACAACCTTCACACAAAATTTTATTTACATTTTTCAGCCCTGGTACCTTCCCTTTGGACTGAAGAACTTTCATTCCCTTCTCACTCATGTGACTGATCCAATAATGCTTAAAATCAGAATTAGTATCAGCAACTGCAACCTTGTCTCTGCAACTGGAAGTGATGTACAGAGTTCCAGTTTTAACTCCTTGAGCAACAACCATGGCTCCCTTAGTGACTTTCTAGGCAGCGCCATTAAAAGTCACATTATGACCTTCATCATCAAGTTGCCCTACTGAGATCAGATTACGCATAAGTTTTGGTACATGTCTCACCTTGTGAATTTTCCACACTGGCCCATTTGACATCGTCAAACTGACATTATGAATACCGACAATATCCTAATGTTCTCCATCAGCAAGATACACCTTTCCGTGATCTCCAGCAATGTAATTGTCCATGACCTCACGGTGCGTAGTGGTGTGAAAAGAAGCCCTTGAATCTAACACCCAAGAATCAATAAGGCGATCAACTAACAAGAGTAAAGCATCTTGTACTTCTTCAGTCCCTGCATTTGTAGCATCATCTTTCTTTTCATCCTTCTTTGGTGTTCTGCAATTCTTCTTTATCTGACGAAACTTGCCACAATTCCATTACTCCACATTTCTTTCAAATTTGTACTTGCTTCTTCCATTCCTGGACTTTTCTCTACCATTACCCTTGTTGGAATTTTTCTCAAAGTTCCTGCTCCTAGTATCAACACTTAGGGCAGAGTTAAATGTTGATGATTCTTCAGAGTCCGTTCTACAAACTTTCTCCGCAAGAATGAAATCCCAAACATCATTAAAAATCTACTTCTCGTTGCCTACAGAGTTGCTAACCACAACCCTCATGAGCTCCAAACAATTTGGTAGAGACGCCAAAAGAATTAAAGCATGAACCTCATCATCAAATTTAATCTAAACAGAGGTCAATTGATTGACAATCTTGCTAAACTCATTCAAATTTGATGCCACTGATGTATTTTCTGTCATCTTTAAATTGAAGAGTTTTTTCATGAGATGTATCATATTATTTGTGGAAGGTTTTTCACAAATGTCAGACATAATCTTCATCATCCCCACTATGGTTTTCTCTGATGTCACATTGTGAGCAACATTCTTCAACAGTGTTAACAAGATTACTCCCAATATTTATCTATCAAGGAAATTCCACTCATCATCTTTCATGCCTTCTAGTTTCATATCCAGAAGTGGTGCATGCAGCTTTTTACTATACAAATAATCTTCGATATGCATCCTCCAGGACACAAAATCCGTTCCATCGAACTTGTTGATTCCAAGTACCAATCCTTCTTCACTAGACATTGCTCTCAATCACGAACAAAAGCACTGATACCAGTTGTTAGGAATTAGATGTCCTAATTCCAAACTAACGAAAGAAATAATAATAAACACGAAAGAAGGAAAAAGCAAGCACAAAAAAGCACAACAAGATTTATACAGGTTCGCCTCAAGGTGAGACTACATCCTGTCTTTCATCATTGTAGTTGTCCACTATGAAGATGAAATAGTTTACAAGATAAATCACGCATTTACAAGTGTTTCTCTCGAACCTCTCGAGCTACAACTCGAGATGCTCCTCGGATTAAGATCATCAAACTCACGACCGGTGATAAGAATAAGTTCATTGAACTCAAACAAAAAGATGATGGTGTCATGTAATATTGAGAGACAATAGCAAGGGTACTATCAAACAAATGGTAAAATAGGTACCTCCAACTCTTTCTTATATGTTGTCTATTACATTAAAGGGTACATGCATGATTTACATAGCATTAGTCAATTTTGTGATTAAGGAAATAAAGTATCATTTAAAAATGGCAAATGAAGTAAAGAATGAAAATGATGAACTAGTTCAAGAGGGACATAGAAATAGAAACCTCTATAGTGTGAACATAGTTGATTTACCCTCAACTAGTGCCACCTATTTGGATGCAAATATTGGCAAATCTTGGTTATGGCATAAGAGGGTAGGACACATAGGAATAGATTCCTTGAACACACTAGTTTAGAAAAACCTAGTGGATGGTCTACCAAACCGAAAATTTGTAAGAGAGAAACATGGTAATTCTTTCCAGCCTCGAAAGTTGTGCAAAAACTCTTTCAAGGCTAAGACTGTTGTTTTAGCCTCTTGACCTATTCAAGTAATTCACATGGATTTAGTTGAACCTAATCGAACCTTGAGCTTAAATGGAAAGTGTCTTACCTTAGTGGTGGTAGATGAGTAGTCCAGGTTCACATGGGTAGATTTCCTAGCACACAAGAATGATGCTTATCTAGGCTTTGTAAAGCTGAGTGAGAAAATTAAAAAAGAACAAGGTTATCAAAATTAGGAATGACAATGGAGGAGAATTTGAAAATTCACACATCAAGGAATATTTTACACAATATGCTATTGACCATACCTTTTCAGCTCCTCAAACTCCTCATCATAATGGTGTTATTGAGAGAAGAAATAGATCTTTAATTGAAAGGGCAAGAGGTATGCTACATGCATACAACTTGCCACATAGATTTTGGACCAAAGTCTTAAATACCGCTTGTTATATCATAAACCGAGTAAGCATAAGGTCCATCTCAACAAAACTCATTATAAACTGTACACATGAACCCGTCCCAACATAACTTGTTTCCGAACCTTTAGATGTAAGGAATTTGTATTGAAAGAATCAAAGAATAAAATTAGGGAAGTTTGACTCTAGGGCTGATATAATGTTATTTCTAGGTTATTCCTCTCACATAAAGGCATATGGATTTTATAAAAAGACATCTATGAGATGTTGGCATGGGTGGCTTCCCAAGAGGGGAAGATATTCAAATTAAATACAAATTGTGCGTGTGATTTAAAATTCCGCGTAAAGAATAACATGCACACACCATAGGGACAAATAGATTTTTTGTTATCAATGTTCCCCTAGTGGTAGTCAGTGCCCAAGAACCCTTGCTCAGGAAATTTTCTGATATGGTCCCGGGCCATGGATCGAGTAACTCAGCATGGGATGGATGAATCCAGCACTGTAGGAGAGCTGCTGCTCTCGGTAAGGCGGAAATGAGTCTCCTTTGGCTGTGTAGTTGCTGTTCTTGGTAAGGGTAGAGAAACCCTTGCTCCTTTTTTACAGTAAGAGGAGGGATCTTTGCTGTTTCTGCTGGAGGGGTTAGGACCCTTCTTGGTGCTGTGCTTCTGCACACGGCTGAGAGGGGTTAGGGGGTCCCTAACCTGTTGCTCGCTGGAATAGAGGCTGAAAAAACTTCTAATTCTGGTTGATCTCGGTATAGGGGCTGTGAAGCCCCTATCTTGGCTAGGAAAGAGATAGAGAATCCCTTCTTGCTGCTGTGAATGGAATAGAGGCTGAAGCCACTGGTTGAAATTGGAAAAGGAGAAAGAAATCCCTCCCTTAATTTTGGTAAGAGAAAGGGTAAAAACAGAAATCAAAGAGAGAAGGAAGAAGCTCAAATTCAAGAGGGAACCTATTCCTAGAGCTCGTCAAGGAAGCCTCCCAAACCCTAGAGCTCATCAAAGAGAACTCCAAACCTAGTTTAACCTAATTCAATGTTTGTCTTTATTCTATTCCTTTAACCTCTAAATTGGGTTTGACGTCATTAGAGTTTAGGGCTTAAAAATGTCAATTCTGCCCTACGGCATGTACCCTTACATACTTAATGAAAAACTATATTTAAAAGTAATATAAAATATGAAAGTAAAAGTAATTAACTGTTAGGTTCTTCCCTTGCCATGGATCGAGTCACCCTTCTTTCCTCTCTTCCCTCCATGGATGATCTTGACGTTGGAAGAGAATTCTTGTTTCTTGAATGAGTAATGGTGGAACTCAATTAGAACGAAGGAGCTTTGAAGGAAGCTCAACCTTGGACCTCAAAGGGAGAAATTCGACCTAGACCTCTGAGGGAGAATCTGACCTATAAAATATAATTTTCTCAATACTTGCCTCTCTTCTCCTTCACGTCCCCCTAAATAGGGTTGAGGACGAAAATACAAAGATGACCCATAGGTCAAGTGGTTCACGCCACATTACACTGAAACAACCCAAAGTAAACCAAACCAAATAAAGTAAACCAAACCGAATTGAAATTACATGAAAAGTAAATTGACATAATTTAATTCCTATACCTATGGATAACTCGTGATGCTATGGAGTCCATAACATCACCCCCCCCCCCCCCCCCCCTGGAGAAAGAGCTTGTCCTCAAGCTCAAAGTATGGGTAGAGGGTGCAAAATGCCTCTAATGGTTCCCATGTCGTGTCACTGGGGTCAGCATCTGCCCATTACACTAAGATCTCCCAATCACCCTGAATACAGCGAGTTTGTAATACCTGTGCTGGGGTAGAAAGTACACGTCCCTCATGGAGTGGGGGCAGCGGGGTGTGCAGCAAAGGCGAATCACCTTGGAAGGCCTTTAATTGTGAGACATGAAAGACGTTGTGAATTCTGGCCTCTGGTGGAAGCTGCAATCTGTAGGCCATTGTCCCAATGCGGTCCATCACCTGAAAGGGACCATAATATTTAGGAGAGAGCTTGTGACGTTTGGAGGCTATCAATGACAACTGCCTGTAGTGTTGGAGATGCAACCAAACATAATCTCCAAGAGAAAAGAAGACTTCCCGGTGCTTCTTGTCATAATATTTTTTCATAGAATGTTGTGCCTCTTGTAGATGAGTACGCACCTCAGTGATGAATGTGTCTCTTTCAACTAATGCTTGGTCCAAAGTGGCAATTTTAGAGGCCCCTGGTTCATAGGCTAAAAGATGAGGAGGTTCTCTACCATATACCACCTTGAATGGGGTTGTGCTGAGTGCACTGTGGTAGGAGGTGTTGTAACAGAACTCAGCCCAGATGAGCCACTTATCCCACCTCTTAGGTGAGTCCCCCATGAAACAGTGGAGATACATTTCAATGGTTCTGTTGATGACCTCTGTCTGACCATCAATCTGCGGATGGTAGGCTAAAGAAAAGGCTAACGTTGTGCCCTGTAACTTGAAGAGTTCTTTCCAAAAGGTACTTGTAAAGATTGCATCCCTATCACTGCTAATTGAATTAGGCATCCCATGTAAGCGGACAATGTTATCCATAAAAAGTTGAGCGACCTGAGTTGCAGTGTAAGGATGCACCAGAGGAAAGAAATGCCCATACTTAGAGAAACGATCCACCACTACAAGGATAACAGATTTACCCGACGAAGAGGGAAGTCCATCTATGAAGTCCATAGAAATATCAGACCAGACATGTGACGGAAGCTGAAGTGGTTGGAGCAACCCAGCTGGACTTAATGTTTCAGCTTTATTCCGTTGACAAGTCTGACAAGCCGCCACATAATCAGCTATACTGCGCTTCATGCCCTCCAATAAAATTCCCTACTGATACGGAAATATCTTTTTTGTCGGCCCTCATGTGTACTGTCATGTAAGGAGGCTAAAATGCTGTTAATTAGAGGGGATGTGTGGTGTAGAAAAATTCTATTTTTGTAGAGGACGAAATTGTCCTGAACCCTCCAATGGTTAGCCGCTGTCCCCTGCTAGATGTCCTGGCATAAGGTGATAATATCCAGGTACTGTTGTGTTATGGATTCTATAGCATCACGAGTTACCAACAGGCGTAGGAATTAATGAATGTGTTTTTCAATTTCCATGTAATTGTTTCTTGGTTTGGTTTTGTCTTTGTTTGGGTTGGTTTAGCATTTATTGGTTTGAACCATTGACCCAAGAGGTTTTTAGGGTTTTGGACGTCCTCAACCCTATTTAAGGGGACGGCTAGGGTAATGAGAATTATGAATTGAGTTCACTTTAGCTAGCGTAATTTAGATAAATAGGTCAAGAGCTCCTTCAAGCTCTCTTCCGTTTTTCCCCTAATTCTCCTTTCCGAAATTCAATTCCCATCAACCCCTCATTCCATCTCAACGTCAAGCAAGGTAATGGACGGAAGAGAAACGAGGAGGGTGACAAGATCCATGGCTCGTGAGGATCCTAACAACGTGGTATCAGACAGGTCCACCCTCGGTGATTCCTCTTCTCTAGAGGACATACGTCAAGTACTTTCAAAACTTCAACAACGATCCACTCTTCAAGGTACTGAAATTTCTCACATCAATAATACCTTACAAACACTAGAATCATCTCTACAAACCATCCTTCGACAACTTGCTGCACTTCAAGCACGAACGTCACCACCAACAACCAATTTTCAACCACAACCAGTGCCCCACCAACAATTCACGCCACCACCAAATCCACCCCTGCGCCAACCAATGGGTTCAATGGCCACTCTCGTACAAGGACCATCAACGGTTCCCAGGTACTTTAAACTTAACTTTCCTACATATGATGGCTCTAAAGATCCTTTACTGTGGTTCACGAAATGTGAACAATTCTTCTATCATCAACAAACGGTGGAAATGGACAAGGTTACTTTGGCCGCCTACCACATGCTCGATGAAGTGCTCATGTGGTTTCATCACTACCGAAATGTCCATTCCATTCAGGATTGGCTGCACTTTAAACATGCTTGCCAGTTGAGGTTCGGACCTCCAGCTAGCAGCAACCCAGTGGGGGAATTGATCAACTATAAACAGACCAGCACCTTAGAAGTTTACCAAAAAACGTTCCAAGAAAGGTTGGCCCGAGCTAGTGAATTTGTTCCTCCTCACCTACATGTTCAGATTTTTAATGCTGGATTGACAGAGGCAATTAGATTGGAAGTGGAATTACTTGGTCCGACAGATTTGGACTCACCAATGAATTATGCCAGAGCTGTGGAACACAAATAGAGAGTTCTAAAAGAGTCTTTACAGCAAAAACCATTTTGGAACAACAGAATACAGGGTACTGCATTTGGGCCACGTTTTGGGTCCTCTACCCCTAACCGAGCAGATCAGGCTACCAATGTGCCTCCACAGACTATGCCACGTAAATTTTTGACTAAACAGGAAATGGACGCTCGAAAGGCAAAGGGCCTATGTTTTAATTGTGACGAACAATTCCTGCCAGGCCATACTTGTAAACGCTTATTCAGTATTGAACTGTTGGAAGAAGATTCAGAAGAGCTTATTGAAAATGAAATTGTTGAAGAGGTACAGCAAGAACCAGAGCTCTCCCTCCATGCCATGCATGGCCTGCGTACTTCTAATACCATGCAGGTAAATGCCAGGTTACATCATCTCATGCTACTTGCTTTAGTTGATTCGGGCAGCACACATAATTTTATCAGTGAACCAGCCGCGCAACAATTGGGATTGGCCATTCAACAACAAAGGGGACTCTCAGTTTCTGTGGCCAATGGGGCCAAAATTGCTAGTGTGGGGTTATTTGCTAACACCCCTTTCACCATTAAAGGGCATTCATTTCAGGCGGATTTATTAGTCATTCCATTGGCTGGATTTGATTTGGTGCTCGGGGTCAAATGGCTCCAGTTATTAGGACCGATATTATGGGACTTTCAGGCTCGGACTATGATATTTTCAGCACCACAGGGCCAGATTACATTACAAGGCATTGTGGCACAGGTCCCTAACGCACTTCACACTTTTCATATTCAACACACTGGTGATGATCAGTTAGCGCCTTTACTTACAGCATTTGCGGATTTATTTAATGACCCTACGGGTCTACCACCAGTGCGTCATTGCGATCACTGCATTCGTTTAAAATTGGGAACTGATCCAGTAGTGGTGCGACCTTATCGTTACCCGCATATCCAGAAAGATGAAATAGAACATCAGTGCATGCATATGCTCGCTCAGGGTGTGATCCAGCCCAGTCGATCTCCTTTCTCCTCACCAGTGTTACTTGTACATAAAAAAGATAAATCTTGGAGATTTTGTGTCGACTATGGGCAACTCAACTTGCACACAGTTAAGGACAAGTTCCCCATTCCAGTCGTGGATGAGTTGCTGGATGAGTTACATGGTGCTACAATTTTTACCAAATTAAATTTGAAATCGGGCTATCATCAAATACGAGTTCACCCGGCGGATGTGGAGAAGACTGCCTTCCGCACACATCACGGTCATTTCGAGTTCCTCGTCATGCTCTTCGGTCTCTCCAATGCACCCTCCACCTTTCAGGCCCTCATGAATGAGGTCTTTTCATCACTTCTGCGCCACTAAATGTTGGTCTTTTTTTATGACATTCTGGTCTACAACAAAAATTGGGAAGAACATCTCCACCACCTCCATCAGGTATTTACCATTCTACGCTCTCATCATTTGGTTTTGAATAAATCAAAATGTTCTATGGGTACATATGAGGTGGCATATTTGGGCCACGTCATATCAGCTGTGGGTGTGAAAGTTGACCAGAGCAAGATACAACCAGTTACAGATTGGCCGATTCCCACCTCCATCACAGCATTAAAGGGATTTTTGGGCTTAGCGGGATATTATAGAAAATTTATCCAATCTTATGGCCAGATAGCAGCACCACTCAACAACCTGCTAAAAAAAATGCCTTCCACTGGTCTTCTTCAGCAGAACAGGCCTTTAACCTGTTAAAGGAGGCCTTAGCCTTAGCTCCAGTCCTACAATTACCAGATTTTGAGGGAGACTTTATGGTGGAATGTGATGCCTCCGGGGGAGGTATAGGGGCAGTGTTTCAACAATTGGGACACCCCATTGCTTATTTCAGCCGTCAGTTGGGACAACACCACCATAAGTTAGCTGCATATGAGAGGGAATTGATTGGGTTAGCCAAGGCTGTCCAACATTGGCGACCTTATCTTTGGGGACGACCGTTTCTCATTCGTACAAATCATTGCAGCCTCAAGTATCTTTTTGAACAACGCCTCACCACATCCCCACAGCAGCATTGGTTAACTAAACTCATGGGCTTCGATTTTACGTTTCATTATAAGCCAGGTAGTTCGAATTTGGGGGCTGATGCCTTATCACGTCGGGATATTTCCGCCACACAAATTTATGCTATCAGTCACCCACGTGCACTGGTATTAGATTCTATTCGTGAGGAAGTACATCAATATCCGGATCTCATGTCATTATATCAGGATATTCAACAGGGGACAACTGCTCCTCATTGGACGATTCAGGATCATCTCATTCTCTACAAAACAGGATCTTTTTGCATAATACATCCCCACTTCTTCACACCATCCTGTCCTCTATCCATGATAGCACACATGACGGTCGACAGAAAACATATTTCTGAATCAGTCGGGACTTTTACTGGAAGGGCATGAAGAGCACAATTGCTGATTATGTAGCTGCATGTCAGATTTGTCAAAGAAACAAGGCCAAATCTTTAAGTCCGGCCCGCCTACTGCAACCTTTGCAACTACCATCTCAAATCTGGTCTGATATTTCCATGGACTTCATTGCTGGACTTCCCATTTCATCAGGTACATCGGTGATATTCGTCGTCGTTGATCGGTTTTCAAAATATGGGCACTTCATTGCTTTGGCGCATCCATATACTGCTGCTCAGGTCGCTCAATTATTTATGGACAACATTGTCCAATTAGATGGAATTCCCTCATCCATTATCAGTGACAGGGATGCCATTTTTACCAGTATCTTTTGGAAGGAATTATTCAAATTACAGGGCACCCAATTGGCATTTTCATCTGCCTATCATCCACAAACGGACGGCCAAACAGAGGTTGTCAATCGCACGATTGAAATGTATCTTCGTTGTTTTGTGGGGGACACACCTAGAAGATGGGTGAAATGGCTTTCATGGGCAGAATTTTGCTATAACACATCTTACCACACAGCACTGGGCACTACTCCTTTCAGGGTAGTTTATGGCAGAGATCCACCTCGTCTGTTACCATATGAACCTAGGCCATCCAAAGTCGTCACTTTGGACCAAGCATTAGCTGAAAGAGACACTATGCTCACTGAGGTACGTACACATCTACAGGTGGCCCAACACTCTATGAAACGCTTTTATGATAAGAAGCACCGAGAGGCATCTTATTTCCCTGGAGACTATGTGTGGTTAAAGCTTCAACACTACTGCCAGCTGTCCCTAACTGCATCAAAGCGCCATAAGCTGTCTCCAAAATATTATGGTCCATTTCAGATATTGGACAAAATTGGGCCCATGGCATACCGCTTGCAGCTACCACCGGAATCAAAGATCCACAATGTCTTTCACGTCTCCCAATTGAAGCCCTTCCAGGGTGACTGGCCCCTACTGCACACTCCACTGCCACGACTACCTGAGGGCAGAGTCCTTTCTATTCCGGCTCAGGTAATACATCACGCCACATTCAAGGTGATTGGGAAATTCTTGTCCAGTGGGCAGATGCCGATCCCAGTGACACCACATGGGAGCCGTTATCAGCATTTCAACTTTTATATCCTTCATTCGAGCTTGAGGACAAGCTCTTTCTCCAACAGGCGTAGGAATTAATGAATGTGTTTTTCAATTTCCATGTAATTGTTTCTTTGTTTGGTTTTGTCTTTGGTTTGGGTTGGTTTAGCATTTATTGGTTTGAACCATTGACCCAAGAGGTTTTTAGGGTTTTGGACGTCCTCAACCCTATTTAAGGGGATGGCTAGGGTAATGAGAATTATGGATTGAGTTCACTTTAGCTAGCGTAATTTAGATAAACAGGTCAAGAGCTCCTTCAAGCTCTCTTCCATTTTTCCCCCAATTCTCCTTTTCGAAATTCAATTCCCATCAACCCCTCATTCCATCTCAACGTCAAGCAAGGTAATGGAAGGAAGAGAAGAGAGGAGGGTGACAAGATCCATGGCTCGTGAGGATCCTAACATGTTGTGCCTCTTCCTGTATAGAATCCAACAAGAGAGCTCTGGGCTGACTGATGGCATTTAATTGCTACTTTGGAACGTCCCGGCGAGATAATGCATCAGCCCCTACATTCAAACTTCCCGGTTTATACTCGATAGAAAAGTCAAAAACCATAAGGTTACTTAACCAATGCTGTTGTGGTGAAGTAGTGAGACGCTACTCAAGAAGATACTTGAGGCTGCAATGATCAGTGCGAATAAAACAAGAACGTCCCCATCGATAAGGGCACCAATGTTGTATAGCTTTCGCCAATCCGATCAATTCCCTCTCATAAGCTGCCAACTTGTGGTGGTGTTGGCCCAGTTGACGGCTAAAATAAGCAATCGAGTGGCCCTGTTGGTGCAACACTGCGCCAATACCACCCCCCGAAGCATCACATTCTACTACAAACGACTCCTCAAAGTCGGGGAGCTGCAAAACTGGGGCTGATTATAAGGCGTCTCTGACCAGGTAAAAGCATTTTTCTTGAGGAGATTGTTGAGCGGAGCTGCAAGCTGGCCATAGCTACAAATAAATTTTCTATAATATCCAGCTCGGCCCAAAAATCCTCTTAAGGTTGTAATAGATGTAGGAATAGGCCAATCTATGACCGCCTGTATCTTACTCTGGTCTACCTTCACCCCCGCTGCTTAAATAACGTGGCCCAAGTATGCCATTCTGATGTGCCCATAGAACATTTTGACCGATTTAAAACCAAATGATGTGAACGTATAAGGGAAAATACTTGGTGAAGGTGCTAAAGATGTTCTTCCCAGCTGTTGCTATAGACCAAAATATCGTTGAAAAATAAAAATACATATTTTCTCAAGAGAGAGGAAAATACCTCATTCATGAGGGCCTGGAAGGTGGAAGGCGCATTTGACAGACCAAATGGCATTACGAGGAATTTAAAAAGGCCGTGATGTGTGTGGAACGCTGTTTTCTCCACATCTGATGGATGAACTCAGATTTGATGATAGCCAGATTTCAAATCGAGTTTAATAAAAATAGTAGCTCCATGTAGCTCGTCTAACAGCTCGTCCACCATTGGAATAGGAAATTTTTCTTTAATCGTATGGGCATTGAGTTGTCGGTAATCCACACAGAACCTCCATGACTTATCATGCTTGCGGACTAGTAATACCGGTGAAGAAAAAGGAGACCTGCTGGGCTGAATAATACCTTGTGCTAACATCTGCTGGCACTGCCTTTCAATCTCATCCTTCTGTAAGTCAGGGTAACGATACGAACGCACCACTATCGGCTCGGTACCCATTTTCAAACGGATACGGTGATCATAGTGCCTAATGGTGGTAAGGCAGTAGGGTCTTGAAAGATATCTTCAAATTTTGTAAGTAAGTGAGATAACTTACATGTGTTTGTGGACTGGACCTGGGCAACCTATAGTGCGCAGGTGAGTGGTGCTTGTGTGCCATGCAATATAATCTGATGTTGGTCGTCTATAAAAGACATGGTCAGAGCTTGGAAATCCCATAGTATTGGTCCCAACAATTGTAGCCATTTAATTCCTAGCACCAAATCGAATCCTGATAGTGGAATCACCAAAAAATATGCAACAAATGCATATCCCTCAATATCAAAGTGTGTGGCTGGTGATATGCCTACACTAGTAATTTTAGCCCCATTGGCTACTGATACAGAAAGGCCAGTCTATTGCTGTACTACTAACCCAAGTTGTTCTGCCGCCTGCTGACTGATGAAATTATGTGTACTGCTTGAGTCAACTAAAGCCAGTAACTGTAAATGATGTAATTGGGCTTTGACCTGCATTGTGCTTGCACTGTGTAGACTAGTCATAGCTTGAAGGGAAATCTCTGGACCTTCTTGGTCAGTTTCTACAATTTCCTCCTTTGGTGGTATTTCTTCTCCATCCTCCCACAGACATATACTGAATAATCGTTTGTAGTGGTGTCCAATGACATACTGTTCATCATAGTTAAAACAGAGGCCCTTGGCCTTTCTCTGGTCCATTTCCTGTCTAGTAAGTTTTTTGAAGTAAGAAGTAGGTGGAGCCGAATTAGAGATGTCTGGGCATGGGGCTGCACTGTCTCTAAATCTTGGAGGTCCATAGGAAGGGTTTGGCGCTGAGGCATTGTGCCTCCCTGGCCAAGCTGGTTTTCTGACCAGTGACTCCCTTTAGAACAAGCTGCTTGTGCTCAATTGCCCTGGCTAAATTCATAGCGTGGTTTAAATCTGTAGGAGCATGTAATTCCACTTCTAATCGTAGAGCTTCTGTCAAACCAGCAGTAAAAATATGAACATACTGTGTGTGGCTAACAAACTGGTTTGCTTGGGCTAACCTTTCTTGGAAGGTCTTTTGGTACACCTCTAGTGTTCCAGTTTGTTTGTAATTGATTAATTCTCCCAATGGATTGCTACTAGCTGGAGGACCAAATCTCATCATGCAAGACTGTCTAAAAGTTGCCCAATCCTGAACCACTTGGTCATTTCGGAATTGGTGGTACCATAGAAGCACTTCATCGAGCATGTGGTAGGCGGCGAAATACACTTTCTCATCCGCAGGTGTTTTTTGATGATAAAAGAACTGATCACACTTGGCTAACCAAATCAAAGGGGCCTTAGACCCATCATACATAGGAAAGTCAAGTTTTAAATACTTGGGCACGGTGTTTGGTCCTTGAATAGCAGGCCCCAAATGGGGATGGTGTTGACGCATTGGTTGTTGTGGGGGAGGTGGTGGGTGGAATTGATGGTGGTCGGCCAGTGGAGAGTAGGCAACTGGTGGTTGGGCTCGTGTATCATGGTCCTCTTGTCGCCGGAGGAGAGCTTGGATGGCAGCATCCATTGATTTTATTGCCTCATGCAAATCAGAGGTTATTTGACGCACCTCTTCCAAGGCATGAGCCTGGTTATCTATCCTCTGCCTAGTATCTTCCACTAACTGTCTCAAATCGTCAGGGGAAGAGGAATCCCCAAGGGTGGACCTGTCTAATACCAAGATGTTAGGTTCTTCCCTTGCCATGGATCGAGTCACCCTTCTTTCCTCTCTTCCCTCCATGGATGATCTTGACGTTGGAAGAGAATTCTTGTTTCTTGAACGAGTAATGGTGGAACTCAATTAGAACGAAGGAGCTTTGGAGGAAGCTCAACCTTGGACCTCAAAGGGAGAAATCCGACCTAGACCTCTGAGGGAGAATCTAACCTGTAAAATATAATTTTCTCAATACTTGCCTCTCTTCTCCTTCACGTCCCCCTAAGTAGGGTTGAGGACGAAAATACAAAGATGACCTATAGGTCAAGTGGTTCACGCCTCATTACACTGAACCAACCCAAAGTAAACCAAACCAAATAAAGTAAACTAAACCGAATTGAAATTACATGAAAAGTAAATTGACATAATTTAATTCTTATGCCTATGGATAACTCGTGATGCTATGGAGTCCATAACATTAACTCAGTGAGTCATTGATGCCTCCTTTGGGTGACTTGGTTAGCTATTGAGTCCTCGACAATTTCACTATTAATCTCTAATAGCTGGAAAATTACAAAACATATTCTGACTCCCTTTGGCCACGTATAGCTCAATACATGATTTTATATAATGCCAATCTTCCCAAGAGATTGATGCTAGATTCTAGCTCTAGTTAGGCCTTTCTATCTAGATTAACAGTAGATGAACCTTTCACAATTACATAAAAAGAAAATGAAAATTTATACCCTTCCTTGAGAGATTCAAGCCACCTCCTCCTTCGTAGCATGTTGTGTAATGATCAAGGAACTTGTGCAATGATGAATGCAAGGGTGATTGAATGAGAATAAAATTTTCAAAGTATGCGACTCTCTCTCTGTTATGGACCCAGATCTAACACATGGATTCGTAGGGAGGAAGAAGAGAAAACGAAGATCAAGCCAAAGGGAAGCTTGAAAACCCTTGAACTCGTAAGGAGAGCTCCAAACCTGTTTAACCTAAAATTAACCTAAAATAAATGCTTGCCTTCTCATTACTCTTACTCCTTAAATAGGGTTAAACCTTACAAGGTTTAAGATAAAATATTACAAAAATACCCCTATAAATGAAATATTCCAAAAATAGCCCTGTGGCTTAAAACTGAAATAAAATAAAGTAAATTAAAGAAAAAAAATTAAAATAATAATGTTATTGAGTGCATAACATTACACCCTTCCTAAAAGAAAAAGCTTGCCTGCAAGCTCGAAGGTAGGTTTGTTTGCCCGTGCCGATGTCTCCATCCGTTCTCAAGTATCAACCGCAATATCTGTGTCAGTCGGCTGGACTACAAAACTGGAACATCCAACTAGAGAATAATATATATATATATATATATTTACGGTCGAATGTAGGGATACGTGCCAAACGTCGCTACATTTCCCCAAGCAGCATCTCGGCCTTCCCACAGTCCTAGATTGCACTGTCTACACTTGGTCAGCAAGGCAGCAATAACATCATGACCAGCCCCCTGGGATAGAGAAGACTCAGCCACACTAACCCCTTCCAATTGCTCTACCTTGAAACACTCAGAGGCCCCATAGAACGAGACAGGCCACATGTTTCCTGTGATTTAGACGAGCATGTAGGTAACTGAACAACACTAGGAAGCCCACTATCAGTAGAAAACCCAACTTTGTAGGAATCCAACCAGTTGTTCCTTCTCAAAAATCCAGACAGCACAAGCTACTGCTCACTGTCCTGGAGTACCGCAAACACCTACCCATATGTTGCAATCTCTACCACTGCGGTTTGAATCCATTTCGGATGAAATTGGTCATGAAGTTCCAAATTGAGAGGGAAGTGATGAAAATAGACCACCATGCTGACTGCAACAGCAGCAGCAATTTTAAATTGCATCATTCTCTCACTAGACCCTAACCCATTAAGCACTGCATTAGCGGGAGGACCTTGGCCATAAAATAGTTGTTGTCCCACCCCTGGAGCACCTGGGAAATAAAATGAAACACGATCAGCAACTGTAGGTGGCATTGCAACTGGCCTCATTTGGATGCATTGACTATGCTGCTGCTTGCACTGTGGAGGCTCTCTTGGCTTACCCCATGCAGTACTCTGCTCTTCACCTTCCGTCCAGCAGATACCTTATTTGTTCGGTTTTTGGCAGCAGTGTCCTCTTCATCATCATCAACATGTACATCATCTTCATCCTCATCCCCTTCTATATAATCAAACTCGTCACTCTGAACAGCCTTTCCCATAAACCATGAGACAGCATGTGGGATAATTTTGGCTCTGACGGTGGATCCAATATCATAATCTTGGTCCATTTGAGTCTAAAGCGGTTCAGGAGTTTCTGCACTCCCTGGAAGCCACTGAATCTCTGTCCCTGTTGTTTTCTCTAAAATGGTTTTATCCTCAATGAACATCTGATAAGTTTTGACGAAGACAGTATTTGTAAAATATGGATTGGGATAAAAAAAGAACTCCAGCATGCAGCCCTTGGGAGTATCAGTCCTAGACCACTTGATATCTTTCAAATAGTTACGAGCCCCTTTATCACGCTCTTGTATCGCCTCTGCAAGCACTTCATTAGTTTGCATTGCTGTAAGCCAGGATTTGGGAACACCTTTCCCCTCAACTGCATTTTCTTCTCCAGAAACCTTCTCAATGGGTGCTGTAGATTCTTCGATTTCAATTACTCCATTTCTGGTACTTGGCTGCATTATATGTTTCCGTTTGTAGGTTCTGCTGTGTGGCTCTTATCTGCACTGCAATAGCAGCAGCCATATGAGATAGCAGCATCATCTTGGGCTCAAGAGCTCCACTGCTGTAAGAACATGCAGTAAGAACAGACATTACCTCACTGCTGCTAGTACTTTCTGAATAATCAGCACTGGTTGCAGCAGTGGCACTGTTGGCAACACTGGATGCTACAGTGCCACAGCAGCAACCTTCTTTTGCCCAGCAAAATCAGGAGCAACCTTTCGTCCTCTTTGAAGGATTTCTCCCTGTAAATCATAGAATATTTCTGTCATCTCCTCGGCAATCTCTGGATCATTGCTGTAACTCTCGAAGCAACGGCCCCATCTGGGGTCTCTGCAAACAGCAATACATGGAGCAAAAATGTACTGAATCCCAGTGGCGGTGACTTCCAAAACAGCTTCTTCTCCAATCATCTTCACAAGCTGAGGATCCAAGTTCTTCAAGGACAGGTTCACCCCTTGGAACTAGGCTACAGTCTCCTTATTATTCTGTTCAACCTGTCCCTTCAATTCCATCTCCCTTTCTGATTTCTTCTGGGCCTTCCTAACATACCACTCCTTGTCATCAATTTTTTTCCCATTAACCTCCTCAACAGCCAGAACAACATCTTCTGTATTCTCAAAGTTAACAAATCCAAAACATTTGGATTTCCCATCTCTCTCTCTCATTACTACAGTGCTTGTAATGTTTCCTTACTCGCCAAATAGTTTCTTCTAATCTTCACCACCAAAAGGCACACCAGGTTGAAGAATTATGACAAACAATGGTTGAACATCATACAATTCATCCAAAATAATTAACACAACTTTTTTTCAATGGACTATTTTTGCTGGAAAAATGACCCGAAGCAGCCACGTTGTTGCTGTATTCATTCACCACACATGCATTCTTAGCAGTAGAAACAACACTAATGCATACTTCTGCATTCTCAAAGTCAACAAAACCAAAATATTTTGAATTCCCATCTCCTTCTCGCATGACTACAGACATGGGACCCAAAAAATTAAGCCCCTCAACAGCTAGAGCAACATTTGGTGCCTTCTCAAATTTAATGTGCTTATCATGCTAGAGCATCCCATTAAGCACAAACATATACGGGACATTCACACTGCTGGGGGTCTCATTAATAGAAAAATTAAACGGCCTCACCGTGTCAATTGAGCAACGAACCCACACAAAATGATTGTGCTCATCAACAGAAAAACATAGCCCCCCAAAAACAATTTTCAGCAGTTCCCATAAAATTATTTCTATGAATCCCGGCATCCCCAGCAAAATTTCATCTCAAAATTCATACAACGAAGCCCGAATACCTTCAATTGGGTACTATTTCTCTGCTTCACGGAACAGAGAACCTCTAGGCCAAATATTCGAGAAACGTCGCTCAGCCCCTTGGAGCCTCTTCACCCCCATGGAAAAATCGTGTAGACATAAAATTTGATGGCGTTTCAGAAGCTTACCCCAAAATACGTTGAAGTGGGTTCCCCGCTGGACTGCCGAGAGTTGGATTGAGAGTGAAAGGTGGTGGCCGGAAGTCAAATCCCACCAAACTTGTTTTCGATGGCGCCGACGTAGCCTCCTCAGTATCCGGTGGCGAAGAGCAGCCCTTTGGGGCTTCGTCACTTGGGGATTTTTCAAGACAGAGGGCTCTTGGAAACACATCCTTGTCAGAAGAATCACTGGAAATATTACCTTCTCCTGTCCTGGGAGACATGCCACTAGCCATGAGGAGGGGGTTTTTGAGGTTGAACCCACAATTGCCATTACCGACGAGGTTTTGGCAGAATACCCTTCCGATTCCCCAAAGTCGGAGTTCCTGCGATATAATTTCAGAAGTTTGGAGGCCGATTTCGGATTTGAAGTCGACTTCGATTTCTGATGTGCAGGGTCCCTCTCATTTGATTTCCATGATCCGAAAATCAATTTTGTCTGGCCCGTCGCTGGAGTTACCTACTCAGACAGATTGAAATTTCTTGGCCCTTGGCATTTCTGCCCGTCCAAGATAGAGACGGTGAAATTTCCTGGTTGCCCATCCAAGATGGCCTCCGCTGCTTTTCCTTACATGCATACATCTTGCTCGGAGATTTCAAGTCGTATGACCTTTTCTACTGCAGCAAGTTTCTCCCTTGTAGAACGTTCAATGGAAGATGCACGCCATCTTTTGTCAGATGCTCTATACAATGCAAGTAGGGTTCCAATTTGTTGTGCATGGCAATACATAATTCTTGGAACGAACAATTAGTGTTCTTTCCTACGACATCGAATTTTTCCCTTGCTGCAGTGAGTTTCTCCATTGCAGAACGTTCAATGGAAGATGCATGACATCTTTCATCAGATGCTCTATCCAATGCAAGTAGGGCTTCCAATTCGTTGTGCCATAATTCTTGGAATGAAGAATCATTCATTGTGTTCCCGCTCTGATACTTGTTTTTACGGTCCCAGATTTGACACATGGATACATAGGGATTCGTAAGGAGGAAGAAGAGAAAACGAAGATCAAGCCAAAGGGATGCTTGAAAACCCTAGAACTCGTAAGAAGAGCTCCAAGCTTGTTTAACCTACAATTAACCTAAAATCAATGTTTGCCTTTCTCATTACTCTTACCCCTTAAATAGGGTTGACCCTTACAAGGTTTAAGATAAAATATTACAAAAATACCCCTATAACTAAAATATTCCAAAAAAACCCATGTGGCTTAAAACTGAAATAAAATAAAGTAAATTAAAGAAAAAAATAATAATGTTATTCCGTACGTAACACTCTCTTTCTCTCTAAAAAACTTTTGATGGAATTTTGTAAGATAAAGGATAGTGGCTACAAGATATGCCAATAAATGCTCATTCTCTCCTTTACTCACAACTTGGTGGGGTATTTATAGCTTCCCCAACTCAAATTAGATGCTATTTTCCCATTTGAAAAAAATCAGTACTTTGATTGATTGATCACTATTAAGAGATTTGTCAATCAATCAATCATTATAGTTACCTTTCTATCAGACAGTGACTTATTGATTGATAGACTAATCGATCATTATGTTACCATTGGTCTAGAAAAGTCAAGTTGATTGATCATTATCAGTGGATGATTAATCAATCGAGATTCCCACTGGCTGTGATTTTCAAGTATGATCAATCAAAGTGTTTTCCTATGATGATCATGCTTTATTTCCCTTACTGGCAAGGTTCTGACTAATCAACCCATCAGCAAGGATGATCGATCATTCCATGAAAATTGTGATTGCTTGGACAGTAATGATCGATCAATCCAAGTGGGATGATCGATCATGCCTTATAGCATGAAAAGGCCATGTCCTAGATGATCAATCAATCGACTATAGTTGATCAATCATGCTTTACATTTTTGGCCTACACATTTTAGGATGATTGATCATTACTAACGGCTGATCAATCATTTCAATGCTAGTTTAAAAATGTACGATTTTATAGCATGGGGATTTTTCTTTAAGTGCTCTAACTTATTTCTAAATGATGTTTATAATGATTCGAAACATGTCTATATTCAATTTATAACCTAATCCTCCGATTTCACAAATGTACTTAAGGAATAAGAAGTTTGGAATTGCTCACTTACCAAAAAGGATTGACTTTAGATATTTGTCAATAATTCTTGAACTCGAGTCTTCTCGTTGTCTTCTTCATTGTGGGTGGTTCTTCAAGAGATGTTCTTTAATTTTTCTTGAGGTCTTGAATTTGGCTTTGACGCTTTAGACCTTGAGATGCTCTTGAAGGTGAAGTATCTAAAATACTTTGATTTTTAAGTTATTAAGTTTTTTTATCATCACAAGCAATGTGGGAGTCAACCTACGGTCAACATTTTGAATTTGATGATGAAGGAAACCTCTTTGATCCATCCCCAGGATCTCAACCTCAAGACCAAAATCTTGAAGAGAACCCAAATGACATAAACAACCAAGAAGAACCTCCTATGGAGCTAAAGAACTTTAGGTTCATGGCTTCTAGAACAAATAATTGGTGACCCTTAAGGCAAACTTGTAACTAGAAGGACAACACATGAAGCTATGGCAAATAGTGCTTTTGTTTCTCAATTAGATATCAAATACTTCCTAAAGCTGAAAAAAGATGACTGTCAGATCATGACAATGCAAGAAGAACTAAATCAGTTTGAAAGGATTTAAGTTTTGACTCTAGTACCTAGACCCTAAAACCAACAATTGATAGGAAAAAAATGGGTTTTTAGGAACAAAAGCTCATGAGGAAAATCAGATTGTGACAAACAAAGCTAGGTTAGATGTCATAGGTTACTACCAAGAAGAAGGTATCAATTTTGAGAAAACCTACACATGCATGGCAAAACTAGACGCAATTATAATCTTATTAGCCTATGCATATCACATGAATTGTACCAAATGGATGTCAAGAGTGCATTCCTAAATGGGTACATTCCAGAAGAAGTCTACGTTGAACAACACAAAGACTTTGAAGACATGAGTAAGCTTGATCATGTATACAAATTTCACAAAGCATTATATAGGTTAAAGCAAGCGCCTAGAGCTTGGAATGAAAGACTTAGTGAATTCTTGTAGAAAATGGATATAAGATAGGTAGTGTAATAAGCCTCTATTTACCAAGAGCCATGATCAAAACCTGATCATTGTCCAAATTTATGTGTAACATATCATTTTTTATTCTACATACCCCTCACTATTTCAAGAATTTTCTAGTGTAATGATGAATAAATTGAAAGTGAGTTTGATGGGTGAATTCATATTTTTCATTTGACTTTAAGTTATGCAAACCAAAAATGAAACCTTCATAAGTTAGTCCAAGTACACTAAAATATTGCTTAAGATATTCAACATTGAAAATTTTAAGTCAATTAGCACATCCACAAGTTCATCGTTGAAACTTGACTTGGACAACTTAGGTAGAGCCATAGACCAAAAACTTTATAGAAGTATGATAGTCTCCCTACTCTATTTATCAAGTAGTAGACTGGATATTATGTTTTTGCTATACCTATGTTCTAGATTGCAATCCGATGATAGAGAATCTCACTCAGTGGCAGTGAAAACAAATTTCATATACCTACTTGGAACACCAAACTTAGGACTTTGGCACTAAAACTCCTCTATCATAGATCTAGTAGGTTACTTTGGTGCTAATTTTTTTGAATGCCAAATTGATAGAAGGAGTACAAGTGGTAGCTGTAAATTACTTGGAAATACATTTGTCTCTTTGTTTTCCAAAAACAAAACATCCAGGGTCCCTGTCTACCAATGAGGCTGAATATACAACGGATGGAAGCTCTTGTGCATAATTTCTATGGATGAAACAACAACTAGATGATTATGATTTAGAGCGCAATGAAATTCCAGTCCATTGTGACAACATGAGTGTCATAAGTCTTAAGTAAGAACCCGGTTCACCACTCTTAATTCAAACACATTGGAATTAGACACCTCTTCACCTAGGAGTTGGTCCAAACCAAGGTAATCAAAATTGAATTCGTTCCTAAAGAAAAATCAATTAGCAAATATTTTCACAAAGCCATTAGGATTTGATTGCTTTTCCAAGATTTGAGGATAACTAGGCATATGAAACTCACCTTTTTCTTGATAGGCTGATAAATTTGAGCTTAAAGGTAACAAAAGACCATTTTTGAATCACTCCACATAAGACATGATTGATCATCATTACCTGGCAATGATCGATGAACTTAATGGGCATGATTGATCAATGCACTAGATTGATTGATCAACTTAAGAGATTGTTCGATTAGTCAAACTAGAGTGATCGACTATTCATGATGAAAACCAAGAATGTTAAGAGTTTTAAGAGATCCTTCACCCATTTTCACTCGTTCAAACACTTCTCTAAGCATTGCCCTAATCACCTTTACCCCCAAAATCCTTTCCTCCTTTGATTTTCGTCGATTTCCTTGGTCCCTCAAACGCAAATATGAAAAGGGTTTGTCTTATACCTCATAAAGGCACTCCCATTCAATTTTTGAGTCAAAACTAAAAATATCAGTATGGTTTGGACAAAGGCACAACAAAGAAAGAAAATCCAAGCAAGGGAAATCAACACATGCAAAGAAATTCTAAATTGGAGAGAAGTTTTTTCACAAAAGCTCAAAAGGGTGAGTAATTGAGGAGCTTTATATTGAAAAGTATTGTAGAGCCTAGCAAAGTCAGCGTCGACTTTTACAAAAGAGAGATTGATGGATTTGAAGGGACATGCTTGTCCTACATGTGTCCACTGGTAAGTGAAGAAGAATACACCGTCTACTTGTAAACGTATTCTACACAAATTTAGAGGTGGAAGAAGAATTATTGACCGAGTGTTGACTCCCTTCTTGATTTTTATGATAACAAAACTTAATAGAGCTAACAACTGTAAATCTAGTATTTTAGATACTTTTCCTCCAAGTGACACCAATTTTAAGGTCTACAACTTTGAATTTACACAAGCTTCTCAAAGACTTAAACCATCATGAAAAGTCAAGAACTCTTGAAGAAGCACCTTTAGAAGATGAAGAAAATTTGAAGATTAAAGATTCTAGGAATAACTAAGAAATATCAAAACTTGGTCTATGTAAAAAGAGTAGTCCACTCTTCCAAAATTTTGGATATAATGCAAACATGGATCTTAGGACATATTTTTGACTCAAACATGTTTTTAAAAATACATATAGACATTTCATACATGTTAGAATAACTTAGGATCATTCATTCCCATGCCTTAAAAGTCTATAGGAAGAATTGCTACTAAAATGAACAAACAACATCTTCCAATGATCGATCAACAAGAAGTCAGGCAAAAAATATAAAGCATGATTGATCAATGAAGGTCGATTCATATAGAATATGGCCAATCTATGCCATAAAGCATGACCAATCAACCCATTTGGACTGATCAATCAATATTGTTAAAGCAAAGAAAATTGATGTTGATTGATCAATAAACCATTGAAACTAATTGATCACACAACTTTACCAGTAAGAGACATAAAGCATGACTGATAATAGGAAGATCATTGATAGATCATACTTGCAATGCACTACCCAAAGGGAATTCTGATTGATCGATCATACCATGTACTTTGATCGATCAACTTAAAATGTCAGAGCCAACTGGAAGCTATTATTGATTATAAGTTGACTCACTTCTTACTTTTGATGATAACAAAACTTAATAGAGCTAAAAATTTGTAAACTAAGTATTTTAGATACTTTACCATCAAGAGACATACATCTCAAAGTCTAAAGCTTCAAAACGAATCAAGCCTACTCAAGACCTCAAGCATCATGGAAAATATACTATTGAAGAAGCACCCTTGAAGAAGAAAAAAATGTGAAGACTAGAGTTTAGGCTTCATTGATGTATATGAAAAATCCGTCCATGTAAAAGAGAGTTGTCCAAACTCATTCTATTTGAGGTAGAATGTCAAACATGGAGATTTAGGACATGCATTGCATTCATACATGTTTTATCATATACATCTTTCCAAGCATGTTAGAGTACTTAGGATCATTTATTCCCATGCTTTTAAAGTTATATTAAATGAACTGGCACTAGAATGATCGATCAACCTCTGCCAATGATCGATCATCCAGAAGTGCACATGTCAAATTTATAAAGTATGATTGATCAACCTAAGCCAATTGACCAATCATCCAGAACATGGCCATTACATGCTATAAATCATGAGCAATCATCCCACTAGGATTGATCAATCAATACTCTCTAGACAAGCATATTTTACATTCAATGATCGGTCATCCCACATGATTGATCGATTAGACACAATCTTGCCAGTTAGGGACATAAAACATGTATCATAGAAAGTTCGTTCAATGATCCTACTTATAATGTTCTGCCAGAGGAAATTTTGATTGATCAATCATAAACTGGCAATAAGCAATCAACTTAACATGTCAAGCCCAACAGGATGATTTTGATCCATCATACCATTGATCAATAAGTCACATCCTGATAGAAAAATCGCCATTATACATGATTGATCGACCAATCATTTTACAGTGACAGATTCAAACATTGACTTTTACAAACAGGCAAAAAAATGGCTGGTTTGACTTGGGAAAGTTATAAATACCCAACTAGACCTCACATAGAGATGTTAATGAGCATTTATTTGTAAATATTCAAGCCTTTATTTTCAAAATCTTGCAAATTCTTCTTTTAAGTGCTTTAGAGTGAAAGAGAGTCATTCCTTTGCAAATTTCCTACTGGTTCCTCTACCTTTCCTTGCATATCAATTATATAAGCTCCCATATTCACATTGTGCTTCATAAGAGTGGATGCTTGGATATCTTAAGGAGAAGGTACTCTCCAAGTGAAAGTGTATACATAATTTATCCTTTCTTTAGATTTTTCTTTGTTTTAATCTAGATAGAAATGGCTAACAAGAGCTAGAATCTATCCAATCTATTGAGCTACAAGTGGCTTAAAGAGAGTCAAAATCTCTTTGAGTAAATTCTAGATTGGAGCTTATAAAGTGGAATTTCCAAAGCAAGGGTTCTTGGACGGTGGATACCAATAGGGGAACATCAATAAGAAATATTATTTTGTCTACCATGATGTGTGATTATAATTTTACATTGAAATTGCTATATTGCATGTTTTACATTCCACGCCAAAGTTTAATTTTAAACTTGTAAATCTCAATCTATCCTTGTCTTGAAAACCCACCTGAGTAAACAATTGGTATTAGAGCAGGCCAAAATTCTTGATTTTGAATTGGTTACATGGCATCTCAAGAAAAATTGCTCTTTCCCGAAATACAATCTGCCAACTGTCCTCCTTTGTTCAATTGATCAAACTATGGTTATTGGAAGGTAAGAATGGAATTTTTCATTCAATCCTTGGGTTGGGACATATGGCATGTGACAATGAATGGTCCATTCAAGCCTCAAAAGCTTGACAATAGCATTCTAGTCACAATGAAAATCATAGAGGTGAATAGGAAATATAGAGAGCTACTCAAAACAAACTCTAAGGTAATTAACCTTTTTTCATGTGTCTTAGGACCCAATGAGTTCAATCAGGTCTCTCCATGTAAGACCACCAAAGATATATGGGAAAATTAAAGGTTACACTTGAGGGAACCTCTAGAGTTAATGACTCTAAGATTAGCTTATTGATATCTCAATGCAATGACTTTAAAATGAAAAATGGGTGAGTTAATATATGAGATGAACTCTAGGTTCACTTAATATAATAAATTAGTTGAATATCCTAGGAGAATAAATATCCTTGATAGGAAAAATGATAAGCATCCCAAGGCACATTCAAAGTTGTGGGACATGAGGAAGACCATCATTCAGGAGATTAAAATTTTTAGAAAATGAGCTCAGAAGAGCTTGCAGGAATCCTTCTCACATATGAAATGTAACCTCAAGAAGTTGAGGAAGAACAACCTAAAAAAATATATTTCTCTCAAGGCCAAAGTAAACGCTTAAAGCATCTCTAGTAAAGAAAGCTCTGATGAGGTGAGTTTAATCAGTACACACAAAGGATTTATAGTAAAAATAAAAAAATTAGAAAAGGCCAAAAAAGAACTCAAAATGAAAAATCATTTAGAAAAATTGATGTTTATTTTGAGTGTATAAAACCAAGGCATAGAAGGAACAAATGTCCAAACCTTGAAGGAGGAACCCCATTACAAGCAAAGAATCCAAGAATAACACAAAGAAGAAGTTCTTGATATCAGCTTGGGATGTTATGGATGAAGAGTGTTGCAACATGGAAGAAGATGAAAGCATTGTCAGACTCATGATGATACAAGATGATGATGATTCTACCACTTTCAAAGAGGCAAGTGACTCAAACTATGAAACTGAGCTTGAATTATTATTAGAGAAATCAATTCATAGTCTTAAAAAATATTAAGAAAAAATGCAATTCGCAATTACAAAAGATTACAAAGGTCATGAAAGCCATATGGGCAATGCTTCAAGACAAAGTGGACTGATAGGCAAACCATCATGTGATAGACTTGCATTTAAAAAGAAGACTCTAGACTTAGAACAACAAGTCAAAATTCTATTTAAAAATGTTACGATATTTTTGAATGTATATTAGGTATAATTGATGTTTGTTGTATGTTGGATTATGTACATAGCCTAATGGGCTGGGTGGGATTGTGGTGGGCCCATGGGCTGACATGTAATATTTGGTTAACCTAAGTATAAATAAGAAAGAAAGAAAGGGAAGAGACAATTTGGTCATTCCCGTTCTCAACCTTTCATCTTCCTTCTTCTCACTATCGTCCTCGCTGAGAAGCAAGAGAGCGTGAGGCTCTTTGTCGGGACTGTGCCGTCAGTCCCCGGAGGTCTTGGTGGTTCCATCCACCACCATCAGAGCATAGAGGTCTCCGTGCAAGAGGAACCATAATCCTTGTGGCGTGGTGCTTCGTCCCCGAGAAGACTAGTGCGTGGACACTAGTCTCAGCTGATTCGTCGGCCCTTGTTCTTGAAAAAATATATCGGTTAACATGGTATCAGAGCTTGGTGGGAGGGGTTTGAGGTAAGCCATCTCCATCAGAAGCATCCTTGCTGACGATCTGCTCTCCGAAGACTCAGAGATCGATTAGAGTTCAGGAGAGGTCAGAAACTTCCCTCTGAGCTCAGAGGAGCGAGACGACGCATCCTTCCTGGTGGGTTCTCATCCGAAGCTTGCTGCTGGGTTCTCGCCTGAAGACGTCCGATGAGCTGCTGTTGGACGAATCAGAGGTCAGCAGAAGGTCAGGCAAGATCGAAGACTTCTATCTGAGCTCAGAGGAGTGGTCATAAACTATCGACTGAGCTCAGAGTTCTGTCCTTGTCGGGAAGGTGAACAATCATAATTTTTTTTTTTATGTAAGGTCTGGAATAATTTTTCGTAAGGTAATGGAATGATTTTTTCCTATGGTGGCTTTATGCATTTCTGAGAAATTCTGATAATGTGGGGACAAAACTGGAATTTCCAAAATTATGGGGGCAGATCTGGACTTTTTGGCAGCCATTGGGGCAAATCTGGAAGTTTCAGCGGGTATCATGTCAATGGACAGGTTAGATTTCTCTCCTATTTGGTTCAATGGTAAGAACTATAATGCCTGGGCATTTCAGTTTTGACTATTTGTCATGGGCAAAGATTTATGGAGTCATATTGATGGGAGTAATCCGGCGCCTCACGAGGCCGAAGCATTGTCAAAGTGGACCACCGTGGATGCTAGAGTCATGACCTATATATTTGGATCCATTGAGCCTCATCTTGTCCTTAATCTGAGGCCCTACAAAATCGTTGTGGAAATGTGTAATTACCTGCACAAGGTTTATCATCAAAATAGCACGGCCCGATGGTTTCAAGTTGAATATGAAGTGGCAGATTTCATGAAAGGAGGTAGTTCCATTGAAGAATATTTTTCGGAGTTTCAAAGCCTGTGGGCTGACTATATTGATATAGTTGATGAGAGTGTCCCAGTTGTTTCTCTCTTGACAGTGCAAGTAGTACATGAAACCAGTAAGAGGGATCAGTTCTTGATGAAGCTTCGTCCAGAATTTAAGATTGCTCCGTCACATCTGATGAATCGGCATCCAGTGCCGTCTCTGAATGCCTGTTTGAGTGAATTCTTCAGGGAGGAGCAGCGCATTGCTACTCAGCCCGGTATGGAACATTGAGTCCAAGCTTATATATCTGCTCCTATGGCCTATGCAGCACAAGGCAAAAATAAAGGTCAGAACATGAGTTCTGTTTGGTGCTTCCACTACAAGGCATATGGTCACTTTGCTCGGGAATGCCCCAAGAAATCTTGTAACTACTGCAAGAAGCCAGGCCATCTCATCGCATCTTTCCCTACTTGGCCTAAAAAGAAAAAGACTACAATTTATCATACCTCCAATAGTGCTTCTAGTTTTGCAGCATTACAGACTGCTATACTATTGAATTTATGGAAAAGAGAAATACTTCATTGACTCCTTATAATTAGAGTACATGAACCTCTATTTATAATAGAAGAAGGGAGTAGAGTCGAATTACAATAAACTACCTTTGTCCCAATTACACCCAAACTCTAACACTTAAAAGATAAGTCATAGCATAATTAAATAACTCAATATAGATAAAAGACAAACATAACTCAAAGTAAAACTCTTCTAGGACGTGACCATAAGATAAAGATACCTTTGTGAGTCCTTCTTGATCTTCCAACTTATGTGATAAGGATGCTAGCTCTTGGTAATCTTCTTATGAGGTTGGGCCCATCTTGTGGGCATTCCTTGGCCGTGTTGCCCATCTTATAATACTCTTAGATATTTGGGCCTTCCTTGGTCATGTGGCCTTGGGCCTATCTTCCAACACTCTCCCTCATGCTAGGGGTGAGAGAACAACATGAACTGTCAGCTTGCTGCAAATGATGTATAGAATCTTTTTGTATAAAATGGTATATTTTCCAATTCGCCTTCCTCTTCCAACACTCCCCCTCGCGCTGTTGCGTCCTTCCATGAGGCCCTGCTGGCACAATATAAGTGAGAGTAAAAAGTACTCCTAACCAGTAAGACATTGCTCCACACTCCGGTTCTAAAGCTGGATGTAGGGCACACTCCGTCTTCTATAGGTAGTGTGTTTGTCGGCATTGCTCTGAAGTGTCCACCACTGTGTCCCTCCACAGGACAACGACTCTCAAATGGTAGGATTTATAAAAGCCATTACAGGGGGTAGTGGGTTTATTTATAATGGTGTCCCAATCCGAACATCGATTCTCATGGTATCCCAACCATGATATTTTTTAGAGTTAAATTTATCATGGTGTCCCAATCCAGGAACCGACTCTCATGGTGTTTCAAACATGATTATTTTTGAGTGTCAAATAAATTATGGTATGAGAAAAGGTACTGAGGCCACCTCTTCTTCAATAATAATGTCTCATCCAAAGAGATATAATACCAGTAGCTGTAATGTAACACGACCATCTTCCAACACATATAACACGAACCAAAATAATAAAACTTGTAGAAGGGCCCGTGAAATAATCATAATCCAATATAAATATTTTTTCTTAGATGCAGAAGCTTCATCTTTTGTGCACCCCCTTTCTTGAATATTTTGGTCACATAAACTTATCCACAACATATGGAATAAAATACCTATTTCTTGTACTTCTTCTACTTCTCCCTCTCAAGCTGGGAGGTAATGGCAGTGATCCCAGCTTGAACCAAAAATCATAGATGTAGCCATAAGCCCAATAACAGAGATATATAGATAAGCCCTCAAACCAAGGAGAAGTGAGATATTTTCCTGATATATCAACTCAAAAAGTGATGCAAAACAATGGGCTTAAATTCAGATTTTTCAATGCAACAGAATACCAACATGACCTTTGATTCTTCCAATGCAAATATATCTTTAAATATAGATCAGATTGACATGAAATTTTCTTCTTCTGAAACTAGAATTAAATATATTTCATCCAAGTATGGCTTATTTTCATAAAATATAACTTTGAGAAGATAAATAATCTGATATATTTCGGTCTCTGTCATCTCGCCGAAGTAAGTATTGGTTCTCCCTTTTTCCAAAGTGACCATTTACACTTCCAAGATCAATATCTCCTTATAAAAAAATTGAACCAAGAATTGGTTGAATAGGTAAGAAAATATACTTACATATATTTCTTTTGATATATAATTCTCCATATAAAGTCTCTTTATTTATGGCATAAAATCACTCAGAAGTTGAAACTTTCTGCTGCTTCTCGAACCTCTTTTGCAATCTGACCTTGACTGCTTCAAATATCGATTTCTCTTTGTAGATAACTCAGATAAATTTTTTTTTTGAATAGGTAAAAGAATAAACTTAAAAATATTTCTTTGGATATATATTTATCCTTATAAAGTCTATTTCTTGATAGCATAAAATACCTCGGAAGTGGAAGCTTGCTGCTACTGATCAAACCTTTTTTCAATCTGACATTTGCTCATTCAAAAATCTATATCTCTCTGTAGATAACTAAGATTGGAAAAAATGGTTTTTCTTTGGAAAATAGACTCAAATATACTTCCGTAAATATATAATTTGTAATATTAAAAGCTCATTATAGAGGTTAAAATGCAAAGCAAACTACGGGTGTAGTGACTGACAAAAATAACTACAAACCTGGACTTAGGGTTTAGGGTTTAGAGAAAAGGATTTCATTATTTCTGTGGGTTGACCAAGTCAACTCAAAAAACCTGCTCTGATACCATGTTGAATTTATGGAAAAGAAAAATACTTCATTGACTCCTTATAATTAGAGTAAATGAACCTCTATTTATAATAGAGGAATGTAGTAGAGTCCAATTACAATAAAACTACTTTTGTCCCAATTACACCCAAACTCTAACACTTAAAGATAAGTCCTAACATAATTAAATAACTCAATATAGATAAAAGACAAACATAACTCAAACAAAAACTTTTCTAGGACATGACCATAGGATAAAGATGCCTTTGTGAGTCCTTGATCTTCCAACTTATGTGATAAGGACGCTTGCTTGTGGTAATCATGGTGGGTCCTACTTCTTATGTGCTTGGACCCATCTTGTGGGCCTTCCTTGGCCGTGTTGTCCATCTTATAATACTCTTAGATATGTGGGCCTTCGTTGGCCGTGTTGTCCATCTTATAATACTCTTAGATATGTGGGCCATGCTTGGTCATGTGTCATTGGGTCTATCTTCCAACACGTGCCAGCTACTACAGTTCTTGCTCCTCTAGCACCTGCAAGTTCAACATCACTCACCCCTGAAATGGTACAACAGATGATCATATCTGCTTTTTCTACTTTTGATCTCTCAGGTAAACAGAAAATTTCTCCTCAGCCAGGGTATTTTGATTCCCGTGTTTCTAACCATATGACCAACAATGTTGCGTCTCTATCCAACGTAAGAAAGTATGATGGAAACCTGCACATCAACACTACAGATGGCAGCTCTTTGTCTATCAGTGTTGTTGGTGATCTTTCCCTCTCCTTATCTGATGTCTTCGTGTCTCCTGACCTATCAAAAAACCTTCTGTCTATTGGTCAACTAGTTGATAAAAATTGTAATGTTCAGTTTTCTCGCTCTGGTTGTGTTGTACGGGATCAAGCGTCAGGGAAGGTGATCACAAAGGGGCCTAAAATGGGAGAGCTATTTCCTCTTAAAGTCTTTCTCTTTACCATTATTCCACGTATTCATGTCCTTTCTTTTGCATGTAATGTTGTAGGCTCTGGCCCTAAGATGTGGCATAGACGTCTAGGCCACCTCAACTCCTTCATATATTGCTTAAATGTGGTTTATTAGGAAGTAAAAAATGTACCTCTCTTGATACTATTTTTGAATGGTCATCATGCAAACTTGGTAAAAGTAAAGTTTTACCATTTCCTCATCATGCCTCGCGTGCCTCCCACTGTTTTGATATTATTCATAGTGATGTTTGGGGAATTGCTCCTGTTGTCTCACATGTGCAATATAAGTACTTCGTTACATTTAATGATGACTTTAGTCGGTTTACCTGCGTCTACTTCTTACGGGCTATGTCTGAAGTTTTTGTCGTATACAAACCAAAAATGGCACATTTTTAAATCAGTCCAATTACACGAAGGGATTTCTTAAGAGATTCAACATAAAAAATCTTCAATTAGCACAACCTTGAGTTCATCCTGAAACTTGACTTGAACTACTCCGGCAAGGCCATACATAAAAAAACTCTATAAAAGCATGATAGGATTCCTACTATACCTTTCAGCTAATAGACCAGATATAATGTTTTTTGTATGCCTATGTGCTAGATTTTCATCTGACCCTAGCGAATCTCACTTAGTGGAAGTGAATTTTTTTATGTACTTGGGACACCCAACTTAGGTATTTGGTACTTAAACTCTTCAACCATTGATCTAGTTGGTTACTTGAATGTTGATATTTCTAGTTTCAAAATTGATAGAAAGTGTACAAGTGGTAGCTACCAATTGCTTGAAATAAGCTTGTCTCTTGGTTTCCAAAGAAACAACATTCAGTTGCACTATCCACTACTGAAGCTGAATACATAGAAAATGGAAGGTCTTGTGCTCAACTTCTTTCGATAAAACAACAACTAGATAACTAAATCTTAAAACTATTGATTTTGGACCCCATGGTTAGAACCTTGAGACAAAAAAGAGAGGGAGAAGAGAAGGAAAAGAGAAGAGAAGAAAGGAGGAGACCAAAGAGAGAACTCGAGTAGAGAAGAGAGAAGGGAAAAAAGAGAAAGAAAGCCTTTAACGTAAGAGAGAGTATCTTCCGCGAATTGTGAGGAGAGATGAGATCTTGATGCTCTACCCCAAGACAAGAGCCTCTATTTATATTTTTTGAGAGGAATTTATAATGCCTATAATGCCCTTAGGGGTACAAGCTTTACATGAGAAAAGATAAGTAGACATGTTGCCCTTGACTAATTATACCCCCTTGCCATATTTATGATATGACACCTTATTTAAAATCATGCCAACTCTCTTGGACATGTGGACCTTCTCCATACTCACGTGAGCTTCAACCCATCTTCTAACACTGCCCTTCAACCTGGGGGTGAGAAAACATCGTAAATTCCAAGCTTGCTGCAAATGGTGGACATGATTTTGTGAGTGATAGGCTTTGTAAGGATGCCAGTAACTTGTCTTTGTAAGCAGATATGTTTGAGGAATAATATGCCTGTTTGGAATTTTTCTCGTATAAAGTGGCAGTTCACCTCAATGTGTTTAGTTTTTTCATGGAATACCAGATTTTAAGTCATATGAATTGCCACTTGATTATCGCAATATAGATCCATACAAGCTCCTTATAGAATCCCAGTTCAGTGAGAAGGAACCTGATTCATAGAAGCTTACTAACTGTGTGTGCCATGGCCCTTTATTCAACTTTAGCACTAGACCTCACCACATTCCGCTTCTTGCTTCTCCATGAAACCAAGTTTTCTCCAACCATTATACAGTACCTCAAAGTGGATTATTTGTCATCCGGAGATCTGACCCAGTCTGCATCTGAGAATACCTCTATGTTGAAGTGACCATGGTTTTTATAGAGAAGCCCTCTTCTTGGAGCTACTTTCAAATATCTCAATATTCTTTCCAATGATTGCCAATGAGTAAGTTGTGGTTTGTGCATGTATTGACTTACCACATAGTTTGCATAAGAGATATATGGTCTTGTTACATAGCGATAAATAAGTTTCACCACAAGTCTTTGATATTTCCCAATATCAAGATCTTCTTCAGAGCCTACAAAAAATTTAGTAGTTGAATCCATGGGGGTATTTGTTGGTCACACACCATCATTTCTGTCTCCTCTAGTAGATCAAGGACATGTTTCCTCTAAGATAGAATAATCCATTGAATTTAGGACCCCATAAATAATACCTCGAGAAATGGGAGAGAGAAATAAAAAAAGGAAAAAAAGAAAAGCTCTCGGGTAGAGAGAGAAGAGAAGGAAAATAAAAGAGAGTAGAGAGAGAACACTTCACACGAGAGAGTAGAAATAAAAATAAGAAACTTGCTTGATAAATTCCGAGTTATAATCACCTATATTTATAGTTGAGGAGGTGATAGAGTCCATGTACAAGTAATTTTAGGACTCCTAATTACATTCCAACAAGAATTCTCCAAGATAAGCCTATCATGATAAGATTACATTATCTATTTAAGAGACTACTTTAACTCAAATTCTAACTCTTCTTTAATCACGTGAAACAAGATAGAAGCCACCTCATGATCTTATAGTGTGTCCCACATGATCTTCCAGCTCATGTTGATAGAGATACCAGCTCGTGGTATTGTGGGTCCCACTTAATCTTCAAATCTTCTATTTAATTCCAGCACATGTTCCTTATCTCTTAGCTAGAGCCACTTTGTATGAGGACTCTTGTTAACACCTCTCGAGCTCATGGTGGGTCCCACCAGCTTATGTAGCCATGGTGGGTCCCCATTGTAACACTCCCACTCAAGTTGGGGGTGAGGAAACATCGTAGATGCCCAACTTGCTACAATTGTTGGACACAATTTTGTGAGTGATTGGTTTGGTGAGAATGTCTGCAGCCTGGTTCTGTGAAGATACATGCTAGAGAGATAAGATGTCGATAGTGAATTTTTCTCGTATGAAGTGGCAATCTATTTATATATGCTTTGTTATCTCATGGAAGATTGGATTTGATGTGATATGAATTGCAGCATGATTATCAAAATATAGATTCATAAGAGCTTCTTTGAAAAAACCCAATTCAATTAGGAGAGATCTGATCCGTAGGAGTTCACTGATTGTGTGTGCCATGGCTCTGTACTCTGCTTCAGCACTAGACCTATCAACTATATTCTGTTTCTTGCTCCTCCATGTAACCAAGTTTCCTCCAACCATCGTACAATATCCCGTAGTAGATTTTCTGTCATTCGGGAATCTAAGCTAATCTGCATTTGAGAATCCTTCAATGTTGAAGTGTCCATGATTTTTATAGAGGAGCCCTCTTCCTGGTGCTCCTTTCAGATATCATAATATCCGTTCTAGTGCTTGCTAATGACTGAGTAGTGGTTTTTGCATATATTGACTTACCACACTGACTGCATGTGAAATATTTGGCTTGGTTACGTAGAGATAAATAAGTCTTCCCACCAATCTTTGATATTTTCCAACATCTACTTCTTCTCCAGTACTTGCACATAGGAGTTTCTACTGGTCTACATCCCAACATTCCGGTCTCCTCCAGTAGGTCAAGGACATACTTCATTTGAGATAATATAATTCCATGTCTAGATTGTAGTACTGCAAGACCCAAAAAATATTTGAGCAGTCCGAGATCCCTTGTCTTGAATTCTATGCATATCCTTTCTTTTGTCTTTTGGATGCCCTCAGGATCACTGCCAGTTATAATAATGTCATAACATATACGGCTAAAATGACCTTGCCCTTCGGTGTGTCTTTAATAAAGACAGAGTGATCTCCAAAGCATCTGTGAAATCTGGCCCGTATTAGTGCTTGGCTAAAATTTTCAAACCATGCACAAGGTGACTGTTTGAGACCATAAATAGATTTTTGTAGTCGACATACGAACTCCCCCTCAACCACATACCTAGTTGGTTGCTGCATATAAATTTCCTCCTTTATATCCCAATTTATAAAACCATTTTTTACATGAAGTTGATAGACCTGCCAGAAGGAGTTAGCTGGCAAAGATAATAATAATTGTACCGAGTTTAATTTAGTCACTGAAAAGAAGGTTTCTTCATAATCAATGCCATAACATTGTGTATAACCTTTAACAACAAGGCGAGCTTTCAACCGAACCACGGACCCACCCGCATTGTGTTTAACCATAAATACCCATTTGCGACTAACGGGTTTCTTATCTGAAGGAAGAGGGACTAGAGCCCATGTCTAGTTTTCATAAAGAGCATGCATTTCTTCATCCATAACCGCCTTCCACCCTAGATGTTTGAGAGTCTCCTGATAGGAGTGTGGTACTAGTACAGAGGAAATAGTAGATAGAAATTGACAACAAACATGGGATAGTTTTGTTATGGGATGAGAAGTAGAAGGCATGGTGCATGATCTGGGTTCTTTCCTAATAGCAATAGGACGAGTATCATACTCTGGGCCAAAGATAATCAGAGAAGATGGACTTACCTCGGTAGGATCTGACAACTCAGCAGGCATGGTGTCAGCTAGTGTTTTTGGCGTTCTGTTGCACGAGGCGCAACTGGTCAAAGAGAACCTAGTACGGAAGATAAACCTGGAGAAGCATTATCAGAATAATATGGAGAGTCTTCAAAAAATGTGACATCCCATGACACAAGCAAACACTGAAGAGAAGGATTATAGAAAACGTATCCCTTTTGTGTGTGAGAGTATCCTAAGAAGATACACTTCACAGATTTGGGATCAAGTTTATTGTGTTTTGGGGAGGAAATATGGACAAAACATTGATAGCCGAAGACTCTCAAAGGTAGTGAAAAAGGATCATCATCAGGTAATAATAGAGAGTAGGGAAATTTCTTACCAAGAACGGAAGAGGGTAACCGGTTTATATGAAAACATGCGGTAAGAATTGCATGCGGCCAATAAAAATATGAAACTTTTATGGCGTATAGTAAACAATGAGCTACCTTAAGAATATGATGGTTCTTTCATTCAGCTACACCATTTTTTTAGGGGTGTAGGCACATGATGTCTAAGGAATAATGCCATTTTCTCTACAAAACGAGTCAAGATATTTGGATGTGTATTCTTTCGCATTATCCAACCAAAGGACTTTAATTTTCTACCCAAACTGAGTAAGTACCATTGCATGAAAATATTTAAATATCAATGGTATTTCAGAACACTCTTTAAACCAAAATAAGCAAGTGGTACAAGTAAAGTCATCAATAAATTTAATAAAATATTTCACGTGAGAAATGTTGGAGACACTCATGGGTCCCCATACATCAGTATGAATTAACGAAAAGGGAGATACAATTTTAATTTGAAGACGAGATGAGGATGTAGAGCTTTGATGTTTACTCATTTGACATGCTTCACAATGAAGGTCCAATCGCGCTTTAGGAAAAAAATGAAGAAGAGATTGGGTGGACGGATGTCCCAACCGGTTGTGCCATAACCTGGTTTCAGTGTCACAGGTGGATGTAGTATTTATTTGTGGCACATCGAGGTAGTAGAGCCCCCCTTGTTCACGTCCTCCACCAATCACCCGCTTTGTTGTAAGATCCTGAAACACACATGAAGTGGGTGAAAAATTGATAAAGCAATTAAAATATTTGGTGAGTTGAGTAACCGATAAAAGATTCAAAGGGAAAGTAGGAACAAAAAGGATATCAGTGAGCGGAAGTGATGGTGTAACAGAAGTGGATCCTTTCCCTTGAACTTTAGTTTTTGAACCATAACAATGGTAACAAATTTATGTGAAAGACATGGAGAAACTGAGTATAGAAGATGTATGTTACCTGCGAGATGCTCGGAGGCTCCTGAGTCAATTATCCAGGATGAAGAGGAGGCAGAAAACAAACCTGAAGCGGTGGTGCCAACGGTTGGTGAAGAAGTACTTGGGGAGGACCCCATCATGGTCTTCATTTTTTAGAATAGTTTATAGTCTTCATCAGTAAAAGTATGCTTTGGAGTTGTTGTGGTAGACTACTCTACCTTTTTATCACTCACTAAGGCTTGGTTAGCCTTATTCTCATTAGCTTTATAACATCTTTCGTAAGAGTGGCCCAATCTACCACATATAGAGCATTCTTTCAGGTGAAAGCATGTGTCTCTAGTGTGGCCATATCCCTTACAATGGGTGCATTCCTTCCCATCTGTTCGATCAAAACTAGTCCTTCCACCTCTTCCTCTTCCTCCTCTATAAAATCTGCCTCGACCACTGTCTTGGTTAGATGGTGTTCCCCTATGTCCAGAGTACATAGCGGATGGTATTTTAGTAGTAGAGGGAGAAGTGTTTGGAATACAGAGAAGTGTAGCACATACATCATCAAAAGTGGGAATTGTGGAAGAGCTAAGAAGGTGAGTCTTAGAAACTTCAAGATGTGGTTTAATATTAGCTAGGCATATGGTAGTTATCAAGGCCTCTTTCTGTTTATCTTGGACAAAGATATCTATAGAGTTTGGCTGGGCAAGTTTCCATTCTTGAAGAAAGTGTTGAAATCGAGCCAAATATTCATGTATATTGTCTCCTTGTTTGGTGGTAAGCATCCATTATAAAATATCATATAGCCTTTGTAAGTTGTCGAAGCTGAAATACAACTTGGCACATGTCTCCCAAATTTCTTTAAATGAAAGACATTATTGGTGACATGTTCTTCCATATTGTTGATAAGCCAACTAATAACCTGTTATGCACGCAATAACATTATTATTTTAATTTTTTATTTAATTTACTTTATTTTATTTCAGTTAAAGAATTAACAGGAAACAAGGGTATTTTTGGAATATTTTATTTATAGGGGTTTTTTTATAATATTTTATCTTAAACTTTGTATGGGTGAACCTTATTTAAGGAGTAAGAGTAATGAGAAAGGCAATCATTGATTGAGCATAAACAAGGGTTTGAGTGCTCCTCAATGAGCTTAGGGGTGTGGGTTCTCCTCAAAGAACCTAGGGTTTTCAAGCTTCCCTTTGGCTTGATTTTTGTTTTCTCTTCTTCCTCCCTACGAAACTATTTGCCAGATTCAGGACCACAACAACGGGTATCAGAGCGGGAACATAATGAAAGATTCTTTGTACCAAGAAAAATGGATTGCCATGCTCGATATATTTGAAGAAATACATGCAAGACTTATAATATGGGAAGAAACTTTGCAGGATGGAATACGTAGAACTTCCATTAAAATTTCTGCAATGTCGATCAAACTTCTCCAAGATTCACCGAGTGGAGAAGCACTGTGTGGTTGTTGTTCGTCGTCGGCAAAAAATTAGGCTCAACTTTGTTAGCAGCTTCATTTTTTCTCCATTGACGGGTTATGCACACCAAAAGGCAAAAAAATCAAGAGACATTAATTTCAAAGTAGAAATTGTTGCCCTGGCGGAAGATGAGAGGTCGAGTCCAGAGGGTTTCGATCTGAAACTGCTTCAACAGGCCCCTAATAATGATACTGTTGCGGAAGATGAAATCTCCTGGCCCTTCAATTTTGTTTTCCACAATAATCCGTGAATGAAGTTCGGTGTTGGAATTGTTGACACCCACTTGAACGAATTTTGTGCTTTCGATGGTGATCTCGCTGGTGACCCTGGATTGCGGGATGAATCCATGGATCTCTTGATATCGAATGTTTTCTCAAAGGTAAGTTACAGTTCCTGTTTGTCAAGACCAGTGGTCATGATATCTGGTGAGGTGTTGCTAGATGTCCAAAGAGTCCTCTACTCCGTTTTAAAGTTGGGTTTCAAAAATTATGTCTTCGGGGGCCCTTCTTTGATTCATATAGATTTCAAGTTTGGGCATAATCCTGGTGCCTTCCAAACATTTGCTGAAATGCCCGGTCAAAATGTGGATGTTTGGATAGTCGGATTCTGCCAAAACAGGAACGCCGTGGAAGCACTGGGTGTCTTTGAGGAGATGACAAGACAGCAGGTGATGAGTTCTATCACAGTGTCTCGTGTCCTTCCTATCTGTGCCCCACCCATTGATTTTTTCTTGGGTAGGTTGATACATAATTACATGATAAAGAATGGTTTTGAATCTAATTTTTTCGTATCCAATGGATCGATTCAGATGAATGCAAATTGGGTTGGGAAGGAGAGGAGACAGGAGGAAGCTGCTGGTTTTGCAGCACTTGGGTTCTTCCACAAATTGTTTTGTGCTGTTGTTGTGGCAATACAGAAATGGGCTCAATTGAAAAACATAAAACCTGTTAGAAGTGATGCAGATGAACAGCACCTGGAATTGGTAGCACATGAAAATGAATCACAGTGCATCTATAGCATATGAGAATCAGGCATATGCTGCAGTGATTACTGCTGTCCAGATCTGTGAACACAAGTTGGAAAAAAGAAAACCAAGAGGTCCATATTTAGGCCAGCAGCATGGCAGTGTTTATTGGCAGAGAGGAAGTTCCATTCCATTGGGTTCTTTAAACCCAGCAAAGGATCTCTTAACCCAGTTGAGTGATGTTTTTCACATCGAAGAGTCACCTATATGGATGGACAGAAGCACTGAGAGAAAGGATTTTGCTGCAGCAGGTGTTCTTCTTCTTTTGGGCACAACTGAGTTAATGTCAACAGTGGCATTGGGTTATGTTTATGAAGGATTGGTGAGAGGTCATCTTACTGGGCGATATGCATTTTGGGGAGAGGCAATTCTGATGCTTCCATTTGTTATTCCTGGCTTTTCGATTAAGCCTTTTCAGTTGGAAGATTTGCTTTATCTGGGTATAAAATAGTGTTGGAACCTGTGGAAAGTGGTGTTACAGAAGTTCAAGATGTTGATTCACCTAAGGACACAACTGATGGGGCCGAGGAACGTTTGCACTTATCAAGATGGACAGCTGGTGCAGACGCTCATGGGTTCTTCAGCAATATTTTTTTTTGCTGCTGCTGTGGCACTGCAGCAACCAGTGCTGCCACCAGTGGCACTACTGAAACCAGTGCTGCCAACCAGCCGAGCAAACAATGCTGCTGTGGCAGTCAAGAATACATTGCTGCTTGACAGCCAAGGACATAGTGCTGCTATCCCAGTGCAGAACACTGTGCTGCTAGACAGCCAAGGACATGGTGCGGCTGTGGCAGTGCAGAAAAGTTTGCTGCTAGACAGCCAGCAACCACTGCTGAAATCGGTGATTTTTATGCTTAGTAGTTTGGTTTTTATAGACATGGTGAAGTTTCTACTGTGGAGAATGATTTTTATGACTGTTGAAGGGAAAAAATTTAAATTCTGGGTGCCTGGACAGCATATAGGTGCTTCAGTTTTGGATACTACTCTAGGTTAAAACAAAAAGGTGTCAAGGGGTGGGGACACTATTTCCGGTGAGCTTCAATACAAGGTTTCTGAAAACAGAACACAGCCGGCAGATTGTGATATTAGGGAGTCTTCCGTGGTCACCCCACAAACTGCTACAAACACAAGCCTACACCATATTGGTCTGTGGCTGCAGCAAAGACCTCAACAGCAGAAGTATGTTGCTGTTTGTGCACACTTCATCAGGTATGGGAGCTTTGGGCACGGTTTTATTAAGTTAGGCCTCATGCATGTGAATGAATCCATTGTAATGGATCATAAGGGATCCATAGATGAAGTTGCTGGTTCACATGGTGAAGGTTCTGCTGGTCCTTTGAACTGTTTGGTACAATGGAACCTCATGACGTTGGACTAGATGAGTGCACTTACTTATGCCTGCTTAGTGCTTACGGCCATGGTACTTTCGTCGAGATTGCTCGGCAATTTTCTGAACATGGACTGGGTCCAAAGACTGAGGTTACCAGGGACAGGCTGCATTTTGCATATGAGGCAACCGTTGAGGGAAGATACCACAAAGGTTGTTAATGTCGAAGCAGAAGTTACCAGTTTAGCGCAGGTGATAGTTTAACTTGTTTTTCAGTTGCTTATCCGTATTGGGGTATGCTACAGCAAGTGATGCTGGCAATATAAAAAAAAATGCATCTCCGTTGGATGTACCAGTTTTGTAGTCCAGAGGGTTGACACAGATACCATGGTTGATACTTGAGAACAGGTGGAGACGTTGACACGGGCAACCAGACCCTACCTCCGAGTTTGAGGACAAACTCTTTCTCCCGAGGGGGTCTAATGTTATGCACGCAATAACATTATTATTTTAATTGTTTTTCTGTAATTTACTTTATTTTATTTCAGTTAAAGAATTAATAGGCCATATGGGCATTTTTGGAATTTTTATTTATAAGGGTATTTTGTAATATTTTATCTTAAACCTTGTAAGGGTGAACCCTATTTAAGGGATAAGAGTAATGAGAAAGGCAAACTTTGATTTAGCATAAACAAGGGTTTTGAGTTCTCAACGAGGTCAGGGGTGTGCGTTCTCCTCAAAGAACCTAGGGTTTCCAAGCTTCCCTTTGACTTGATTTTCGTCTTTCTCTTCTTCCTCCCTACGAATCTATGTGTTAGATCTGGGACCGTAACATAACCAGTGTATCCTCTTTTAACTATTTGGTATAGACTATATCATCTTCATCAATATGTGGTCCACGGTTGGTGGGATGACCAACTAGGTCCTTTGTGATAAGAAACCGACTAACTGATGTGGACTGGTTCATAATATTCGATACCCACCCCCCCCCCCCCCCCCCCCCCCCCCCCCCCCCCCCCCCCCCCCTTCTCCCACATAAGGGTACAGTGGTGATTCTGAGTATGTCTCTCTTTTGACTCAGGTTATCCTCAGCCATAGTAGGTAAATCAAGTAAAATATTTCTCCAATAAAGTAATCAAAATATGACCAAGTGGAAGGCTTTAAACAACTAAGTTGATGGAGATGCTTAGCATAAAAGCTAAGCAATTAATTTTAATGGATAATGAATCATAAAAGGTTCAACATCATCCTTCTTTATCCGGGAATCTTATTCCCACGGATTTATAAAAAAATCCAATATGCACTGGTCTCGGTCAAAATATTGTGCAAACCGATAAAAACTGCCTTGATAATCTCTTCTAATAAAAGATAATCCAAGATGCATATATTAATTCTCATAATTTCATAAAATTAAAACATGCATAAGGACATCTCTAAAACAACTCTTAATACTGAAAACCAGTAGCATGAATTAATAATATCAGAAATAAATACTTATCTTTTGAGGTTCAATCTTGCTTCATAAGGAGCCTTCTATGAGCAACTTTTAATCATATCTTCATAGAGCATAATGGGGATCCTAAATTTGTAGGTCTGATACAATGTTGAATTTAGGAACCCATGAATAATACCTCGAGTGAGGGGAGAGAGAAATAAAAAAGGAAAAAGAGAAGAACTCTCGGGTAGAGAGAGAAGAGAAGGAAAATAAAAGAGAGTAGACAGAGAACACTTCACACGAGAGAGAAGAAAAAAATAAGAAACTTGCTTGATGAATTCCGAGTTACAATCACATCTATTTATAGTTGAGGAGGTGATAGAGTCCATGTACCAGTAATTTTAAGACTCCTAATTACATTCCAACTAGAACTCTCCAAGATAAGCCTATCATGATAAGATTATATTATCTATTTAAGAGACTACTTTAACTCAACTTCTAGCTCTTCTATAATCATGTGAAACAAGATAGAAGCCACCTGATGATCTTATCATTATGGGTCCCATGTGATCTTCCAGCTCATTTTGATAGAGATACCAGCTCGTGGTATCTTTGTGGGTCCCACTTGATCTTCAAATCTTCAATTTAATTCAAGCACATGTTCCTTTTCTCTTAGCTACAACCACTTTGTACGAGGACTCTTGTTGACACCTCTCGAGCTCATGGTGAATCCCACCAGCTTGCGTAGCCATGGTGGGTCCCACATTGTAACATAATCCCATGCTTGGACTATAATACCTCAATACCCAGAAAGTATATAAGTGTCCAAGATCTTTTGTGTTGAACTCTTTGACATATCTTCTTTTTGGTTGCCTAAATGCCAACATAATTACTGCTAGTTAAGCCAATATCATCAACATAGACTACCAAATGTACTTTCCCTTTGAAGGTGTCTTTAATAAGCACGGAGTGATCTACTGAACATCGGTGAATTCTAGCACGTATTAATGCTTGGCTAAATTTATCAAACCATGCACGAGGAGACTGTTTCAGTCCATATAAATATTTCCTCAATCGACATACCAACTCCCCTTCAACCACAAATCTAGGTGGTTGTTGCATATAAATTTCTTCTTTAATATCCCCGTTGAAGAAAGTACTCTTCACATCGAGCTGATAGACTGGCCAGGAATGATTAGTAGCAAGGGATAACAAAAATTCACTAGAGAGATATTCTTTGGCAGTATCAAAATGAGGTGAATTTATTCTTTTACAACATTGAGTGACCACCATAGCATGAAATGACTTAAAGATGGATAAAATTTCAGAACGCTCTTTAAAGAGAAATATTCATGTGAGACAAGTAGAATCGTCAATAAAGTGTTGGAAGATAGGGCCAAAGCCCACACGACCAAGGAAGGACCACATATCTAAGAGTATTATAAGATGGGCCACATGACCAAGGAAGACCAAAATTTGGGCCCAAGGCCATAAGAAGTAGGACCCACCATGTTTACCATGAGCTGGCGTCCTTATCACATTACTTGGAAGATAAAAAAGGACTCACAAAGGCATCTTTATCTTATGGTCACGTCCTAGAAGAGTTCTAGTTTGAGTTATGTTTGTCTTTTATCTATATTGAGTTATTTAATTATGCTAGGACTTATCTTTAAGTGCTAGAGTTTGGGTGTAATTGGGGCAAAGGTAGTTTTATTATAATTGGACTCTACTACCTTCCTCTATTATAAATAGAGGTTCATGTACTTTGCTTATAATAAGTTAATGAAGTCAATGAAGTATTTTTATTTTCCATAAATTTAACATGGTATTAGAGCTGGTTCTATGAGTTGACTTGGTCAACCCACAGAGATAATGAAATCATTTTCTCTAAACCCTAAACCCTAAGTCTAGGTTTGTATTTATTTTTTTCAGTCTAGTTTACTTTGCGTTTTTTACCTCTATACTGAGATGTTCATATTGAAAATTATATATTTAAAGAAATATATTTGAGTCTAATTTCCAAATAAACATGATTTGTTCCAATCGGAGTTATCTAAAAAGAGAAATGAATATTTGAATGAGCCAAGGTCAGATTGAGAAAGAGGTTTGAGCAGCAGTAGAAAGTTTCAACTTCCGAGGTAGTTTATGCTATCATGAATGAGACTTTATATGGAGATATATATATCAAAAAAAATATATTTAAGTATATTCTCTTACTTATTTGACCAAATTTTTATCTAAGTTATCTACAAAGAGAAATCGATATTTGAAGCAACAAAAGTCAGATTGAAAAAATGGTTCGAGCACCAGAAGAAAGCTTCAACTTCTGAGATATTTTATGCTATCAAGAACTTGACTTTATATGGAGAGTTATATATCAAAATATTATCTGTAATTATATTTTCTTACCTATTCAACCAATTCTTGATCAAAATTTTTAATAAGAATATATTGATCTTGGAAGTGTCAATGGTCATGCTGAAAAAAAAGGAGAAACTATACTTAGTTTGGCAAGATGACAGAGACCGAAATCTATCAGATTATATATCTTCTGATAATTTTATTTTATGAATTAAATTAATACTTGGATGAAAAGTATTTAAGTCTAGTTTTATAAGGAGAAAATTTCATGTCAATCTGATATATATTTAAAGATATATTCGCATTGGAAGAATCAAAGTCATGCTATTATTCTGTTGCATTGAAAAATCCGAATTTATGCCCATTGTTTTGAGTCAATTTTTGAGTTGATATATGAGTAAAATATCTCACTTCTCATTGGTTTGAGGGCTTATTTATACATCTTTGTTATTTGGGCTTATTGCTACATCTATGATATTTGGTTCAAGCTGGGATCACTTCCATGACATCCCAACTTGAGGTGGAGAAGTAGAAGTACAAGAAAGAGGTATTTTATTCCATATGTTGTGGATAAGTTTATGTGACAAAAATATTCATGAAAGGGGGAACACAAAAGATGAAGCTTATGCATCTAAGAAGAAATTTTTATACCGGATTATTTCATGGGTTTTTTTACAAAGTTTATTATATGGTTCGTGTTATATGTGTAGGAAGATGGTGGTGTTATATTCAGTTGTAGCTATTATGTCTCTTTGGGGACATTATTATTTAAGAAGAGGTGGCTTCATATCATTATTTATTTGTCCCCATAAAAAATATAAAAAATGTCAACGGTTGGGATTCCATGACGGATGAACTTAATACCCTGTCAAAAATATAAAAAATGTCAATGGTTGGGATTCCATGATGGAGAAACTTAATACCCCGTCAAAAATATCAAATATCAATGGTTGGGATTCCATGACGGAGGAACTTAATACCCCATAAAAAATATCAAATGTCAACGGTTTGGACACCATGATGGAGGAACTTATTATTACATCTATGTTATACCCCCTTGAATTGACCAGTTGGGCCTCATGGAACAAAGCACCAGCGTGAGGGGGAGTGTTGGAAGATTGGAGGACTGCCATTTTATACAAAAAGATTTTATACATCATTTGCATCAAGCTAGGAGTTCTTGATGTTCTCTCACCCCCAGCATGAGGAGGAGTGTTGGAAGATAGGGCCCAAGCCCACATGACCAAAGAAGGCCCACATATCTAAGAGTATTATAAGATGGGCCACATGTGGGCATGATGATCTTGGTCCCACCTTCTAAAAATCCCCCTCATGCTGGGGATGAGAAAACATCGTAGATGCCTAGCTTGCTGCAAATGGTGGACATGATTTTTTGAAAATGTCTACAACTTGTTCTTGTGAAGAGATATGTTTTAGAGATAATATGTCGGCTTGGAATTTCTCTCGTATAAAGTGGTAATCCACCTCAATGTGTTTTTTTCTTTTATGAAAGACTCGATTTAAAGTGATATGAATCGCCACTTGATTATCGAAATATAGATTCATAGGAGCATCTTTGTAGAGTCTTAGTTATGTGAGAAGGGACCTGATCCAAATAAGCTCACTTACTGTGGGTGCCATGGCCCTGTATTCTGTTTCTGCATTGGACCTTGAGACTACATTCTTCTTCTTGTTTTTCCATGTAACCAAGTTTCCTCCAACCATTGTACAATATCCCGAAGTAGAATTTTTGTCATTCGGGGACCCGGCCCAGTCTGCATCTGAGAACCCTTCTATGTTGAAGTGACCGTGGTTCTTATAGAGAAGCCCTCTTCCTGGTGCTCCTTTCCAAGTATTGCAATATTCTTTCTAGTGTTTGCTAATGAGTAAATTGTTGTTTGTGCATGTATTGGCTCACCACACTTATTGCAAATGAGATTTACTGTCTTGTTACATAGAGATAAATAATTTTCCCCACAAGTCTTTGATATTTTCGGATATCCACATCTTCTCCACATATACTAGTCTACATCCCATCATTCTTGTCTCCTTCAGTAGATCAGGAATATACTTCCTTTGAGATAGTATAATCCCATGTTTGGATTGTAGCACTTCAATACTTAGAAAGTAGTTAAGTTGTCCAAGATCATTTTTCTTGAACACTTCCACATATCTTTTCCTTGGTTTTTTGAATGCCCTAGAGATCACTGCCGGTTAAGATAATATCATCAACATAAATGGCCAAAAGTACTTTTCCTTTAAATATGATTTTAAGAAACATAGAGTGATCTATGAAACATCTGTGAAATTTGGTCAAGTCAGTGCTCGGTAATTTTATCAAACATGCACTAGTAGATTGTTTCAGACCATAGAGGGATTTTTGCAATCTATATACCAACACCCTCTCAACTACAAATCTAGGTGATTGTTGCATTCAAATTACTTCTTTTATGTCCCCATTGAGGAAAGAACTCTTTACATCAAGTTGATAGACTGACCAGAAATAATTATCAGCAAGGGATAATAAGATAAGTACCGAATTCAATTTGGCCACTAGGGAAAAGGTTTCCTCATAATCGATAGCATAGCATTGAGTATAGCCTTTGGCAATGAGTTAGGCCTTAAGGTGAGCAATTGACCCATATGGATTATGGTTAATCGTATAGACCCACTTACAGTCAATGGGTTTCTCGCCTAAAAAAAGTGGAACTAGAGCTCATGTCTGATTTTTATAGAGTGCCGAAATTTCTTCTTCCATTACTGTCTTCCACCCTGGATGTCTTAGAGCCTCCTAATAGGATTGTGGGACAAAGGTAGAAGAGATAGATGCAGGAAATTGACAACATGAAGAAGATAAAATATGATGAGACACAAAATTGGATATGGGATGAGAAGTAGAGGGCCTAGTGCAAGTTCTGGGTTATTTCCTTAAAGCGGTCAGCCAAGTATCATATTGTGGTCCAAAAGGAATAAGAGAAGATGGACTTACCTCGATGGGATCCGCAAACTCCATAGGTGTGGTGTCATCTAATGTGTCAAGGGGTTGAACAATTTTTGCAGCAAGGGGCACAACCTGTCGAGGGAGGCTGGGATAGAGGAGAGACCTTGTTATGCATGCAATGACATTACTATTTTAATTGTTTTTCTTTAATTTAATTTATTTTATTTCAGTTAAAGAAATAATAGGCCACATGGACATTTTTGGAATATTTTATTTATAGGGGTATTTTTATAATATTTTATCTTAAACCTTGTAAGGGTGAACCCTATTTAAGGGTAAGCATAATGAGAAAGGCAAACATTGATTTAGGTTAAATAGGGTTTTGAGTTCTCCTCAACGAGCTCAGGGGTGTGCGTTCTCCTCAATGAACCTAAGGTTTTCAACCTTCCCTTTGGCTTGATTTTCGTCTTTCTCTTCTTGTTCCCTATGAATCCATGTCTCAGATCCGGGACTGTAACAACTATTATCAGAGCGGAAACACAATGAACAATTCTTCGTTGGAAGAAAAATGTATTACCATACTCAATTTATTGGAAGAAATACATGTCCGACTTATTGTATGGGAAGAATCTTTGTGGGATCGAATGCGTAGAAGAGAAATGCAAATTTCTGTAATTGAGAGGTATCTCGATGCCGCAGAAAAGGTCATACGACCTAAATCCCCCGAGCAAAAAAAAATTCACAGAAGGAAAGGGAGCAAATGCTGTCTCTGACGGGAAGACAGGCAATGGGCCAAATAAATTAAAATTTTCCCGAGCAGGGAAGTCCTCGTCTTGCTATTCACTGTTTGAAGTTGTTGTGAACGATTTGGGTGCGAACTCAAATCCAAAACTGGGAATCATGAAAATCTTCGAGAAGGACCCAGAAAACCCAAAATCAACCCACTCTTGCTCACGACGAGCAAAAATATTTCCTAAATAGGAGAAGTAATATTACCGGTGATTCTTTCGACCAGGATAGATTTCCGAGAGCCCTCTTTTTCGAAAAATCTCCAAGCGGCAAAGCCCCAAAGGGCTGCTATTCACCAACAGAAACTGAGGAGGCTCCGTCGAACACAAATCTGGTGGGCTTTGGCTTCTGGATTCTCACTCTCACTCTCAATCTCTCTCTCGACAGTCTAGTGGGGAACAAACTTCAACACATTTGGGGGTAAGTTTCAGAAATGCCGTCGATTTTTAGTTAAAAAGAGTCTTCCATGGCGTTGATTGGGCTCCAAGGGCCTGAGTAGCAGCAACGTTGATCGAAAATTGGGGACAGAGCTTCTTTGTTCCGTGAAGTAGAGAACCAATGCCCAATTTCTGGAATTCCGGCTTGGGTGTATGAATTTCGAGATGAAATTTTTCTAGAGATGCCGGGATTCATAGAAAAATTTTTATGGGGACTGCTGAAATTTTTTTTTTGGGGGCTTTGTTTTTCTATTAATGCGCACAGTACCTGTGCCTAGGTTCATTGTCAAATTGAAAAGGTGGGGCTTAATTTTTTGGGGCCCATAATTGCTGCTCGGGCACTGTTTGTGGAAATGTTTTAATTTAGTGGGAGTTTAGAATATGAGAAGGGAGACAACGTGGTAATAAATGGAGATAAAATTTTTTTGGGTGTAGTGAAGATGCTTGGTTGGTTGTATAATGTTGCTATTAGTTTTGTTTGCATGAAAGGTTGTCATTATGGGGGTATGCGAGATTTTTATCGAAACATTTTCTGGTTCATAACTTTCTGTATAGCAGTCCATTTCCATCACACCAACGAGTGTCGTGGAATTCCATGATTTATGAGTTCTTTGCTGAAGATAGTGACCATTCTCTGTCCAAAGACATATATGATACAATTGAAGAAATGCTTCAGAGGATAAAGTTGGAAGGTTTTGTTCCTAACACATTAGAGGCGAAATTAGATACAGAGGATGAAGAGTACCTTGCTGCTGAGGTTGCTTGTAGTTTTCACAAGGATATGATGGTGGGTGCTGCTAAGACCATTGTTCAATCTAAACCTTTAGACATGGAGGTTCCATTCGCTGTTGTTGCTTTGCTCAACATACAATCAATTCGTGAAGAGGGTGAAATGGGAGACTTGTATGGTGAACATAATTATCTGAGTACCTGGACAGCATGGGCATGTAGGGACTGGTTAGAAGAACGAACTAAAAAAATGTCACTTGGTCAAGGAATTCAATGCATTTCCTCAGGTTCTGGAATTACAACTTATTCTGTGGGAGAAAATTTTCATATAGATGAAAAAGCTGTGGAAGAATCGTGGGTGACTCTCTAAAAGATGTCCATGACATGTCTTTCACGCTCTCTGTGGATGACAAATCTTCATTGAATGGGTCAGCAGAGGATAATCAGATTGAGCTGGAGAAAGTTGCAGAAAAGGGACCCGGAGCTGCATGACCAGGTCAAAACTATCTTGAGCAGGATTCAGAAACCAAGCTTTGAAGCTAAAGAAAATGAAGTGGGAAGGAAACATAATGAAACTGGAGTAGGTATAGTTAATAAGTACCTTGCTTTGAGGCGAAGCAAGAGGCTTATTGTTATTGCATTGGATAACTATGATGATTAAGGAAACCCCAGCAAAAAACTGTTGCAGCTTGTGCAGGAGATTTTTTAAGGCTGTCAGATTACATTCTCAAATTGCAAGATTCACAGGATTTGGTCTTTCTACTACAATGCCATTTTTGGAAACAATTAATTTTCTGAAGTCTGGTAAAACCCAGATAACAAATTTTGATGCAATTATCTGTAGTAGTGGGAGTGAAGTCTATTATCCAGGTATAAATCAGCCTGAAGATGATGGTGAAAAGATATCCTCAGACCCTCATTATGCTTCCCAAATTGATTACTGTTGGGGATGTGATGGTTTGAAGCAAACTATTTATTAGTTACTGAGTACACATGATAGAAAACTGGATAAATCTGAGGATACTTCACATGCCATTGAGGAAGATGCAAATTCAAATACCAGTCATTGTATTTCATACTTCATAAAAATTTTTCCTTAGGCAAAGAAAGTGGATGACTTGATGTATGCTTTTTCTGTTGTTGGGTTGAATATTTGGACGAAGTTTTTCCACTGGTTGCTGCTATTACAGTGCAGAAATGGGCTCCAGTAGATAGTCAGGTTGGAGCTACTTTAGAGGTGATAAGAAAATTGGAAGAGGACGGGCAGTGGGATGATGAAATGCCTGGCAGACAGGGGGAATACTATAATTTACTGTTTAGCAGTTTTGGATTTCTGGAATTGGGGCAAAATATGATGGGGGGGGGGGGGGGGGATGATTTTCTTTTCTGTTATGGTTGATGGGTTCTGTCAAGAAGGATGTCTTGAAGAGCCTTTGGTTCTCTGTGAGAGGATGAGAGCCAAGAGTGTCTATCCCAATCTAGTTACTTGTAATGCAGTGCTTAATGGTTTGTGCCATGCGGAATGTATGGTGCAAGCATTTAGGTTGTTTGATTCATTACAACAAATTAATGTTCTTCCCTCCGTTGCTACATATGCAATTTTGATAGATGTTGTATGTAATGAAGGACTCCTACAAGATGCAGATGTTGCCAGTATTTGACTTGATGCAGCTCAATATTGTGTACAGAGACATGACCTTGGATTGGACATGGCATTGGAAAAAAAAATTGATAGCTTCATGCACACCTGCCTTGGATAGTGGCCTGCCAGTCTACATAGATATTCCTATTCACAATGTGAATCGTGCTGTTGGCACAATGCTAAGTCATGAAGTGATGAAGAGATACCACATGAATGGGCTACCTAAAGATACCATCCATGCGAAGTTGACAGGAAGTGCTAGACAAAGCCTTGGTGCATTCCTCTTTCCAGGGATCACTCTTGAACTAGAAGGGGACAACAATGACTAAGTAGGCAAGGGATTATCTGAGGGGAAGATTGTAGGGTATCTTCCCAGAAAGAGTCAGTTTGATCCAAAGGAAAATATAGTCATTGGTAATGTTGCTCTCTATGGAGCAACTGGAGGGGAGGCGTATTTTAATAGAACTACTGCTGAGAGGTTTTGTGCGCGTAACACAGGGGCTGTAGTTGTCGTTGAAGGTTGGAGATCATGGTTGTGAGTACATGGCAGGTGGTAATGTAGTAGTACTAGGAAAACTGGAGAAACATTGCTGCAGGGATGAGAAGGCGTGTTGCATATGTTCTTAATATGGACGAGAAGTTTCACCAAAGGTGCAACCTTGCATTGGTGGATCTTGACAAAGCAGTAGACCACGATGATATCTTTATATCATGCTCAATGCTTAAGGCCATGGTACTTTCGTCGAGCATGCTGGGCAATTTCCTGAACATGGACTGGGTCCAAAGACTGAGATTATCGATGACATTTTGTATTTTTCCAATAAGGCAACCGTTGGGGCAGATCCCACAAAGGCTGTTAATGTCGAAGCAGAAGTTACCAGTTTGGTGTAGGTGATAGTTCAACTTGTTGTTCGGTTGATTATCCAAAAAAAAATTGATTCTCTAGTGGACGCTCCAATTTTTTAGTCCAGAGGGCTGACACAAATACCACGGTTGATACTTGAGAACAAGTGGAGACGTCGGCTCGGGCAAGCAAACCATACCTTCGAGCTTGAGGACAAGCTCTTTTTCCTAGGGGGTGTAATGTTATGCACACAATAAAATTATTATTTTAATTTTTTTTCTTTAATTTACTTTATTTAATTTCAATTAAAGAATTAATAGGCCATAGGGGCATTGTTTATCTTAAACCTTGTATGGGTGACCCCTATTTAAGGGGTAAGCGTAATGAGAAAGGAAAGCATTTATTTAGGTTAAACAAGGTTTTGAGTTCTCCTCAATGAGCTCAGGGGTGTGCGTTCTCCTCAACGAACCTACGGTTTTCAAGCTTCCCTTTGGCTTGATTTTTGTCTTTCTCTTCTTCATCCCTAAAATCCATGTGTCAGATTCGGGACCATAATAGATCTGGAGGGGCATTCTCTGAGTAGTATGAAGTGTCTTAAAAAAAGTTTACATCCCTAGACATAAGAAATCATTGGAGAATAGGATTGTAGAGAACATAACCCTTCTGTATGCGAGAGTATCCTAAGAAGCACTTTAAAGATTTTGGATCAAGTTTACTATGCTGAGGTGAGGTAATATGAAGAAACCATGTGCACCCGAAGACTTTCAAGGGAAGTGCAAAAAGGATTACCATGTGGAAATAACAAGCAGTATGGGGATTTATGATCAAGAAAGGGAGAGGGTAGCCTATTTATAAAAAAGTACATAGTAAGGATGGCATGCATCCAGTAAAAGTATGGTACTTTCATGGTATACAATAAGCACAAGTTCTGACGAGTCTTCTGTTCTATTACACAATTCTATTTAGGGGTCTAGACACAATATGTCTGATGGATAATGCCATTTTCTTGACAAAAAAAGTCAAGGTCACTAGAGATATATTCTTTGGCATTATGAGGCCTAAGTACTTCAATTTTGTGACTGGATTGAGTGACCACCATAGCATGAAAGGATTTAAAAATTGATGATATTTTAGATCATTCTTTAAAGAGAAATAGTTATGTGGTATGAGTAAAATCATCAATGAAGGTAATAAAGGAAATGTTTGAGAAGTTCAAAGTTCCCCATACATCTGTGTGAATCAATGAAAAGGGAGTAACACCTTTAAGTTCAGGCAGAGGAGAATATGTAGTCTTCTGGTGTTTGATCAGTTGACACACTTCACAATTTAAATTGGACATATTCTTAAAAGTAGGAAAAAGAAGATGAATAGATTGTGTGGATGGATTTCCCAACCGATTGTGCCATACAATCACCTCGATGTGCTTATTTTAGATGGAATTTATTTGAGGCATGTCTAGGTAGTAGAGATCCCCTTGTTCACATCCACAACCAATTACCTGTTTCGTTGTAAGATCCTAAAATACTCAGGGAGTGGGTGAGACGGTTATGGAGCAATTGAAATATTGTGTAAGCTGACTAACAGATAAAAGATTCAAGGGAAAGGTAGGAACAAAAATAATAAATGTGAGCGGAAGTGATGACATAACAGAGGCGGATCCTTTCCTAAGAACTTTTGTATGGGTTCCATCAGATATGGTAACAAATTTATTCGAGATACAAGGAGAGACTAAGTGGAGTAGACTTTTGTTACATGTGAGATGATTAGAGGCCCTTGATTCAATTATCCAAGATGAAGAGGAGGAAGTGGCAGAGAGCATACCTAAAGCGGTGGAGGCAACAACAATGGAGGAGGTGCTAGGAGGAGAAACCATAAGAGTTTTCATTTTCTGGAATAAATCATAATCATCATCGGTAAAGGTCTTCTTTTCTGTTGGTGAGGAAGACTTGTCCTCCTTTGTACCACTTACCGAGTCTTGATTAGCCTTGGCCCATTTTGGCATGCCATGGATTTTCTAATATCGATTGATAGTGTGGCCATATTTCTCACAATGGGTGCATTCCTTGCCTTCTACTCTAGAGGAACCATTCCTTCCACCTGTTCCTCGTCCTCCTCTATAATTTCTTCTGCAACCTCAGCCATGGTTAGTTGATGTTCCCTTATTACCGGAGTACATAGCGGATGATACTTCAGTAGGAGAAGGGAAAGAGGGGTCTAGAATGTGGAGTAATGTGGCACATACATCATCAAAGGTGGGAATAGCAAAGATGGTAACGAATTTAGTTTTAGGAACCTCGAGATATGGCTTAATATTTGCTAGACAAATGGCAATGGCTAAGACTTCCTTCTACCATAATTGGATAGAGACACCAGTGGATTTAGGTTGAGTTAGCTTCCATTCTTGAAGAATGCCTCTGAATCTAGCGAAGTACTTATGGATATTTTCTCCTTGTTTAGTATTAAACATACTTTAGAGAATATCATATGGCCTTTGTAAGTTTTCAGAGCTTGAATACAACTTAGCACGTCTCCCAAATTTGATTAGCCGTGTCTAGATGAACCGCATTGTTAGAGACAAGCTCTTCGATGTTATTGATGAGCCAACTAATCACCAAAGTGTCATTTTTTTCCACTTAGTATAAGAAACACCTTCTTCATCAATAGATGGTCCGCGTTTGTTTAGGTGCCTCAGTAGGTCCCTTGTAATAAGAAACCATCAAACCGATTTGGACCAGCTCAAGTAATTTGAAATCCATCGCAAGGGTATGGTGGTAATCTTGAGAATATAATTCTTACTACCCATGTATTCTTCAGCCATAAGAGACAATTCAAGGGTAATATTTTACTTAAATGTGAAGTAGCAGAAGTAAGAGGCATGTAGAACCAAGTGAAGCCAAGATTAGCTTGGGTATATGGGAGGAGAACCCCAAGCTTAAAAAGCCTTTTAAGAAAAGAGGGAACCCACTTAGGCAAGTAACTTGCAGGCCAAAATCTACATTCAATTTGTTTTGATCCTGGGGTTAAGTACTTCGCTTTCCGCTACCTACCAGATCGATCTTTTGAGTAGTATTGGCTAGGTGTTTAAAATTTGGTATCAGAGCTATACCGTGGTTGCGAGTTCGAATCAAGGCATGAGAAAACCTAGCAGAGGGGACGAACTCGCGGAGGGGTGTTAGGTTTTGCCCTTGCCATGGATCTCGTCACCCTTCATTCTCCTCTTCCGTCCAAGTTTACTATTGACGAAGAGAGGAATTTCCTATGCTTCAAACACCCAATTGTGAGGGATGGATGAGCCGTGAAGGAGGCTCAACCTTGGACCTTAGAGAGGGAGAATTCGACCGTCTACACTAACTTGATTCAATGCTTAATTTTCATTCCAGCCCATTCTCCTTCATAAAAGGATTAGGGATGCAAACAAGCAAGCCCAAACCAAGAGGCAAAAGTTTTAAGAATATTAAAAATAACCCATCCTAACACATAAAATGAATTACATAAATTAAATCTTGCGTGTTCTTAGTACTTTGGATGCTATGGAGTCCATAAAATCACCCCCCTCCTGGATAAAGAACTTGTCCTCAAGCTCGAAAGTGGGGTAGAGGGCCCTAAAATACACCAAGGGCTCCCATGAAGAGTCAATGGGATATGAGTTGACCCACTATACTAAAATCTCTAGTCTCCCTAGACACGACGAGCCTGCAACACCTGAGTTGGGGTGGTTAGCACATGCCGCTCTTGAAGTGGTGGCAGAGGGGTGTGGAGTAGAGGAGAGTCTCCCTGGAAGGCCTTCAATTGGGAGACGTGGAAAATGTAATGGATCTTGGCGTCCTATGGAAGCTGCAAATGGTAGGCCACAGTGCCAATGATGTCCAGTACTTGGAATGGCGCATAAAACTTTTGTGACAATTTGTGATGTTTGGAGGCCGTAAGGGAAAGCTGGCAGTACTGTTGGAGACGAAGCCACACATAATCACCCAGAGAAAAGACCAGGTCGTGATGCCATTTATCATAATTGGCTTTCATTATATGTTGAGCTTCCTATAAATGAGCTCGGACCTGGCGGATCATTGCATCGCGTTCCTCCAAAGCCTTGTCAATTGCTGCCACTCTAGAAGATCCAGATTCATATGATAAGAGCCGAGGGGGATCTCTGCCATAAATGACCTTGAAGGGAGTCGTGCAAAGTGCTGTATGGTACGATGTATTATAAAAAAACTCCGCCCATGCCAACACTGGACCCAACCTTTAGGTGAATCCCCGACAAAACAGCATAGGTACATCTCAAAGTGTGGTTAACTACCTCTGTTTGTCCATTTGTCTGCGGGTGGTAGGCGGGGGAGAATGCCAACTTTGTCACCTATAACTTGAAGACTTCTTTCCAGAAAGTACTTGTGAAGACTGCATCTCTATCACTGGTAATGGACTGAGGCATGCCATGCAGGCGGACAATTTGATCTATGAAGAGTTGGGCAACATGAGTCGTTGTATATGGATGTGCCAATGGCAAGAAATTCCCATATTTAGAGAATCGGTCCACCACCATGAAGATAATTTATTTGCCTGATGACGTGGGAAGGCTATCAATAAAGTCCATGGATATATCTGCCCATACCTGTTAAGGTAATTGAAGTGGTTGCAGCAGCCCAGTTGGACTTAAGGACTCCATTTTGTTCCGCTGACAAATCTGGCAAGCTGTCACATAGTCCCCCACACTACTTTTCATGCCTCGCTAGTAAAAGTCATGACTGATATGAAAATACATTTTCTGCCATCCCTCATGAGTGTTGTCATGAAACATAGATAATATGTTGTGGATGAGGGCTGAGGTCGGATGGAGATAAATCCGATTCTTGAACAATATAAGTCGGTCCTGAATGGTCCAGTTGTTATCCATTGTTTTTTTGCTCAATATTGTGATATAATTCTAGGAGCTCGGGATGCTATTGAGTTTCATCCCGAATGGAATCCAGCAAAAGAAATTTGGGCTGACTGATTGCGTTCAGTTGAGGGTCATACAAGTCCCTGCGGGACAAGGCATCAACACCCACGTTGAGGTGGCCAGGTTTATACTTAACCTAAAAATCAAATTCCATCAATTTGCTCAACCAATGCTACTTTGGGGGAGGTGGTGATACACTGCTCAAGTAGGTACTTCAAACTGCGGTGATATGTCGGTATGATAAAGGAGCATCCCCATAGATAGGGTCACCAGTGCTTAATGACTTTTGCTAAGCCGATCAGTTCCCTTTCATAAGCAGCTAATTTGTGGTGATGTTGGTCGAGTTGTCTACTGAAATAAGCTATAGGATGGTCATGCTGTTGTAAGACCACGCCAATACCTCCACCTGATGCATCACATTCAATAAAAAACAATTCATCAAAGTTGGGAAGTTGGAGTACCAGGACGGATGATAATGCGGTCTTCAAGTTCTCAAAAGAGGACGTTGCTGTATCAGACCATGAGAATGCATTGCGCTTAAGGAGATTGTTGAGTGGAGCTGCGATTTGTCCATAGGCATGAATAAATTTTCTATAGTAACCTGCTAGGCCCCCTTAATGTCGTGAATATTGTGGGAGTAGGCCAATCAACCACTGCTTGAATTTTGCTACGGTCTACCTTCATGCCAGATATTGAGATTACATGGCCCAAATATGCTACCTCTGACGTACCCATCGAGCATTTTGACAGGTTGAGAACCAAATGATGGGAATGGAGGATAGTGAACACATGGCACATATGCTGAAGGTGTTCGTCCCAGTGTTTACTATAAACCAGAATATCATCAAAGAACACAAGAACAAACTTCCATAAGATAGAATGAAATAACTCATTCATGAGCGCCTGGAAAGTGGAGGGCACGTTGGATAGTCCAAATGGCATGACTAAAAACTTGAAATGCCCACGGTGCGTGCGGAACGCCGTCTTCTCCATGTCGGAAGAGGGCACTTTAATCTGGTGATACCCTGATTTCAAATCCAGCTTTGTAAATAAGTTGGCCCCATGCAATTCATCTAAAAGTTTGTCCACCATTGGAATTGGAAATTTATCTTTGATGGTATCCAGAACATGGCCATTACATGCTATAAATCATGAGCAATCATCCCACTAGGATTGATCAATCAATACTCTCTAGACAAGCATATTTTACATTCAATGATCGGTCATCCCACATGATTGATCGATTAGACACAATCTTGCCAGTTAGGGACATAAAACATGTATCATAGAAAGTTCGTTCAATGATCCTACTTATAATGTTCTGCCAGAGGAAATTTTGATTGATCAATCATAAACTGGCAATAAGCAATCAACTTAACATGTAAGGCCCAACAAGATGATTTTGATCCATCATACCATTGATCAATAAGTCACATCCTGATAGAAAAATCGCCATTATACATGATTGATCCACCAATCATTTTACAGTGATCGATTCAAACATTGACTTTTACAAACAGGCAAAAAAATGGCTGGTTTGACTTGGGAAAGTTATAAATACCCCACTAGGCCTCACATAGAGATGTTAATGAGCATTTATTTGTAAATCTTCAAGCCTTTATTTTCAAAATCTTGCAAATTCTTCTTTTAAGTGCTTTAGAGTGAAAGAGAGTCATTCCTTTGCAAATTTCCTACTGGTTCCTCTACCTTTCCTTGCATATTAATTATATAAGCTCCCATATTCACATTGTGCTTCATAAGAGTGGATGCTTGGATATCTTAAGGAGAAGGTACTCTCCAAGTGAAAGTGTATACATAATGTATCCTTTCTTTAGATTTTTATTTGTTTTAATCTAGATAGAAATGGCTAACAAGAGCTAGAATCTATCCAATCTATTGAGCTACAAGTGGCTTAAAGAGAGTCAAAATCTCTTTGAGTAAATTGTAGATTGGAGCTTATAAAGTGGAATTTCCAAAGCAAGGGTTCTTGGATGGTGGATACCAATAGGGGAACATCAATAAGAAATATTATTTTGTCTACCATGATGTGTGATTATAATTTTACATTGAAATTGCTATATTGCATGTTTTACATTCCACGCCAAAGTTTAATTTTAAACTTGTAAATCTCAATCTATCCTTGTCTTGAAAACCCACCTGGGTAAACAATTGGTATTAGAGCAGGCCAAAATTCTTGATTTTGAATTGGTTACATGGCATCTCAAGAAAAATTGCTCTTTCCCGAAATACAATCTGCCAACCGTCCTCCTTTTTTCAATTGATCAAACTATGGTTATTGGAAGGTAAGAATGGAATTTTTCATTCAATCCTTGGGTTGGGACATATGGCATGTGACAATGAATGGTCCATTCAAGCCTCAAAAGCTTGACAATAGCATTCTAGTCACAATGAAAATCATAGAGGTGAATAGGAAATATAGAGAGCTACTCAAAACAAACTCTAAGGTAATTAACCTTTTTTCATGTGCCTTAGGACCCAATGAGTTCAATCAGGTCTCTCCATGTAAGACCACCAAAGATATATGGGAAAATTAAAGGTTACACCTGAGGGAACCTCTAGAGTTAATGACTCTAAGATTAGCTTATTGATATCTCATTGCAATGACTTTAAAATGAAAAATGGGTGAGTTAATATATGAGATGAACTCTAGGAGAATAAATATCCTTGATAGGAAAAATGATAAGCATCCCAAGGCACATTCAAAGTTGTGGGACATGAGGAAGACCATCATTCAGGAGATTAAAATTTTTAGAAAATGAGCTCAGAAGAGCTTGCAGGAATCCTTCTCACATATGAAATGTAACCTCAAGAAGTTGAGGAAGAACAACCTAAAAATATATATTTCTCTCAAGGCCAAATTAAACGCTTAAAGCATCTCTAGTAAAGAAAGCTCTAATGAGGTGAGTTTCATCACTACACACAAAGGATTTATAGTAAAAATAAAAAAATTAGAAAAGGCCAAAAAAGAACTCAAAATGAAAAATCATTTAGAAAAATTGATGTTTATTTTGAGTGTATAAAACCAAGGCATAGAAGGAACAAATGCCAAAACCTTGAAGGAGGAACCCCATTACAAGCAAAGAATCCAAGAATAACAAGAAGAAGAAGTTCTTGATATCAGCTTGGGATGCTATGGATGAAGAGTGTTGCAACATGGAAGAAGTTGAAAGCATTGTCAGACTCATGATGATACAAGATGATGATGAGTCTACCACTTTCAAAGAGGCAAGTGACTCAAACTATGAAACTGAGCTTGAATTATTATTAGAGAAATCAATTCATAGTCTTAAAAAATATTAAGAAAAAATGCAATTCGCAATTACAAAAGATTACAAAGGTCATGAAAGCCATATGGGCAATGCTTCAAGACAAAGTGGACTGATAGGCAAACCTTCATGTGATAGACTTGCATTTGAAAAGAAGACTCTAGACTTAGAACAACAAGTCAAAATTCTATTTAAAAATGTTACGATATTTTTGAATGTATATTAGGTATAATTTATGTTTGTTGTATGTTGGATTATGTACATAGCCTAATGGGCTGGGTGGGATTGTGGTGGGCCCATGGGCTGATATGTAATATTTGGTTAACCTAAGTATAAATAAGAAAGAAAGCAAGGGAAGAGACAATTTGGTCATTCCCGTTCTCAACCTTTCATCTTCCTTCTTCTCACTATCGTCCTCGCCGAGAAGCAAGAGAGCGTGAGGCTCTTTGTCGGGACTGTGCCGTCAGTCCCCGGAGGTCTTGGTGGTTCCATCCACCACCATCAGAGCATAGAGGTCTCCGTGCGAGAGGAACCATAATCCTTGTGGCGTGGTGCTTCGTCCCCGAGAAGACTAGTGCGTGGACACTAGTCTCAGCTGATTCGTCGGCCCTTGTTCTTGAAAAAATATATCGGTTAACATGGTATCAGAGCTTGGTGGGAGGGGTTTGAGGTAAGCCATCTCCATCGGAAGCATCCTTGCTGACGATCTGCTCTTCGAAGACTCAGAGATCAATCAGAGTTCAGGAGAGGTCAGAAACTTCCCTCTGAGCTTAGAGGAGCGAGACGATGCATCCTTCCTGGTGGGTTCTCATCCGAAGATTGTTGCTGGGTTCTCGCTTGAAGACGTCCGATGAGCTGCTGTTGGACGAATTAGAGGTTAGCAGAAGGTCAGGAAAGATCGGAGACTTCTATCTGAGCTCAGAGGAGTGGTCATAAACCATCGACTGAGCTCAGAGTTTTGTCCTCGCCGGGAAGGTGAACAGTCATGATTTTTTTTTTATGTAAGGTCTGGAATAATTTTTCGTAAGGTAATGGAATGATTTTTTCCTATGGTGGCTTTATGCATTTCTGAGAAATTCTGATAATGTGGGGACAAAACTGGAATTTCCAAAATTATGGGGGCAGATATGGACTTTTTGGCAGCCATTGGGGCAAATCTGGAAGTTTCAGCGGGTATCATGTCAATGGACAGGTTAGATTTCTCTCCTATTTGGTTCAATGGTAAGAACTATAATGCCTGGGCATTTCAGTTTTGACTATTTGTCATGGGCAAAGATTTATGGAGTCATATTGATGGGAGTAATCCGGCGCCTCACGAGGCCGAAGCATTGTCAAAGTGGACCACCGTGGATGCTAGAGTCATGACCTATATATTTGGATCCATTGAGCCTCATCTTGTCCTTAATCTGAGGCCCTACAAAACCGTTGTGGAAATGTGTAATTACCTGCACAAGGTTTATCATCAAAATAGCACGGCCCGATGGTTTCAAGTTGAATATGAAGTGGCAGATTTCATGAAAGGAGGCAGTTCCATTGAAGAATATTTTTCGGAGTTTCAAAGCCTGTGGGCTGACTATACTGATATAGTTGATGAGAGTGTCCTAGTCGTTTCTCTCTTGACAGTGCAAGTAGTACATGAAACCAGTAAGAGGGATCAGTTCTTGATGAAGCTTCGTCCAGAATTTAAGATTGCTCGGTCACATCTGATGAATCGGCATCTAGTGCCGTCTCTGGATGCCTTTTTCAGTGAATTCTTCAGGGAGGAGCAGCGCATTGCTACTCAGCCCGGTATGGAACATTGAGTCCAAGCTGATATATCTGCTCCTATGGCCTATGCAGCACAAGGCAAAAATAATGGTCGGAACATGAGTTCTGTTTGGTGCTTCCACTACAAGGCATATGGTCACTTTGCTCGGGAATGCCCCAAGAAATCTTGTAACTACTGCAAGAAGCCAGGCCATCTCATCGCATCTTTCCCTACTTGGCCTGAAAAGAAAAAGACTACAATTTATCATACCTCCACTAGTGCTTCTAGTTTTGCAACATTACAGACTGCCATACTATTGAATTTATGGAAAAGAGAAATACTTCATTGACTCCTTATAATTAGAGTACATGAACCTCTATTTATAATAGAAGAAGGGAGTAGAGTCGAATTACAATAAACTACCTTTGTCCCAAATTATACCCAAACTCTAACACTTAAAGATAAGTCATAGCATAATTAAATAACTCAATATAGATAAAAGACAAACATAACTCAAAGTAAAACTCTTCTAGGACGTGACCATAAGATAAAGATGCTTTTGTGAGTCCTTCTTGATCTTCCAACTTATGTGATAAGGATGCTAGCTCGTGGTAATCTTCTTATGAGGTTGGGCCCATCTTGTGGGCATTCCTTGGCCGTGTTGCCCATCTTATAATTCTCTTAGATATTTGGGCCTTCCTTGGTCATGTGGCCTTGGGCCTATCTTCCAACACTCTCCCTCATGCTAGGGGTGAGATAACAACATGAACTGACAGCTTGCTGCAAATGATGTATAGAATCTTTTTGTATAAAATGGTATATTTTCCAATTCGCCTTCCTCTTCCAACACTCCCCCTCGCGCTGTTGCGTCCTTCCATGAGGCCCTGCTGGCACAATATAAGTGAGAGTAAAAAGTACTCCTAGCCAGTAAGACATTGCTCCACACTCCAGTTCTAAAGCTGGATGTAGGGCACACTCCGTCTTCAATAGGTAGTGTGTTTTTCGGCATTGCTCTGAAGTGTCCACCACCGTGTCCCTCCACAGGACAACGACTCTCAAATGGTAGGATTTATAAAAGCCATTACAAGGGGTAGTGGGTTTATTTATAATGGTGTCCCAATCCGAACACCGACTCTCATGGTATCCCAACCATGATATTTTTTAGAGTTAAATTTATTATGGTGTCCCAATCTAGGAACCGACTCTCATGGTGTTCCAACCATGATTATTTTTGAGTGTCAAATAAATTATGGTATGAGAAAAGGTACTGAGGCCACCTCTTCTTCAATAATAATGTCTCATCCAAAGAGATATAATACCAGTAGCTGTAATGTAACACGACCATCTTCCAACACATATAATATGAACCAAAATAATAAACCTTGTAGAAGGGCCCGTGAAATAATCATAATCCAATATAAATATTTTTTCTTAGATGCAGAAGCTTCATCTTTTGTGCACCCCCTTTCTTGAATATTTTGGTCACATAAACTTATCCACAACATATGGAATAAAATACCTATTTCTTGTACTTCTTCTACTTCTCCCTCTCAAGCTGGGAGGTAATGGCAGTGATCCCAGATTGAACCAAATATCATAGATGTAACCATAAGCCCAATAACAGAGATATATAGATAAGCCCTCAAACCAATGGAGAAGTGATGCAAAACAATGGGCTTAAATTCAGATTTTTCAATGCAACAGAATACCAACATGACCTTTGATTGTTCCAATGCAAATATATCTTTAAATATAGATCAAATTGACATGAAATTTTCTTCTTCTGAAACTAGAATTAAATATATTTCATCCAAGCATGGCTTATTTTCATAAAATATAACTTTGAGAAGATAAATAATCTGATATATTTCGGTCTCTGTCATCTCGCCGAAGTAAGTATTGGTTCTCCCTTTTTTCCAGAGTGACCATTTACACTTCCAAGATCAATATCTCCTTATAAAAAAATTGAACCAAGAATTGGTTGAATAGGTAAGAAAATATACTTACATATATTTCTTTTGATATATAATTCTCCATATAAAGTCTCTTTATTTATGGCATAAAATACCTCAGAAGTTGAAACTTTCTACTGCTTCTCGAACCTCTTTTGCAATCTGACCTTGACTGCTTCAAATATCAAACCTTTTTTCAATCTGACATTCGCTCATTCAAAAATCTATATCTCTCTGTAGATAACTAAGATTGGAAAAAATGGTTTTTCTTTGGAAAATAGGCTCAAATATACTTCCGTAAATATGTAATTTGTAATATTAAAAGCTCATTATAGAGGTTAAAATGCAAAGCAAACTACGGGTGTAGTGACTGACAAAAATAACTACGAACCTGGACTTAGGGTTTAGGGTTTAGAGAAAAGGATTTCATTATTTCTGTGGGTTGACCAAGTCAACTCAAAAAACCTGCTTTGATACCATGTTGAATTTATGGAAAAGAAAAACACTTCATTGACTCCTTATAATTAGAGTAAATGAACCTCTATTTATAATAGAGGAATGTAGTAGAGTCCAATTACAATAAAACTACTTTTGTCCCAATTACACCCAAACTCTAAGATAAGTCCTAGCATAATTAAATAACTCAATATAGATAAAAGACAAACATAACTCAAACAAAAACTTTTCTAGGACTTGACCATAGGATAAAGATGCCTTTGTGAGTCCTTGATCTTCCAACTTATGTGATAAGGACGCTAGCTTGTGGTAATCATGGTGGGTCCTACTTCTTATGTGCTTGGACCCATCTTGTGGGCCTTCCTTGGCTGTGTTGTCCATCTTATAATACTCTTAGATATGTGGGCCATGCTTGGTCATGTGTCATTGGGTCTATCTTCCAACACGTGCCAACTACTACAGTTCCTGCTCCTCTAGCACCTACAAGTTCAACATCACTCACCCCTGAAATGGTACAACAGATGATCATATCTGCTTTTTCTACTTTTGATCTCTCAGGTAAACTGAAAATTTCTCCTCAGCCATGGTATTTTGATTCCGGTGTTTCTAACCATATGACCAACAATGTTGTGTCTCTATCCAACGTAAGAAAGTATGATGGAAACCTGCACATCAACACTACAGATGGCAGCTCTTTGTCTATCAGTGTTGTTGGTGATCTTTCCCTCTCCTTATCTGATGTCTTCGTGTCTCCTGACCTATCAAAAAACCTTCTGTATATTGGTCAACTAGTTGATAAAAATTGTAATGTTCAGTTTTCTCGCTCTGGTTGTGTTGTACGGGATCAAGCGTCGGGGAAGGTGATCGCAAAGGGGCCTAAAGTGGGAAAGCTATTTCCTCTTAAAGTCTTTCTCTTTACCATTATTCCACGTACTCATGTCCTTTCTTTTGCATGTAATGTTGTAGGCTCTGGCCCTAAGATGTGGCATAGACGTCTAGGCCACCTCAACTCCTTCATATATTGCTTAAATCTGGTTTATTAGGAAGTAAAAAATGTACCTCTCTTGATACTATTTTTGAATGGTCATCATGCAAACTTGGTAAAAGTAAAGTTTTACCATTTCCTCATCATGCCTCGTGTGCCTCCCACTGTTTTGATATTATTCATAGTGATGTTTGGGGAATTGCTCCTGTTGTCTCACATGTGCAATATAAGTACTTCGTTACATTTAATGATGACTTTAGTCGGTTTACCTGGGTCTACTTCTTACGGGCTATGTCTGAAGTTTTTTTCGTATACAAACCAAAAATGGCACATTTTTAAATCAGTCCAATTACACGAAGGGATTTCTTAAGAGATTCAACATAAAAAATCTTCAATTAGCACAACCTTGAGTTCATCCTGGAAACTTGACTTGCACTACTCCGGCAAGGCCATACATAAAAAAACTCTATAAAAGCATGATAGGATTCCTAATATACCTTTCAGCTAATAGACCAGATATAATGTTTTTTGTATGCCTATGTGCTAGATTTTCATCTGACCCTAGCGAATCTCACTTAGTGGAAGTGAATTTTTTTATGTACTTGGGACACCCAACATAGGTATTTGGTACTTAAACTCTTCAACCATTGATCTAGTTGGTTACTTGAATGTTGATATTTCTAGTTTCAAAATTGATAGAAAGTGTACAAGTGGTAGCTACCAATTGCTTGAAATAAGCTTGTCTCTTGGTTTCCTAAGAAACAACATTCAGTTGCACTATCCACTACTGAAGCTGAATACATAGAAAATGAAAGGTCTTGTGCTCAACTTCTTTCGATAAAACAACAACTAGATAACTAAATCTTAAAACTATTGATTTTGGACCCCATGGTTAGAACCTTGAGACAAAAAAGAGAGGGAGAAGAGAAGGAAAAGAGAAGAGAAGAAAGGAGGAGACCAAAGAGAGAACTCGAGTAGAGAAGAGAGAAGGGAAAAAATAGAAAGAAAGCCTTTAAGGTAAGAGAGAGTATCTTCCGCGAATTGTGAGGAGAGATGAGATCTTGATGCTCTACCCCAAGACAAGAGCCTCTATTTATATTTTTTGAGAGGAATTTATAATGCCTATAATGTCCTTAGGGGTACAAGCTTTACATGAGAAAAGATAAGTAGACATGTTGCCCTTGACTAATTATACCCCCTTGCCATATTTATGATATGAAACCTTATTTAAAATCATGCCAACTCTCTTGGACATGTGGACCTTCTCCATACTCATGTGAGCTTCAACCCATCTTCTAACACTGCCCTTCAACCTGGGGGTGAGAAAACATCGTAAATTCCAAGCTTGCTGCAAATGGTGGACATGATTTTGTGAGTGATAGGTTTTGTAAGGATGCCAGTAACTTGTCTTTGTAAGCAGATATGTTTGAGGAATAATATGCCTGTTTGGAATTTTTCTCGTATAAAGTGGCAGTTCACCTCAATGTGTTTAGTTTTTTCATGGAATACCAGATTTTAAGTGATATGAATTGCCACTTGATTATCGCAATATAGATCCATACAAGCTCCTTATAGAATCCCAGTTCAGTGAGAAGGAACCTGATTCATAGAAGCTTACTAACTGTGTGTGCCATGGCCCTTTATTCAACTTTAGCACTAGACCTCACCACATTCCGCTTCTTGCTTCTCCATGAAACCAAGTTTTCTCCAACCATTATACAGTACCTCAAAGTGGATTATTTGTCATCCGGAGATCTGACCCAGTCTGCATCTGAGAATACCTCTATGTTGAAGTGACCATGGTTTTTATAGAGAAGCCCTCTTCTTGGAGCTACTTTCAAATATCTCAATATTCTTTCCAATGATTGCCAATGAGTAAGTTGTGGTTTGTGCATGTATTGACTTACCACACAGTTTTCATAAGAGATATATGGTCTTGTTACATAGCGATAAATCAGTTTCCCCACAAGTCTTTGATATTTCCCAATGTCAAGATCTTCTTCAGAGCCTACAAAAAATTTAGTAGTTGAATCCATGGGGGTATTTGTTGGTCACACACCATCATTTCTGTCTCCTCTAGTAGATCAAGGACATGTTTCCTCTAAGATAGAATAATCCATTGAATTTAGGACCCCATAAATAATACCTCGAGAAATGGGAGAGAGAAATAAAAAAAGCAAAAAAAGAAGAGCTCTCGGGTAGAGAGAGAAGAGAAGGAAAATAAAAGAGAGTAGAGAGAGAACACTTCACATGAGAGAGTAGAAATCAAAATAAGAAACTTGCTTGATAAATTCCGAGTTATAATCACCTCTATTTATAGTTGAGGAGGTGATAGAGTCCATGTACAAGTAATTTTAGGACTCCTAATTACATTCCAACAAGAATTCTCCAAGATAAGCCTACCATGATAAGATTACATTATCTATTTAAGAGACTACTTTAACTCAAATTCTGACTCTTCTTTAATCACGTGAAACAAGATAGAAGCCACCTCATGATCTTATAGTATGTCCCACATGATCTTCCAGCTCATGTTGATAGAGATACCAGCTCGTGGTATTGTGGGTCCCACTTAATCTTCAAATCTTCTATTTAATTCCAGCACATGTTCCTTATCTCTTAGCTAGAGCCACTTTGTATGAGGACTCTTGTTAACACCTCTCGAGCTCATGGTGGGTCCCACCAGCTTATGTAGCCATGGTGGGTCCCCATTGTAACACTCCCACTCAAGTTGGGGGTGAGGAAACATCGTAGATGCCCAACTTGCTACAATTGTTGGACACAATTTTGTGAGTGATTGGTTTGGTGAGAATGTCTGCAGCCTGGTTCTGTGAAGATACATGCTGGAGAGATAAGATGTCGATAGTGAATTTTTCTCGTATGAAGTGGCAATCTATTTCTATATGCTTTGTTATATCATGGAAGATTGGATTTGATGTGATATGAATTGCAGCATGATTATCAAAATATAGATTCATAAGAGCTTCTTTGAAAAAACCCAATTCAGTTAGGAGAGATCTGATCCGTAGGAGTTCACTGATTGTGTGTGCCATGGCTCTGTACTCTGCTTCAGCGCTAGACCTATCAACTATATTCTGTTTCTTGCTCCTCCATGTAACCAAGTTTCCTCCAACCATCGTACAATATCCTGTAGTAGATTTTTTGTCATTCGGGGATCTAAGCTAATCTGCATTTGAGAATCCTTCAATGTTGAAGTGTCCATGATTTTTATAGAGGAGCCCTCTTCCTAGTGCTCCTTTCAGATATCATAATATCCGTTCTAGTGCTTGCCAATGACTGAGTAGTGGTTTTTGCATATATTGACTTACCACACTGACTGCATATGAAATATTTGGCCTCGTTACGTAGAGATAAATAAGTCTTCCCACCAATTTTTGATATTTTCCAACATCTACTTCTTCTCCAGTACTTGCACATAGGAGTTTCTACTGGTCTACATCCCAACATTCCGGTCTCCTCCAGTAGGTCAAGGACATACTTCATTTGAGATAATATAATTCCATGTCTAGATTGTAGTACTACAAGACCCAAAAAATATTTGAGCAGTCCGAGATCCCTTGTCTTGAATTCTATGCATATCCTTTCTTTTGTCTTTTGGATGCCCTCGGGATCACTGCCAGTTATAATAATGTCATAACATATACGGCTAAAATGAACAAGAATAACATTTAGGAAAGAACAAGAATCCAACTCGTAGCTTTGAATCAAACAAGGTTCGGCCTCCTTTAAAGAAAAAAAAAACTTGCACGACACTTTTTACAAAAAAAATAGACTTCTTCTTTAATTTTTTCCTTCCTATTTTATTAAAAAAACTAATGAACCTTGGCATGAGAGATGAGAATATCCCTTTAATCCTCATATGAGGGCCGATACCTCAAAATAAATCCTTCAAAAAGGCACAAAACCAAGTAGAGTCCCAACTCTTCAAACAACTCAGTTAATGGAGAAGTTTAGAATAGTAGCTAAGTAATAAGATTTTAGAAATACAATGGATAAAAAAACCACTCATAATAGGCTAAAGACATTTATATTCATGATAAAATATTTTTCCCACTAAATAATTACCCTTCATGCAAAAAAATATCAACATAAAGCGACTTTCAGCCAAGAACTTGCAAACCAACAAAAATACCTTCGGCATATATCCCAACACTTTCATATAATGAACAAAGTAAGAAAATCATCTTCCAAAGATAAGAAAACCGAGAGCATGAAGTTATAATAACTAGAATGAAAAAACTTACCTCAACAACTTCAATCTTGCTTCACAAAGAGTCTTCTATGAGTAGCTTTGATCATAAACTTCTTAGAGCATCCTTTTGTTGTGGGGATCCTAAATTAAATGCTCTGATATGGGACAAGAGAGGGAAGAGAGATGAGAAGAAAAGAGCAAAGAGAGAGAGCTCGGGTAGAGAGGAGAGAAGAGAAAAGGGAGAAGAGAGACTTTATGCAAGGAGACAGATTCTTCCATGAAATGAGAAGAGGAGAGCTTGATTGAATCCCTTCAACCAAGACCCCTATTTATAATTTTTCCAATAAATACTTAGGTAAAATTGTCAATCAATTAGGATCCCTAATTGCATCATTCAAGGAAGATAAATTACATCAATAAGGGAAAGATAAAGTTTACATCAATCAAGGAAGATTACAAATCTTCCACCACGTGACACCTCATGCCACCTCTCTTGGTCGTGTGGCATGATGATCTTAGTCCCACCTTCTAAAAAATTTTGAATGTGGTTCTTCATCTTCTCTATTCACGTTGTGAATGATCGATCATTCTGTTTCAATTGATCGATCAATTTCTTAAGTTGATTGATCAATGACCTTAGCAGAGTGATTGAATGTGATCTTTTGGTTTCTATTTCACTCCTTTGACACTATAATTATCGGATGTGTACATTCAGCTCAATATTTTTTACTGATGTGAATCAAGGTGGGTAGTTCATGCCTATTTCTCCTCAAAGCTTAGAGAAATTGTCAAGTCCTAATAGCTTTGTAAAAATATCCACTAAATGATTTGAAGTGGGGAAAAACTCAATTCTAATAACCTTGGTTTTGACAACCTCTCTGATAAAATGATGTCTAATTTCTATGTGTTTTGATCGAGAGTGATGAATCAGGTGCTTAATTAGACTTATGGCTCTCATGTTGTCACAATGGATAGGAATTCCTTTTTGCTCTAAGTTGTAATCGTCTAATTGCTGTTTCATCAAAAGAAGTTGAGCGTGTTGGATGATATGGTGGACTGCCATTTTATACGGGAAGATCCTATATACCATTTGCAGCAATATATCATTTATGATGTTCTCTCACCCCCAACTTGAGGGGAGTTTTGGAAGATGGACCCAAGCCCACACGACCAATTAAAGCCCACTCGTCCAAGTGTGTGGAAGATGGGCTCAAGCCCAAAAACCAAGGATAAGGCCCACATGCCCACACAATGGTGGCATTATGGTAAATAGAGAGTCATCTCATAAAGATGGCGTTGATGTAATTAGTTTATGATTTATGTCCCTTATTCCCTCTTACTAAGGTGAAGGGTATTCTTGTAATATTAGTTTTTTATATCTATAAATGTAACTTAAGGGGGAGGGTTTGGATGAGGTCCATTACCCTAATCTTCCTCCTCTTTTCTCGAAATTGGTCACTCTTCCTCTTCTCCTCCTAAAAATTTCTCTCCACAACTCTTCTTCTTCTTCTCACCTCTTAATCCTCTTCTATTATGATTATACATAGAAATATTATATATCAAAAGAAATATATGTAAGTCAATTTTCTTACCTATTCAACCAATTCTCATTCTTAATTTTTTAGATGGAGATATCTGTTAAGCTCTCTGGCCATGGATCAAGTCACCCTACGCTCTCCTCGGTCTTCCAGATTGAAAGGTGGTGAAAGTCTATATTTTGGATGTTTGGAATGCCCAATGGCGACAGAGCAACTTGGTCGGGAAGACGAACAAACACATCGAGCACCCAGTAGAAGCTGAAATGCCGGGCTGTCGGAATCCGGTAGGGAAGGTGAGATGAAGTCTCTGAGGGGATCAAGAGAGGTCGTGGAGTGAAAAGTCAACGACGGACACCATTCAGAATGATTATGCGGCAAGTGAAAAAAATAGAGGATCTCAGAAAATAGAGGGAAGGTGAAGTGGCAGCAGCTGTTCATGGATGGAAGAGGAAGGGTCGTGAGGAGGATAATCGAGTTTTGAAGGAAACTCGCACCTGGGCCTCGATGGAGAGACCACCCGATCTCAACTAACTAACATTCAAGCTTTCATTTCATTCCAATGACGTTCCTATAAATAATAGGAACGCCCCCATACAAATTCACGCAAAGCATCATGTCTGATGAAATTACCAAAATGCCACTAAATAAAAACATGCCACAAATTACATCAATTATCCCTACATCTACCTTCTACTCTTGATGCTATGGAGTCCATAACATCACCCCCTCCATGTGAAAGAGCTTGTCCTCAAGCTCAAAGTGGGGGTAACGGGCCCGAAAATCTTCGAGCGGATCCCATGAGTCAGCATGTGACTTGGCGTCACCCTACTGAACTAACAACTCCCATGACTTGTGAACGCGGTGAACTTGCAAAACCTGGGCCGGAGAAGGCAAAGCATGACCATCATGCAATGGCAGCAAGGGTGTGTGCAGCATGGGGGAGTCACCACGAAATGGTTTTGGGAGTAAGACATGGAAGATATCATGGATGCGAGTGTCTGGTGGAAGCTGTAGACGATAAGCTACCTTGCCAAAGCAAGCCAATACCTGAAAAGGACCATAAAATTTGGGAGATAGCTTGTGCCTCCGTGGTGCTATCAGTGAGCACTGCCGGTAGGGCTGAATACACAACCACACATAATCACCTGGAGCAAAAGAAAGGTCCCTATGATGCTTGTCATAATTATGCTTCATCATGGCCTGAGCCTTCTACAAGTTGGACTTGACCTGTGCCAGCATCTTGTCCCTTTCACCCAAGGCCTGATCAATCAGCGGCAAGCGAGACAAACCAGGCTCATAAGAGAGGAGCCGAGGTGGTGCACGACCATAGACCATCTGGAACAGAGTGGTGCCGAGTGCTATATGGTAAGACGTGTTATAAAAATACTCTGCCCATGCCAACCAATGTACCCAGCGTTTGGGAGGGTCTCCAACAAAACACTGCAAATAGATCTTGAGGGTGCGGTTCACCACTTCAGTATGTCCATCAGATTGAGGATGGTAGGCAGAGGAGAAAGCCAATTTGGTACCCTGCAATTTAAAAAGATCCTTCCAAAAGGTGCTGGTAAAAACCGCATCGTGGTCACATGTAATGGACTCCGGTAAGCCATGCAGATGCACAATCTGTTCCATAAATAGGTGGGCTACATGTGCTATTGTATACAGATGCGCCAAGGGCAGGAAGTGCCCGTATTTCGAAAATCGATCCACCAGAACCAGAATTTCAGATTTTCCCGAAGAAGTGGGAAGGCCCTCAATAAAATCCATGGAGATATCAGCCCATACCTGAGACGAAAGTTGAAGAGATTGCAGCAGACCCGTTGGGTGTAAGGAGTCGGCCTTGTTCCTCTAACAAACTTGGCACGCCAAAACATAGTCAGCAACGCACTTCAACCCTTTCCAATAGAAATCCCGGCTGATCCGAAAATAATTTTTCTGCTGGCTCTCTTGAGAGCTATCGTGTACAGCAACAATAATGGTAGTGAGAAGAGGGGAGGTATGGTGGAGAAAGAGGCGTTTCTTGTATAATATGAGCCCATCTTGAATTACCCACTGGTGATCTGCAATGCCTTGCTCAATCTGCCGGTACAACTCTAGGAGCTCAGGATGGTTCTGAATGTCACCCCAGATGGAGTCGAGTAAAAGGACTCACGGTTGAATAATGGCATGCAACTGAGGATCCACGAAGTCCGTGCGGAACAGTGCATATGCGCGCCTGTTAAGGCGGCCCGGATTGTATTCCACCTTGAAATCAAAACCCATGAGCTTTGATCCAGTGTTGCTGGGGGGAAGTCGTGAGACGTTGTTCCAGCAAGTACTTCAAACTGCAATGGTCTGTGCGGATCACAAAGTGCCTACCCCACAAGTAGGGCCTCCAATGCTGGATGGCTTTGGCTAAGCCAATGAGTTCCCGTTCATAAGATGCTAATTTGTAGTGGTGGGAAGCCAACTGCTGGCTGAAATAAGCTATGGGGTGCCCCTGCTCTTGTAAGACGGCACCAATGCCGCCACCTGAAGCATCATGTTCCACAATGAACACTTCTTCAAAATTCGGGAGTTGTAGAACCAGTGCCGACGCTAATGACTGTTTCAGCTGTTGAAAGGACGAATCGGCTGCGTCTGTCCATGTGAAAGCCTTCTGCTTGAGTAGGCTTGTGAGTGGTGCAGCAATCTGGCCATAGTCTCGAATGAACTTCCTATAATAGCCGGCCAACCCTAAAAACCCACTCAAAGTAGTGACCGAATGCGGAGTCGGCCAGTCCAGCACTGATTAGATTTTGCTGTTGTCCACCTTAACCCCGGAGGCAGAAATAACATGGCCCAAGTAGGTGACATCGGAAGTCCCTTTCTCACATTTAGACTTATTCAAGAATAAATGGTGTGAGCACAGAAGGTGGAATACTTGGCGCAAGTGCTGAATGTGGTCACCCCGATTCTGGCTGTATATCAGAATATCATAAAAAACACAAGAACATATTTTTGCAAGAAGGGCCGAAATACCTCATTCATGTGTGCCTGGAATGTAGAGGGCATGTTGGATAGACCAAAGGGCATCACCAAGAATTCAAAATGGTCGTGGTGGGTACGGAACGCCGTTTTCTCCACATCATCAGGGTGGACCCGGGTTTGATGGTATCCCAATTTCAAGTCCAACTTCGCAAATTTCTTGGTGCCATGAAGTTCATCCAGCAACTCGTCCGCCACTGGAATGGAAAATTTGTCCTTCACCATGTGAGCATTGAGCTCCCTGTAGTCTACACAGAACCGCCATGAGTTGTCTAGTTTCTTGACCAACAAAACCGGCGAGGAGAACGGGGAACGACTGGGCTGCATGATGCCCTGAGTGAACATGATCGCACACTGGTGCTCTATCTCATCCTTCTGAAAGTGAGGGTACCTATATGGCTGTACCACGACTGGCTCAGTGCCCAACTTCAACCGGATACGATGGTCACAAGCCCGTATCGAAGGGAGGACAGCAGGTTCCTAAATTAAGTCGGCAAATTCCTCTGTCAGCTGGGTGAGTTGACTGCTCTCTGAATCCCTCAACTAGATAGACTGAAGAGTACACGGCAAAGGAGCATGCATACCATGTGAGCTGATGGTGACCCATGTTGAAACTCATAGTGAGGGCCTTGAAATCTCACATTATCGGACCCAACTGCTCTAACCATTTAATGCCTAGGACCAAATCAAATCCACCAAGTGGAATGATCAGAAAGTCTGCTCGGAAGGTGTGGCCATCAATGACGAAAGTTACTTCTGCACATGACCCCACACTGGTAATTTTTTCTTCTTTTGCAATTGAAACCTCTTAATCCTCTTCTATTGTGATTATACATAGAAATATTATATATCAACAGAAATATATGTAAGTCAATTTTCTTACCTATTCAACCAATTCTCATTCTGAATTTTTTAGATGGAGATATCAATCTTAGAAGAGTCAATGATCATGCTGGCACAAGAAGAAAGACTACTCAGTTCGGCTAGGTTATAGAGTACTAAATCTATCAGATTATTTATCTTAGAAGAATTAAATTATGTGAAGATAAGTTATACTTGGTTGAAAGGTATTTAGTCTAATTTCATAAATAGAAAATTTCATGTCAATCTGATCTATATTTAAGAAGATATTCACATTGGAAGAATATCTCTGAATTTAAGCTGAATTTTTTGCTTAACTTTTTGAGTTGTTATTATTGATCAACGATATCAGGAAAGTATCTCATGATCTACCCTTCAAAAGTTTTAGTTTGTTAAAGAATCTTTAGAATATCATCTTATTTTCAGAAAATTTCCTTGATTTATTTGTCAAACATTGCTTTGCCTAAAGATTTCAAGAAAAAAAAAGGCAAGGAAAGGTGTCTTCTTTGATTTCTAAGTTGGCACCAATTGAAGGAGGAAATTACCTTATTTAGAAGATTTTTTCAACCACGAATTTTGTGAGATTTTGTTTGTATTTTGAAATATTATAATGAATTTGATTTTGTATCCTTGCCTAAAAAATAAAGGCGAGAAAAAACTTATTTGGCTTGGCTTCAGCTACTTGATTTACAATATTTGAGCTAGTGAAGTTGTTGATACTAGCCTTCTTTTACTTAATCATACAAGAGGTGGATTAGCCCTTGAGCTTGAAAAATATTTGTTGACTTGAAGGTGGGATCATTGACATTATCTCCCAGCTTGAGGGGGAGAATAATAGGAGAAGTACGAAGGATGAACACATTGGAGATAGTTTGATTTCTTGATTATCAAACAACACTTGGTTCAACTTACTATTGATAATCTATTACTCAACTTGACTCACTCACTCAATGTCAAATCTACTATCTGCTATATGCGATCAACTTGACTCTAGCTTGATTATTACCCTGGATTATTCTCAACTTATTACTTGGTGCATTGCCTCCATATTCAAGGATGGACTTAATGCAAATTTTCTTATGTGTCCTTATTTCTCTTAAGGACCTTTACTACCTACTAGTTATCCACTGCTATATAACTGCCTATTTGGTATGTGTTATTTGGCCCAGGCCCATTTCAATTGCTACTTCTGTGCCTCTTTGATTGAGACATTATTATTGAAGGAGGACTTCTTGGTAGTTGATTGTTGTCTGGATTGGTTATTTTGATGAAGAAGAAAACACATGGAGGCCCAAGAATATTTTCTTCCGGTGTTTACTCTTTACCAGCCTTATTTGGCATTTTTACTCCTACCATTTGAGAGTCGGTGCCTTGTGGAGGGACACCGTGACGGAGGACTTTATTACTCCACTTTTGAGCAATGCCAATAGACCCACTACCTACATGGGATAGGGGCGTGTCCTACATCTAGTGTGAGTCAAGTCTATTATTCACCCAAGAGGTGTTTTTTTTAGCTGAGAAAGTGGGTAGACTCTATGCCCCATAGTAGGGCTACTTTTCCGCCTAGAGTATGGAGTATGGAGTGATGTCTTATGGCTAGGAGTGATTTTACCTTCTCTTATATTTTGGAAGTTGAATCTCTTGGAAAAGAGCAAAGAGACCACCAGCTTGAGGGGGAGTGTAGGAAGATATGGTAAATTGTCATTTTATACGAGAAGATCCTATACTACATTTGCAGCTATCTGTCGTTTATGATGTTCTCTCACCCCCAACTTGAGGGGAGTGTTGGAAGATGGGCTCAAGCCCACACGACCAAGTAAGGCCCACACGTCCAAGTGGGTGGAAGATGCGCTCAAGACCACAAACCAAGTAGAAGTCCCACATGCCCACAGAGTGGTGGCATGATGGTAAATAAAGAGTCATCTCATAAAGATGGCATTGATGTAATTAGTTTATAATTATGTCTCTTATTTACTCTTACTAGGGTGAAGGGTATTCTTGTAATATTAGTATTTTTTATATCAATAAATGCAACTTAAGGGGGAGGTTTTGGATGAGGTCCATTATTCTAATCTTCCTTCTCTTTTCTCCAAATTCGTCACTCTACCTCTTCTCCACCTAAAACTTTCTCTCCACAACTCTTCTTCTTCTTTTCACCCCACAATCCTCTTCTATTGTGATCATGCATCATGGAATCCTAAGTTTCAACATGGTATCAGAGCGGGTAAAGATCTGAAATGTGAAAGGATAAGAAGATGGAGAAGAAAGGGACGAAGAAGGAAAAGAAAAAAGAGGAGTTTCTCAGTTTTCCATAAGTCCTATTTCTCCCTTTCTACATTTAATTGGATGTTTCACGCTCTTGCCATATTTTTAATATATAAATTATACACCATTGGAAATATATTTGAGTCTAGTTTTAAACTAAAAATAATTGTTAAAATTATATATTTATAGAAATATAAATCAATATATGAAGCAGCAAAGGTAAAGCAGCAAAAAACGTTTCGTGCAGCAGCAAAAAGCTTCAAATTTTGAGCCATTTTTTGCCATCAAGAAGAAGAATTTATGTGGATAATTATATATCAAAAGAAATATATGTAAGTCTATTTTCTTACTTATTCAAAAAATTCTCATTCTGAGTTTTTTAGATGGAGAAATCAATCTCGAAAGAGTCAATGATCATGTTGGCACAAAAAGAAATAGTACTCAGTTCAACTAGATTATAGAGTACGCAATCTATCAAATTATTTATCTTAGAAGAATTATATTTTATGGAGATAAGTTATACTTAGTTGAAAGGTATTTAGTCTAATTTCATAAGGAGAAAATTTCATGTCAATCTTATCTATATTTAAGAAGATATTTGCATTGGAATCTCTGAATTTAAGCCAATTTTTTTGCTTAACTTTTTGAGATGCTATTATTGATTAACAATATCAGAAAAGTATCTCATGATCTACCCTTGGAAAGTTTTAGTTTGTTAACTAACAATATCTAGAAAGAATCTTTAGAAGATTATCTTATTTTCAAAAAATTTCCTTGATTTATTTGTCAAAGATTGCTTTGCCTAAAGTTTTCAAGTAAAAAGGCAAGGAAAGTTGTCTTCTTGGATTGCTAAGTTTGCCCCAATTGAAGAATGAAACTACCTTATTTAGAAGATTTTTCAACCACGAATTTTGTGAGATTTTGTTGATATTTTGGAAGATTACAAAGAATTTAATTGGGTATCCTTGCCTAAAAAAAGAAAGGTGAGAAAAGATTTAAATATTTGGCTTGGCTTGAGTTACTTGATTTACAATATTTGAGCTAGCGAAGTTGTTGATACTAGCCTTCTTTTACTTGATCATATAAGAGGTGGATTAGCATTTGAGCTTGAAAAATATTTGTTGACTTCAAGGTGGGATCATTGACATTTTCTCCTAGCTTGAGAGGGAGAAAAAAAAGAGAAGTACGAAGGATGAACACATTGGAGATCATTTGATTTCTTGATTATCAAAAAGCACTTGGTTCAGCTTATTATTGATAGTCTATTACTCGGCTTAACTCACTCACTCACTGTCAAATCTACTATCTGCTATCTGCGATTGGCTTGACTCCAGCTTGATTATTACTCTGGTTTATTACCTTGGATTATCCTCGACTTATTACTTGGTGCATAGCTTCCTTATTCAAGGATGGTCTTAATGCAAATTTTCTTATGTGTCCTTATTTCTCTTGAGGACTTTTACTACCTACTAGTTATTTATTGCTATATAATTGTCTATTTGGTATGTGTTATTTGTGCCCAAGCCCATTTCAATTTTTCCTATTGTGTCTCTTTGAGTAAGACATTATTCTTGAAAGTGAAGTTATCGGATGCTGATTGTTGTCTGCATTGGTTATTCTGATGAAGAAGAAAACTACATGGTGGCCCCAAAATATTATCTTCATGTGGTTACTCTTTACCAGCCTTATTTGGCATTTTCACACCTACCATTTGAGAGTAGGTGCCCCATGGAGGGACACCGTGATGGAGTTTATTACTACACTTTTGAACAATGGCTATAGACCGACTACCTACATGGGATAGGAGTGTGCCCTACATCCAGTGTGGGTCAAGTCTATTATTCACCCAAGAGGTGTTTTTTTAGCTACCCTGAGAAAGTGGGTAGACTCTATGACCCTTAGTAAGGCTACTTTTCCACCTGGAGTATGGTGTATGGAGCGATGTCTTACAGCTAGGAGTGATTTTACTCTCTCTTATATTTTTCCAGTTGGGTCTCTTGGAAAAGAACAAAGAGACCACCAACTTGAGGGGGAGTGTTGGAAGATATGGTGAACTGCCATTTTATATGAGAAGATCCTATACACCATTTACAACAATTTGTTGTTGATGATGTTCTCTCACCCCCAACTTGAAGGGGGTGTTGGAAGATGGGCCCAGACCCACACGTTCAAGTGTGTGGAAGATGGGCTCAAGCCCACAAACCAAGGAGAAGGCCCACATGCCCACATAGTGGTGGCATGATGCAAATAAAGAGTCATCTCATAAATATGGCATTGTATTAGGTTCTTCCCGAGCCATGGATTGAGTCACCCTTCTTTCCTCTCTTCCCTCCATATTGGTTCTTGACGCTGGAAGAGGGTTCCTGTTCCTTGAACATGGAATGATGGAAATAGGAATGGAATGCTGGAGCTTTGAAGGAAGCTCAACCTGGACCTCAGAGGGAGAATCCGACCTAGACCTCTGAGGGAGAATCTGACCTGTTTAATTCTAATTTCTCAATACTGCTTTCCCTTCACCTTGACGTCCCCCTAAATAGGGTTGAGGATGGAATTAAAAAATAGACCCATGGGTCAAGTGGATCACGCCACATTACATCTAAACCAAACCAAACCAATTGAAATTACATTAAAAGTAAATTGACATAATTTAATTCCTATGCCTGTGGATAACTCGTGATGCTATGGAGTCCATAACATCACCCCCCTCCATGAGAAAGAGTTTGTCCTCAAGCTCAAAGTAGGGGTAGAGGGTGCGGAACACAGCTAATGGCTCCCATGTCGTGTCACTGGGATCAACATCATCCCATTGCACTAGGATCTCCCAATCGCCCTAAATGCGGCGAGCCTGTATTACCTATGCTGGAGTAGAAAGTACACGTCCCTCATGTAGTGGGGGCAGAGGTGTGTGCAGCAAGGGAGAGTCACCTGGAAGGCCTTCAATTGGGAGACATGAAACACATTGTGAATCCAGGCCTCTGGCGGAAGGTGCAAGCGGTAGGCAACTGTACCATTGTGGTCCATAACTTGAAAGGGACCATAATACTTCGGAGAGAGCTTGTGGCATTTGGAGGCTGTCAGTGACAGCTGCCTATAGTGTTAGAGATGCAGCCATACATAATCTTCGAGAGAAAAGAAGACTTCCCAATGCTTCTTATCATAATACAACTTCATAGTATGTTGTGCCTCTTGGAGATGAGTGCGCACCTCCATGAGCAAGGTGTCTCTTTTTGCTAATGCTTGGTCCAAAGTGGCGACCTTAGAGGCACCCGGTTCATATGATAAAAGGCTGGGTGGGACTCTACCATATACTACCTTGAATGAGGTTGTTCCGAGTGCGCTGTGGTAGGGGGTGTTGTAACAGAATTCAGCCTAGGTGAGCCACTTAACCCACCGTTTAGGTGAGTCCCCCACGAAACAATGAAGATACATCTCAATTGTCTTGTTGACGACCTCTGTCTGACCATCTGTCTCCAGATGGTAGGCTGAAGAGACTACTAATGTTGTGCCCTGTAGTTTGAATAGTTCTTTCCAGAATGTACTGGTAAAGATGGCATCTCTGTCACTTGTAATGGAATTAGGCATCCCAAGTAAGCGGACAATATTATCCATAAAGAGCTGAGCTACGTGAGCTGAAGTGTAAGGATGTGCTAGAGGTATGAAATGGCCATACTTTGAGAAACGATCAACCACTACAAAGATAAAGGATTTTTCGGACGAGGAGGGAAGTCCATCTATGAAGTCCATGGAAATATCAGACTAGACCTGTGACGGCAGCTGAAGGGGTTGGAGCAATCCAGCTTGACTTAATGATTCAAATTTATTCCGTTGACAAATCTGACAAGCCGCCACATAATTGGCTATACTGCGCTTCATACCCCTCCAATAAAATTCCCGACTTATCCGGAAATATGTTTTTTGTCGGCCCTCATGTGTACTGTCATGGAAAGAGGCTAAAATGTTGTGAATCAGTGGTGATGTGTGGTGTAGAAATATCCTATTTTTGAAGAGGACCATATTATCCTGAACCGTCCAATGGTTTGCTGTTGTTCCCTGCTGAATCTCATGATATAAAGCAATAATTTATGGGTACTATTGTGTCTCTTCCTGTATAGAATCCAACAAGAGAGCTTTGGGTTGACTTATGGCATGTAATTGCGGCTCTGGAATGTCCCGGCGAGATAAAGCATCAGCCAAGGTTTATACTCCACAGTAAAGTCAAACCCCATAAGTTTACTTAACCAATGCTGCTGCGGTGAGGTAGTGAGGCGCTGCTCAAGCAAATACTTGAGGCTACAATGATCAGTGTGAATCATAAATGGGCGCCCCCAAAGATAAGGCCGACAATGCTGTATGGCTTTCGCTAATCCGATCACTTCCCTCTCATAAGCTACTAACTTGTGGTGGTGCTGGCCAAGTTGGCGGCTAAAACAAGCAATCAGGTGTCCTTGTTGGTGTAATACTACACCAATACCGCCCCCCGAAGCATCACATTCCCCCACAAATGACTCATCAAAGTCCGGTAGCTGAAAAACTGGGGTGGATGATAAGGCTTCTTTCAACTGCTGGAAGGAATGAGCCGCTGTCTCAGACCAGGTAAAGGCATTTTTCTTTAGTAGGTTGTTGAGCGGTGCTGTAATTTGGCCATAGCTATGAATAAATTTCCTGCAATACTCAACGAGGCCCAAAAAGCCCCTTAATGCTATAATGGATGTGGGAAGAGGCCAATCTGTGACGGCCTGTATCTTACTCTGGTCGACCTTCACCCCAACTGCTGAAATAACATGGCCCAAGTATGCCACTTCTGAGGTTCCCATTGAACATTTGGACTAATTTAAAACCAAATGATGTGAGTGGATAAGAGTAAATACTTGGTGAAGGTGTTGAAGATGCTCTTCCCAACTGTTGCTATATACCAAAATATCATAAAAAAATACCAAAACGTATTTCCTCAAGAGAGAGAAAAATACCTCATTCATGAGGGCCTAGAATGTGGAAGGTGCATTGGAGAGACCAAATGGCATTACGAGGAACTCGAAATGACCGTGGTGCGTGAGGAACGTTGTTTTTTCCACATCTGATGGATGAACTCGGATTTGATGATAGCCAGATTTCAAATCGAGCTTGGGAAAAATAGTAGCACCATGTAACTCATCTTGCAACTCGTCCACCACTGGGATGGGAAATTAATCTATAATGGTATGCATATTGAGTTTCCTGTAATCCACACAAAACCTCCACGACTTATCATGTTTGGGGATCAGTAATACCAGTGAGGAAAAAGAAGACATGCTGGGCTGAATAATTCCCTGGACTAGCATCTTTTGGCACTGCCTTTCAATCTCATCCTTTTGTAAGTGGGGGTAGCAATAAGGACGCACCACTACAGGTTCAGCGCCCATTTTCAAATGGATACGGTGATCAAAGTGCCTAATTGGAGGTAGAGCAGTAGGTTCCTGAAAGATATCCTCAAAGTCTGTAAGTAATTGAGATAATTTATAGTTGTCCATGCTCTGGACCTAAACAACCTGAAGTGCGCAGGGCACTGGTGCTTGTGTGCCATACAATGTAACCTAACAGTGGTCTTCTATAAAGGACATGGGTAGAGCCTGAAAATCCCATAATATTGGCCCCAACAGTTGTAGCCATTTAATTCCCAGTACCAAATCAAAGCCAGACAGTGGAATCACCAGGAAATCTGCAATAAATGCATGTCCCTCAATATCAAATTGTGTGGCTGGAGAGATGCCCACACTGGTAATTTTAGCCCCATATGCTACTGATACAGAAAGGCTAGTCTGTTGCTGGACTACTAACCCAAGTTGTTCTGTTGTTGGCTGACTGATGATTTTATGTGTACTTCCAGAGTTAACTAAAGCAAGTAATTGTAGATGATGTAACTAGGCTTTAACCTACATGGTACTAGAACGGTGCAGACCAGTCATGGCATGAAGGGAAATCTTTGCACCCTCTTGGTTTGTTTTTACAATCTCCTCCTCTGGTAGTATGTCTTCACCATCCTCCCATAGACATATACTGAATAATCTTTTGCATAGGTGACCTTGTACATACTGTTCATCACAGTTAAAACAAAGGCCCTTGGCCTTTCTCTGATCCATCTCCTGTCTGTTCAATTTATTGAAGTAAGGAGCAGGAGGAGTAGAGTTAGAGCTGTCTGGGCGTGGTGCTGCACTGGCTCCAGAACATGGAGGTCCATAATATGGGGTTGGCGCAGTGGCATTGTGCCTTCCTGGCCAAGCTGGTTTTCTGACCAGTGAATCCTTTAGCACACGTTGCTTATGCTCAATTGACCTTGCTAAATTCATAGCATGGTCCAAATCTATTGGACCATGTAATTCAACTTCCAGCTATAGAGCTTCTGTCAAACCAGTAGTAAAAATATGAACATACTGTGTGTGACTGACAAACTCATTAGCGCAGGCCAACTATTCCTAGAAGGTCTTTTGATATACCTCGAGTGATCTAGTTTGTTTATAATTGATTAATTCACCCAATGGATTGCTACTAGCTGGAGGACCAAACCTCATCATGCATGATTGTCTAAAGGTTGCCAATCCTGAACCAATTGGTCATTTCGGAATTGGTGGTACCATAGAAGCGCTTCATTGAGCATGTGGTAGGTGGCCAAATAAACTTTCTCATCTGCAGTTGTTTTTTTATGATAAAAGAATTGATCACAGGTTGTTAACCAAATCAAGGGGTCCTTAGATCCATCATATGTAGGAAAGTCTCATTTTAAATACCTGGGAACCGTATTTGGTCCCTGAGCAGCAGGCCCCAGATGGGGATTGTGATGACACATTGGTGGTGGTGGAGGAGGTGGTGGGTGGTATTGATGGTGGATGGCCGGTGGAGAGTAGGCTGCCGGCGGTTGAGCTCGTGTACCACTGTCATCTTGTCACCGAAGGAGAGCTTGGATGGCGGTATCCATGGATTTTATGGCCTCATGCAGGTCAGATGTTGTCTGACGTACCTCTTCCATGGATTGAGCATGAAGGTCTATCCTCTGGTGATTATCTTCAACTAATTGCCTCAAATCCTCAAGGGAAGAGGAATCCCCAAGGGTGGACCTGCCTGATACCATGATGTTAGGTTCTTCCCGAGCCATGGATCGAGTCACCCTTCTTTCCTCTCTTCCCTCCATATTGATTCTTGACGCTGGAAGAGGATTCTTGTTCCTTGAACGTGGAATGATGGAAATAGGAATGGAATGCTGGAGCTTTGAAGGAAGCTTGACCTGGACCTCAGAGGGAGAATCCGACCTAGACCTCTGAGGGAGAATCTGACCTGTTTAATTCTAATTTCTCAATACTTGCTTTCCCTTCACCTTGACGTCCCCCTAAATAGGGTTGAGAACGGAATTACAAAATAGACTCATGGGTCAAGTGATTCACGCCACATTACATCTAAACCAAACCAAACCAAACTAAACCAAACCAAACCAATTGAAATTACATTAAAAGTAAATTGACATAATTTAATTCCTATGCATGTGGATAACTCGTGATGCTATGGAGTCCATAACACATTGATGTAATTAGTTTATGATTTATGTCTCTTATTCACTCTTACTAGGGTGATGGGTATTCTTGTAATATTATTATTTTTTGTATCTATAAATGCAACTTAAGGGGGAGGGTTTGGATGAGGTCCATTACCCTAATCTTCCTCCTCTTTTCTCCAAATTCATCACTCTTCCTCTTCTCCTCCTAAAAATTTCTCCATAACTCTTCTTCTTATTCTCACCCTTTAATCCTCTTTTTTTGTGATTATACATCATGGAATCCTAAATTTCAATAGCGCGTAAGGGTGTGTTGTCATAGGCAACTGAAAATAAAATATTTACTCCCAAAAATATATGTGCAGCGTGAGTAAGGTTCATTCCCATGGAGAGTGATTAGTCTAATTTTATGCTATGTGAACAAGGATGGGGTGGGTGGGTGTTCACAACTGATCATTGATGCTAGCATATATCAATTCACACTTGAGTATTCACCGTTGGAACTACCTTCCTATATCTCCTTAATCATAGTTAATTAGAAAATAAATGATCCAATTAACCCTAACTACTAAACAACCCAAGACAACCGATAAAGATTTAATAGCAGCCTTAAAATTAGAGAGATCGATGTAATTAAACAACACAAGAACAAGCAGCTGCATTTGATTTAGTCCAGCATTCTTCTTAAGATCTAATAATTCTTGACTCAACAAATCATCAAATCTCAATTGGTTCACAAGTTAGAGGGTCAAACAAATATGGATTTGATATCTAACCTAACAGTAGATTGCAATGAGTAATAAACTAGTAGGCCTCCTAGTGATTTCATGAGACAATCATGATAAAAAAAATTTAGAAGAACATTTGATACTCAAAGCATAAATTGAATGATGAAAATAAATCAGATCTCAAAGTTGTATTGATTCTGAGGCTACAGTTTCCTCTGACCAAGTCTAAAAATTTAGCTACGTAGGGCCATGAAGGAAATTGAAGGAAAAACTAGAGAAAAGAGGAGGAAAAGCTGGATAAGTGGAAAAAGAGCAGGGGAGGGGGGGTGGTGAACTCTTCTCCTTTCTTTAAGGTTGAGGGTTTTCCTCTTTTTACTCTCCCCCTTTTATTTCGTTCCACCACGTCACAGTGCACGTGACGCGACTTGAAGCCTGATTTTGACCTAGATTCAGCCAGTATCTGTGAAAATTCAAAACATAAAAGTTGTAGAAATTTTTCTTGGCATTCCATATCATCTTTTAGCACCTCAACCAAATTATGAAGGAGCATTGAAACTGTCCAGAATCGCCCTATTAACTTCTTTTTGCACTTAGCACCTCCATTTGCATCCTAAATCAAAATATAAGAATAATGAGTATATTTAAGCCCCAAGTAATTATAAAATCCTAAGCATTAAGAGAGAAAATTATGATATTTTTCACTCATCAAATTCTCCCACACTTAGCTTTTGCTCGTCCTCGAGCAAAACTCAAATTCACTTTCCCAAAAACACCAAGGTTGTAACACCTTCAACAAAGAACAACCAAGCTCTTCAAAACTCATAACATATCATGAACAAACATTCTTAAACAATTTACAATTACTTATTAAAAAATTTCATTCAAAGATGGAGTAAAATAAATAAGTAGACCCTCACAGAAATAAACACACGACTCTCATGTGTTTGAAGGTTTTGTGTTTCGTTCAAATTCATTCCAATGGAAATGATCTACCATAGGTTTGCATATCTTCTCATTCTCCACCAGTCAGATCACATGCATAATACGAATCATAAGGACTTTTCAAGGATTGTAATGTGGTTTAGGATCAAGGTGGGAAATATTTGGGAATGTAGCTCAAAAGCCATCGAAACTAGTGGAATAAAAATGAATCAACTCAAGCTCGAATATATAAGACACGTAAAACCAATCACTCTACTTAGTCGCTTCTTCACTTTGTATCTATCTCATATAAACAAACCCATTTCTTGGAATTTTAGGAGGAATTATGAACACAAAAAGGTTGTAACTTTAAAAACCATTCCCTCCATCTTCACCTTTCTTATTTTTTTTTTCAAAATTACACTAACAATGGAACTCATGAGTTGAGGATGAAAACATGTTCCATTTCACCAATTATAGCCATACCACAAATCTAGACACCCCCGCACTTATTTCTTGCACACCCATATGAATCATAATGATGAACAATGCTCCACTAGCTCTACAGCTTGGGTAAAGTTTGTTTTTTTCAGGTTTAATGCTTGTAACGTGGCTTCATAGAAGAAAAAAACAATAAAGCTCAAAGGGGTTCAACAAAAGGAAAATAATAATAATTACTAGGTAGGCTATTTGGCTTACGTAGCTTATAAAAAAGAGGGCCTTAAACATGTTCATGCATGCATGTGTCAATGTGACCTCAAACAGAATCAAGGCAAGTTCTAGATAAATAAATCCATGGAAGAATATCTCTCATGAAAGAAAATAGTGAGATTGATATGGATGTGTTTGTCTAAATGCTCAAAATCTCACCGGCCTTTGTCTACCAAATTTAGTCACTACCATCCTCAATGAAAATAACTAGACTAATTAATTCTTAGTTGGAAGATTACTTATTCAATCATGTTATGAATCTTTCAAGAGCCTAATTTAACCTTACTCATGACATACACAACCTAAATCCCCTCCCCGACAATTAGAACTTACATTGTACCCAATGTAAGGTGAGATGTAAAGAGAAGGAAAAAATAACCAAAATATAAATGCAAAAATAAAAAGAAAAAGGAACAAACTCCACTTGGATTTCCTCCCAAGCAACGCCTTTGTTTATTGTCATTGGCTCGACTCAATGCTTCCTTCTTCAACTAATATAAATTGGATCTTTAAGGTCCAATGTTGTCGCATTCTCCACTTGGAAACCTTCATAGAAAGGTTTAAGTCTATGGCCATTCACCTTGAACACTTTGGAAGTTGTTAAACTTTGAATTTCAACTGCACCATGAGGAAAAACATTAGTAATAACAAATGGTCCAATCCAACAAGAACACAACTTATTTGGAAACAAATGAAGTTGTGAATGGTATAGAAGGACTTTTTGACCAACTTTAAACTCGTTCCTGGAGATCATCTTGTCATTAAAAGCCTTCATCTTTTCCTTGTAAACCCTTGCACTCTCATAGGCATTAATGTGAATTTCCTCTACCTCTTGTAGTTGCAACTTCCTGTGTTCTCCACTTTCATCCATCTTCATGTTGAAACTCTTGATAGCCCAATAAGCCTTGTGTTCTAACTCAATTGGAAGGTGGCATGGTTTCCCAAACACCAACTGATAAGGTGACATACCAATGGGCATCTTATATGCAGTCCTATATGCCCACAAGCCATCATCAAAGCGCAAACTCCAATCTTTTCAGCTTGGATTGACCATCTTTTCAATGATGGAATTGATCTCTCGATTTGACACTTCCGCTTGTCCACTAGTTTCCGGATGATAGGCAGTTGACACCTTGTGAGTCACATGGTACTTTCTTAGCAAAGCCTCCACAGAGGGTAGATCCTTCATCTTCATGTTGGTTCTCCATATAAAACATGCATGGTACTTGAGGTGTCTGGGGAGAGGATTCAAATCTGGAGTGGGAGCCTGCAAAACAGAGGGTAAAGGCCTCTCATTAGAAACTTGTAACGCAATATAAAGAACATTACCTGACTACTATAATTGTGGAATATCATTCAATGCTGCAATAGTTTCCTGCAAATCTGAACTCAAGGCTAACTCCTCATTCTATTTCTCAAGAGGCTTACTAATGAAAAATTCCAATTCATCTTTTCCCTCATGTTCAAAAGCTTCTTGTGCGAAAGAATCAATCACATCAATAGAATAAACTGGATTATCATCACCAGGATATTTCATGGCATCATAAATGTTAAATTTAACAATTTCACCATCAAATTTCATGGTAAGTGTGCCACTATGAACATCTATCTTAGTCTTGAATGTCTTTAAGAATGGTCTTCCTAAAAAAATAGGAGCAATTTGGTCACCATTTTCCATATCAAGCACATAAAAATCAGCAGGGAAGATCAAATCATTAACTTTCACAAGAACATCCACAACTACACCCTTAGGATATGCATTAGATCTATCAGTCAATTGAATCACAGCACCAGTTTTATTCAAAGGTCAAAGTTTCAAAGAAGCATACATAGAATATGGCATGACATTAATCGAAGCTCCTAAATCTATCATGGCCTTCTCAGTTCTTGTGTTACCTAACATACAAGGGATAGTAAACATACCTGGATCTTTGCACTTCGCAGGGAATTTTTTTTGAATAACTACAGAAACATTCTCTCCTACTCTCACCTTCTCACATCCTTTAAGTTTCTATTTCCTCTTAATTGTGCATAGTTCTTTAAGGAATTTAGCATAACGAGGCACTTGTTTAATAACATCTAAAAGTGGGTTATTTATCTCACATCTACGGAAAGTCTCATATAAATCTTTCTTTTGCTCATATTTTCTAGAATTTGCCAAAGCTTGTGGGAAAGGAGGAGCTGGTTTATAATCAGAAAGAGGTGGCAACGTACACTTAGGTATGTCATCATCATTGGGAAAGTTTCTATCTGCAACGACATTTTTTCTCCTTTTCTTGCTCCGACGATGTAGGGGCTACCTTTACTAGAATCTCAAGTTCTTTACCAGTTCTCAAAAAGATTGCACTTGTATTTTCTCTTGGATTTATTACCATTTGAGAGGGTAATTTCCTCAAACTTTGTGCCTCTACCCAACTAATTGCGGTTGCCATCTGTCCCATCTGTTCAAACTTTGAATATAGGCCCTTGCCTCTTGTTGAAATTTTTTCGTCTCCTATTGAAATTTCAAAGTATTAGTGGCAAGAGACTTAACGATATCTTCTAAAGACATACCAGTATTGGAAGTTTGGCCAAGTTGTTGTCTAGGGGCATATGGCTTCTTATATTGTTGGTAACTTGGATGATTTTGAGTCGCGGGCTGATTAACTTGTGGATTCCCATAGCTAAAGTTAGGATGATCCCTCCATCCCATGTTATACATGTTCGAATTGGGATCATAATCCTTTGTGGTTGTCCAAACAAAACCACCTGCCTCATTCACTTGCTCAGTGGGCTCCTCTTGAAGAAGTGGGCACATATCAGTTGGATGCCCTACTATTGAACAAATCCCACATGCCTTCGCCGTTTGTGTATTACCTAGAGCCATTTCATGAACAAGACAAGTTAGACTAGTAATTTTTTGTTCAAGGAAAGAAATATTTACCTCATTAACATTCTTAGATGGAAGGTCAAGCCTAGTGCCAATTTTTTGAGAATTGGCCGCCATATTTGCAATCAAGTTTCTCGTGGCCTCGGAAGTTTTATCCACCAAAGCTCCTCCACTAGCAGCATCAATCATGTTTCTTTCAATGGGTTGAAGACACTCATAGAAATACTGGATAAGAAGTTTGTTAGGCTCTCTAGCCATGGATCAAGTCACCCGGAGATCTCCTCTAGCTTCCATATTGAATGAAGAAGAAGGGAAGGATTTGGGGTTCTTGGAACGCCTAATGATGAAGGGACGTGAGCCTTTGAAGGAGCTCCAACCTTAGGCCTCTTTAGAGAGAGTACCTAATCTCATTTAGACTAATTGATTAATGCTTGCTTCCATTCAATCACTTGACGCCCTAAATAGATCAGGGAAAACATCAAAGGTTCTATAATTACAATTAGACCCTTATTGAACTTCAAATTACAATTAAACCCCTAAGGTACTGAAATACAAGTTTACTCCATCTCTTCTCTTCTCCAGTTCGCCACTCTTGATACAATGGAGTCCATAACATCACCCCCCTCCTAAAGAAAAAGCTTGTCCTCAAGCTCGAAACTGGGGAATAGAGTCTGGAAGGACTCGAGTGTCTCCCAAGAGGCTTTCACCCAATTCCTCGTCAGTCCACTGAATGAGCACTTCGCAAGTGTTGTTAACTCGCCTTGCTTGAAGGATCTGTGCGGGAGTGGGCATGGACCTGCCATCCTTGAGTTGAGGCAGAGGGGTATGCAGTAGTGGTGAGTCTCCCTTGAACGGCTTGAGAAGAGAGACATGGAAGACGTCATGTAGCTTAGCATCTAGTGGTAGTTTCAAACGATACGCCACAGTGCCAATACATTGCAGGACCTGGAATGGCCCATAAAATTTTGGAGAGAGCTTATGGCGTTTGATGGCTGCAAGAGAGAGTTGGCGGTATGGTTGAAGTTTGAGCCAAACAAATTCTCTGGGTGCAAAGGAAAGGGGACGATGTCCTTTGTCATAAGTATGCTTCATTGTGGCTTGTGAATGCTGTAACTAAAAGCGGACCTGAGCAAGCATTGCATCTCTGTCGGCTAATGCTTGGTCCAATGCTGCAATTTGAGAAGACCCCGGTTCATAAGAAAGTAGGCACGGACGTTCTGTTGTGGACTCAATAGCACACCGAGTCACACAACGAAGAAGACAACAACAACTCACTCAATAGGATTTAATTCTTATATTTCTTTGAGTATGATTTATTTCTAATATTGTTTTAAGTAGGATTTATTTCTTATATTATTTTAAGTAGGATTTATTTCTAATTACTTTTTATGTAAGGGCATTATGGGGAATTATTGTAACCCTAACCCTAAAACTCCCTATTTAAGGGATAGGTATGAATGAAATAGGTAAGCTTTGAGATTTTAGAATAACCTAGTCTAAATAGGTTGGGATCACCTCTTGATCCCGAGTTTAGGGTTTACTCCAAAAATCCAACCTATCATTCACCCTCCATTGCCATCCATCTTCACCCAAATTCATCCACCATCATCCCTATTAAAAAAAGGAGCTTCCTACCCCTTTTCCGAGCCCAAAGAGGAGATCTATCCTCCTTCTTGGCAGCAGCAACAAGAGAGGCCGAATTCCTCCCTTACCAAGCAGCAAAGTGAGGATTTTTATCCTCAAATCTTGAGCAATTCTTGGTGCAACGTGGGAGCTGATCATAGCGTCAAAGAAGAGGTATTAATCTATCCCAAACTCGTGTTTCAAGTTATTTAAGAAAGAAGGATTGCATTCTTAGCTAGAGCAGCAACAAAGAGGGCCAAACCCTCTTTGCCGTGACCAAAAAAAGAGAGCACCTTGCTCTAGCAAGGTCAGCATTGTTGTGGGGTCTTCTACCTAGCACAACAACTCGGTAGGACCCTCAAAAGAGGATCTTTCCTCCTGGCCAAGCATTGGTTAAGGAGAAATACTCATACATAGACCCTTGACGTGAAGTGAGTAAATTCTGAGTGCTGGATTCACAAATCCCACGCCGTGTTACTCGATCCATGACTCGGGACCGTAACAACTTGGTATCAGAGCAGGGTAACATGGGGGATAATATCAGCAATGAAGAAATCCAAATCAGGATACAAAAGATAGAAAATAGCCTTGAAACAGCACAACCAGTGTTGGGAAAGGTTTGTGGTTTGGAAGAAGAGATGAGCCGAATCATTAGCATGCTACAGGAGTTGAGGACAGAGAGACATCAGAGTCCAGAGGTGAGAGAGGTTGCTCAACCATATCACAGAAGAGGGGAGCAGTGGCCTGGGCGTACTGCTGTCCAAGCACCTCAGCATGGAGGCACAATCCCAAGGTACACCAAGTTAGAGTTTCCCTCTTTCAATGGTTCTGTGGATCCCGTAATTTGGTTGCATAGATGTGAAATTTTTTTTTTGAACCAAGGGACTACTGAATGGGATAAGGTGCAACTAGCCTCTTTCCATATGACAGATGAAGCCATGTTATGGGTGACTCAAGTAGAGAAAGAGAGACCGGGAATGACTTGGGGAGAATTTAAAAATCTATGCACAGTTAGATTTGGGCCTCCCGCCAACAGCAATCCCTTGGGAGAGTTAGTCTTATTGAGACAAACGGGTTCAGTGGAACACTATCAAAAACTCTTCCAGGAAAAGTTGGCTCGTGCTGGAGAGAGGGTATTGGTTGACCAGCAGGTCTCCTTATTCACAGCAGGTCTCAATGAGTATTTACGGCTAGAGGTAGAACTCCTTATGCCCACGGATCTAGCTCATGCCATGAATATGGCCCGAGCAATGGAACAACGACAACAGTTGCAGCAACGTAAGCCGGGTTGGTCGAGTGAGAGGAACACTTCCTCCACGTGGCAAGGGCGCCGCTATAATTCATCTCAGGGAACATCTACAGCAGCACCATCCAGACACACTTCGACTACGACCCGGGTAGCCGATCCCCGCCCTGGTAATTCCTTACCGAGCTTTATAAAAAAATTTACGAGTGCGGAGATGGCAGAAAGGCAGTCCAAAAATCTCTGTTATAACTGCGATGAGCAGTATCGGGTCAGACACCAATGTAAACGATTATTTTGGCTCGAGATGGAGGATTCCGAGGATCCAGAGGAACCAAAGGATATTATCGAGGAGGAACCACCAGAGACATCCTTGCATGCTATTACTGGGCAGAAATCGCCTACTACAATGCAAGTCCGAGCTCATGTCATTGACCGAGAACTGGTGGGACTAATCGACTCGGGGAGTACACACAATTTTCTGAGTTTGACAGCCGTACAGCATCTCCAGCTCCAGATACACACTCATCCGACAGCCACCGTCTCAGTGGCCAATGGCGAGAAGGTCCCTAGCTATGGGATTAGTAAGGCGGTAACTTTTTCCATTGGATTTACTTCATTTAATGCGGAATTTTTTGTTATTCCCCTAGCGGGATTTGATATGGTTTTAGGCATTAAATGGTTACAAACATTGGGGCCCATTCTGTGGGACTTTTCGGCTTTAACCATGAGCTTTGATTTGGCCGGAAGTCGGGTGCTCTTACAGGGCTGTCAGGTGGACAGGGCCCACCGCATACACACTTTGCAGACACAGGATCAGCCTGACAGTACTAGTGATGGTCTGGTTGAGGAGTTCTATGACCTCTTCCAGGAGCCTTCAGGGTTGCCTCCCATGAGGCACTGTGACCACAGGATCTGTCTGAAACCAGGTTCTGAGGTAGTGGTCGTGCGACCATACCGTTACCCACACCTTCAGAAGGACGAGATAGAGCGTCAGTGCCATGAGATGTTGAAACAAGGTCTTATTCATCCCAGCCGCTCCCCGTTCTCTTCACCCGTCTTACTTGTGAAGAAACATGATGGGACATGGAGGTTCTGCGTGGATTATCGGGAGTTGAACGTGCAGACAGTAAAAGACAAGTTCCCGATTCCGGTAGTGGATGAGCTTCTGGATGAGTTACATGGGTCGTGGTTATTCACTAAACTCGACCTCCGTTCGGGATACCATCAGGTCCGGATGCACCCCTCTGATATCGAGAAGACGGCGTTCCGCACACACCATGGCCACTTTGAGTTCGTCGTCATGCCGTTCGGGTTATCCAATGCACCCTCCACTTTTCAAGCTTTGATGAACGAGGTATTTAGCCCCCCTCTTCGAAAATTTGTTCTTGTATTTTTCGATGATATTTTGATATATAGCAAGTCGGTTGAGGAGCACTTGGCACACTTGAGGATTGTTTTCGACTTGTTAAGAGCACATCAGCTCTATTTGAAACACTCCAAGTGTTCTTTTGCGGCTTCACACGTGGGATATCTGGGACACATTATCTCACATGAGGGGGTTACGGTGGATCCCGAGAAGATCCGAGCTATTCACGAGTGGCCGCAACCACAGTCGTGTTCTGCATTACGGGGTTTTTTGGGTCTTGCGGGCTACTACCGTAAATTTATTCAGAACTATGGGCCAGTGGCAGCACCATTGACGAGTTTACTCAAGAAAAATTCCTTTATTTGGAATGAGGGGGCCACCACGTCATTTGTGGCACTCAAAGCTGCCCTCGCATCGGCGCCAGTATTACAACTTCCCAACTTCGACGAATTGTTCGTGGTAGAGTGCGACGCTTCGGGCGTGGGCATGGGGGCTGTTTTACAGCAGTTGGGCCATCCTATTGCTTATTTTAGCAGACAGTTGGCAGTCCGCCATCACAAACTGGCAGCCTATGAGCGCGAATTGATTGGGTTGGCCAAAGCGGTCCAACATTGGAGGCCTTATCTCTGGGGCCCGGCTTTTCTCATACGCACGGATCACTACAGCCTTAAATTCTTACTAGAACAGCGTTTGACGACGTCGCCACAACAGCACTGGATCAGTAAGTTGTTGCGGTTTGACTTCTCGGTGGAGTATCGTGCGGGGAGATTAAATAAGGCGACAGATGCCTTGTCACGGTGTTTTGAAGATCAACAGTCGGTCTATTCTATCAGCCAGCCGAGATTTCTCATTATGGACTTGGTGCGAGAAGCACATGCTACTCACCCTGCACTACAGGAACTGCATCAGCAGATCTCAGAAGGGACAATGAATGTGAAGTGGTCCATCCAGGATTCACTTATTTATTATAAGCATCGGATTTTCCTTCCACCTGAGTCCGAGTTGATTCCAGCTATTCTCTCAGCCTACCACGACAGTACACACGAGGGGATCCAGAAGACCTTGCACAGAATTCGAGCTGATTTTTACTGGCAAGCCATGAAAGCCTCTATTGCGACTTATGTTGGCGACTGTCAGGTATGCCAGCGTAACAAAGCCGAGCACTTGAGTCCAGCCGGTCTTCTCCAGCCTCTGGCCCTTCCAACGCAGGTTTGGGCCGACATTTCAATGGATTTTGTGGAAGGCCTACCCCTGTCAGCCGGCAAATCCGTACTTTTCGTAGTGGTTGATCGATTCTCCAAGTACGGGCATTTTATACCGATGGCTCATCCGTATACAGCAACATGGGTTGCTCAGACTTTCCTGGATCAGATAGTCTGCTTACATGGCATTCCAGAATCCATTGTGCGTGACAGAGATGCAGTTTTCACGAGCACCTTTTGGCGGGAACTATTTCGCTTGAGTGGGACGAAATTGAAGTTCTCCTTCGCCTATCATCCACAGACAGACGGGCAGACTGAGGTGGTGAACCGCACCATCAAGATGTATCTACGGTGCTTGGTGGGGGATCGTCCGCGACAATGGGTTCAATGGCTTCCGTGGGCCGAATATTGTTACAACACTTCGTTCCACTCTGCATTGCAATCCACTCCTTTTCGGGTTATATATGGTCGGGATCCACCTCGCCTCCTCTCGTACAACCCAGGGTCCACCCGCGTGGACACGATTGATCAGGCACTCATAGACAGGGATCTACTGCTACAGAATATCACAGAACGGCTACGACGTGCCCAAGCTCGGATGAAGGATGTATACGATAGAGGCCACTGTGAGGTCTCTTTTGAGGTTGGAAAGTATGTGTGGCTACGGCTCCAGCCCTACCGTCAGCAGTCTCTAGCGGGACCTCCACGTCATAAGCTCTCACCCCGATTTTTTGGGCCGTTTCCCATTCTTCGACGCGTGGGACCAGTCGCCTATCAACTCAAATTACCGGACACCGCCAAAATTCACGATGTGTTTCATGTCTCTCTTTTGAAGCCGCATTCCGGAGCACAGCCTACATCCACTCCATTCCTACCACCAGTTGATCATGGCGAGGTTATTCTTAACCCAGCTGCGGTGTTACATGCACGCTTGACCAATGATCATTGGGAGATTCTCGTTCAGTCGACGGACACTGACCCCGACGCTGCAACATGGGAACGTGTGGACATCTTCAAACAAGTCTACCCAGCTTTTGAGCTTGAGGACAAGCTCTTTCTCCATGGGGAGGCAGATGTTGTGGACTCAATAGCACACCGAGTCACACAACGAAGAAGACAACAACAACTCACTCAATAGGATTTAATTCTTATATTTCTTTGAGTAGGATTTATTTCTAATATTGTTTTAAGTAGGATTTATTTCTTATATTGTTTTAAGTAGGAGTTATTTCTAATTACTTTTTATGTAAGGGCATTATGGGGAATTATTGTAACCCTAACCCTAAAACTCCCTATTTAAGGGATAGGTATGAATGAAATAGGTAAGCTTTGAGATTTTAGAATAACCTAGTCTAAATAGGTTGGGATCACCTCTTGATCCCGAGTTTAGGGTTTACTCCAAAAATCCAACCTATCATTCACCCTCCATTGCCATCCATCTTCACCCAAATTCATCCACCATCATCCCTATTAAAAAAAGGAGTTTCCTGCCCCTTTTCCGAGCCCAAAGAGGAGATCTATCCTCCTTCTTGGCAGCAGCAACAAGAGAGGCCGAATTCCTCCCTTACCAAGCAGCAAAATGAGGATTTTTATCCTCAAATCTTGAGCAATTCCTGGTGCAACATGGGAGCTGATCATAGCATCAAAGAAGAGGTATTAATCTATCCCAAACTCGTGTTTCAAGTTATTTAAGAAAGAAGGATTGCATTCTTAGCTAGAGCAGCAACAAAGAGGGCCAAACCCTCTTTGCCGTGACCAAAAAAAGAGAGCACCTTGCTCTAGCAAGGTCAGCATTGTTGTGGGGTCTTCTACCTAGCACAACAACTCGGTAGGACCCTCAAAAGAGGATCTTTCCTCCTGGCCAAGCATTGGTTAAGGAGAAATACTCATACACAGACCCTTGACGTGAAGTGAGTAAATTCTGAGTGCTGGATTCACAAATCCCACGCCGTGTTACTCGATCCATGAGGGTGGTATGCTGAAGAAAACGCTAACTTGGAGCCGTGGAACTTAAATAGTTCCCCCCCCCCCCCCCCCCCCCCCCCCCCCCCCCAGAATTTACTGGTGAAGATAGCATCACTGTCACTGGTGATGGTCTCTAGAAGTCCATGGAGGCGGACAATATTATCCATGAAGAGCTCAGCGACTTGTGTGTTAGGCTCTCTAGCCATGGATCGAGTCACCCGGCGATCTCCTCTAGCTTCCAGATTGAATGATGAGGAAGGGAAGGATTTGGGGTTCTTGGAACGCCCAATGGTGAAGGACGTGAGCCTTGAAAGGAGCTCTCACGTTAGGCCTCTTTTGAGAGAGAACCTGATCTCATTTAGACTAATACTCAATGCTTGTCTTCATTACTTCACTTGACGCCCTAAATAGGTCAAGGAAAACATCAAAGGTTCTATAATTACAATTAGACCCTTATGGAACTTCAAATTACAATTAAACCCCTAAGATTTTGAAATACAAGTTTACTCCATCTATTCTCTTCTCCGGTTAGCCACTCTTGATGCTATGGAGTCCATAACATCACCCCCCTCCTGAAGAAAGAGCTTGTCCTCAAGCTCGAAAGTGGGAAATAGAGTCTGGAAGGACTCGAGGGTCTCCCAAGAGGCTTCTATCAATTCCTTGTCAGTCCACCGAACCAACACTTCCCAAGCGTTGTTAACTCGCCTGGCTTGAAGGATCTGAGCAGGCGTGGGCATGGACCTGCCATCTTTGAGAGGAGGCAAAGGGGTATGCAGCAGTGGTGAGTCTCCCTTGAACGGCTTGAGAAGGGAGACGTGGAAGACGTCATGGAGCTTGGCGTCTGGTGGTAGTTTCAAACGATACGCCACAGTGCCAATACGTTGCGTGATCTGGAATGGCCCATAAAATTTTGGAGAGAGCTTATGGCGTTTGATGGCTGCTAGAGAAAGTTGGCGATATGGCTGAAGTTTGAGCCAAACAAATTCTCCAGGTGCAAAGGTAAGGGGACGGTGTCCTTTGTCATAAGTATGCTTCATAGTTGCTTGTGCACGTTGTAACTGAAGGCGGACTTGAGCAAGCATTGCATCTCTGTCGGCCAAGGCCTGGTCCAATGCTTCTACCCGAGAAGACCCCGTTTCATAAGAAAGTAGTCGCGGAGGTTCGCGTCCATAAACAACTTGAAAAGGGGTAGTACCCAAGGCGGTGTGGTAGGAGGTATTATAACAATACTCCGCCCATGCTAACCAACGAACCCACAGTCGGGGCGTGTCCCCCACAAAGCACCGCAAATACATACCCAAGGTGCGGTTAACCACCTCTGTCTGGCCGTCTGTTTGAGGGTGGTATGCTGAAGAAAAAGCTAACTTAGAACCATGGAGCTTAAAGAGTTCCCCCCAGAATTTACTGGTGAAGATAGCATCACGGTCGCTGGTGATGGTCTCCGGAAGGCCATGGAGACGGACAATATTATCCATGAAGAGCTGAGCGACCTGTGTGGCTGTATACGGATGGCTGAGGGCCATAAAGTGGGCATATTTGGAGAACCGGTCTACCACAACAAAAATAACAGATTTCCCTGCAGAAGGAGGAAGACCATCGATAAAATCCATTGATAGATCTGCCCATACCTGTGAAGGAAGTGGAAGTGGCTGGAGCAAGCCGGCTGGTTGTAAGGATTCTGACTTATTCCTCTGACAGATCTGGCACGCTGCAACATACTCCACAATGACCCGCTTCATACCGCTCCAATAAAATTCCCGACTGAGGCGGAAGTATGTTTTCTGCTGGCCCTCATGTGTACTATCATGAAAGGAGGCAATAATGGCAGGAATGAGTACCGACGAAGGATGAAGATATATGCGTCCTTTATACAGAATGAGACCGTCCTGTAGTGTCCAGTTCTTGTCCTTGGAATGGTTTGCGATTTGAGCTTGTAACTCAAGGAGATCTGGATGATGGCTAGTATCCTGACGGATTGTGTCCAGCAAGGGCGACTTGGGGTGGCTCAATGCGTGCAAGTGTGACTCCTCTAGTTCCCGGCGTGACAAAGCGTCTGCTGCCCTGTTGAGAGAACCCGGTTTGTATTCCACCTGAAAATCGAATCCCATTAATTTGCTGAGCCAATGTTGTTGTGGGGAGGTAGTAAGGCGCTGCTCCAATAAATATTTGAGGCTACAGTGGTCTGTCCGGATCACAAAAGGTCTGCCCCACAGATACGGCCTCCAATGCTGCACCGCTTTGGCCAAACCGATAAGTTCCCTTTCATACGTGGCTAACTTGTGATGGTGAGGAGCGAGATGGCGGCTGAAATAGGCAATAGGGTGACCCTGTTGCTGCAAGACGGCACCAATCCCTCCCCCGGATGCATCGCATTCTATAATGAAATGTTCGGCAAAGTTGGGCAATTGGAGAACTGGTGCTGACGCTAATGCCTGTTTTAAGTTGTTAAATGAGGAGTCTGCCAACTGAGACCACTGAAAGGCATGTTTCTTCAGTAAATTATGCAATGGTGCTGCCAGGTGACCGTAGTCTTTGATAAATTTTCTATAATACCCTGCGAGACCAAGGAACCCTTTCAAAGCAGTAACGGTGTGAGGTGTGGGCCAATCCATCACCGATTGTATCTTGCTGAAGTCTGGTTTCACCCCGGATGCTGATATCACATGCCCCAAATAAGCTACTTCGGATGTGGCAAAGTCACATTTGGCACGATTGAGAAATAAATGGTGTGCTCGGAGAATGGTGAAAACCTGTCTCAATTGATGCAAGTGTGCTGCCCAAGTTTTGCTATAGACCAGTATATCGTCAAAAAAAACTAAGACATGCTTCCGTAAGAAAGGGCGAAATACCTGGTTCATAAGCGCTTGAAAGGTGGACGGGGCATTGGATAGCCCAAATGGCATCACCAAGAACTCGTAGTGACCATGGTGGGTGCGGAAGGCAGTTTTTTCGATATCCTCTGAATAAACCCGAATCTGATGGTAGCCTGATTTTAAGTCCAACTTTGTAAATAATTGAGAGCCGTGTAACTCATCCAATAATTCATCGACCACTGGAATTGGAAATTTATCTTTGATGGTGCGAGCATTGAGGTCACGGTAATCCACACAAAAGCGCCAAGATTTATCTGATTTCTTTACCAGCAATACCGGGGATGAAAAAGGAGAACGACTAGGCTGAATAATACCTTGTTGTAGCATTTGTTGACATTGACGTTCTATCTCATCTTTTTGCACATGGGGATAGCGGTAGGGACGCACTACCACTGGTTCTGTGCCCATCTTCAAACGAATTCTGTGATCACACACTCTGATAGGAGGAAGGTCGGCAGGTGCCTGAAATAAATCAGCATATTCGGCCAACAATGAAGCTAAGTTATCCCCTTTTGAAGTATCCACCGAAAGTGTGTGGAGGCTGCATGGCCTCTGGGCGCTATTGCCATGGAGGGTGATCGGATGGGTGTCCTGGTTAAAACTCATGGTCAGGGATTGGAAATCCCATAAGATCGGACCCAATCGCTGTAGCCATTTAATGCCCAAGACAAGGTCAAACCCAGCCAACGGTATGACCAAAAAATCTGCTACAAAGGAGTGACCTTCAATAGTAAAGGGCACTGCTGAACTGAACCCCACGGTGGTGACCTTGTCACCATTAGCCACTGAGACTGATATGCCTGATTTCTGCTGTAGTGATAAACCCAACTGTTGTGCTGCCTGGCTGCTTATAAAATTATGTGTGCTGCCTGAGTCCACGAGTGCTAGCAGAATATGATGTTTCAAGGTGGCATGGACCTGCATGGTATTTGTGCTATGCAGGCCGGTCATGGCATGGAGGGAGATTTCTGGTGTTTCCTCCTCGGTTTGGTCCATATCCTCCTGAAAGTCATCCTCTGAGGGGTCTTCTATTTCTACCCAAAATAGTCTTTTGCATAGATGGCCCTTGACGAATTTCTCATCACAATTGAAACATAGGCCTTGAGCCCTCCTCTGATCAATTTCGGCTTTTGTCAGACGTTTGATAAAACCAGGTGGGGGTGTAAAGGCTGGTGGTGGTGGTGATGGTTGGGTGGGAGGAGGCCTGGGGTGAGTGGGATAAGGGCCATGGGGCTGTGGGCGAGGTTGCCAAGGAGGACGTTTGTTTAAGGACTCACGGAAGAGGCGCTGTTTGGTGTCCAATGCTCTTGCCAAATTCATTGCGTGGGCTAGGGAGGTGGGGGCTTCCAATTCCACTTCTAGGCGAAGGGGTTCTACCAGGTCAGCCGTGAACAAATTGACATAAAGTTCAGGTCGGACCAAATGACTTGCACGAGCAAGTTTTTCTTGGAACAATTTCTGATATTGTTCTATAGTTCCACTCTGTTTTAGATTGACCAAATCCCCAACTGGGTTGCTGCGAAGCGGAGGACCAAACCGTAGCATACAATTTTCTTTGAAAAATTCCCAATCATAGACCATGAATTCGTTTTTGAATTGATGAAACCACATAAGCGCTTCATCGAGCATGTGGAAGGCGGCCAATTGAACCTTGCCTTCGGGCAGAGTTCCTTGATTGGAAAAGAAATGATCACACCTGTGCAACCACATTAAAGGGTCGGAGGACCCATCATACGTTGGAAAATCAAGCTTTGTGTACCTTGGCACGGTAGGAGGGGCTGGATTGAGGCCCCCACGAGGTTGAGGTGTTTGGCGCAGGGGAGGAGGTGGAGGTGTTGGAAGAGGGTTGAGGGGATCTGCTGGACGTGAGGAGGATGCCATCTGGACTGAGAGCTGGGTGAAGCCTTCCTCCATGCGTGACAGCAACATCTGGAATTTTCCCTCCAAGCCATTGATTTGAGATTGTAGACCAGCATGGTTTTCTTCCACAAAATTTCGAATTTCTGCAGGTGAAGAGGAATCACCAAGGGTGGTCCTGTCTGATACCACGTTGTTAGGCTCTCTAGCCATGGATCGAGTCACCCGGCGATCTCCTCTAGCTTCCAGATTGAATGATGAGGAAGGGAAGGATTTGGGGTTCTTGGAACGCCCAATGGTGAAGGACGTGAGCCTTGAAAGGAGCTCTCACGTTAGGCCTCTTTTGAGAGAGAACCTGATCTCATTTAGACTAATACTCAATGCTTGTCTTCATTACTTCACTTGACGCCCTAAATAGGTCAAGGAAAACATCAAAGGTTCTATAATTACAATTAGACCCTTATGGAACTTCAAATTACAATTAAACCCCTAAGATTTTGAAATACAAGTTTACTCCATCTATTCTCTTCTCCGGTTAGCCACTCTTGATGCTATGGAGTCCATAACACTTGTGTTGCTGTATACGGATGGCTGAGAACCATAAAGTGGGCATATTTCGAGAACCAGTCGACCACAACAAGAATAAAAAATTTCCCTACAGAAGGAGGAAGACCATCGATAAAATCCATTGAGAGATCTACCTATACCTATGAAGGAAGTTGAAGTGGCTGGAGCAAGCTGATGGGTTGTAAGGATTCAAAATTATTCCTCTGATAGACTTGGCATGCTGCAACATACTCAGCAATGACCCGCTTCATACCCCTCCAATAAAACTCCCGACTGAGGCGGAAGTATGTCTTTTGCTGGCCCTCATGTGTACTATCATGAAAGGAGGTAATAATGGCAGGAAGGAGTACCAATGAAGGATGAAGATATATGCATCATTTATATAGAATGAGACCGTCCTGTAGTGTCCAGTTATTGTCCTTGGAATGGTTTTCGATTTGAGCTTGTAATGCAAGGAGATCCGGATGATGGCTCGTATCCTGACGGATTGTGTCCAGCAAAGGGGCCTGGGGTGGTTCAGTGCGTGCAGGTGTGAATCCTCTAGTTCTCTGTGTGACAAGGCATCTGCTGCCCGGTTGAGATAACCCAGTTTGTATTCCACCTGAAAATTGAATCCCATTAATTTATTGAGCCAATGTTGTTGTGGGGATGTAGTAAGACGCTGCTCCAATAAGTATTTGAGGCTACAATGGTCTGTCCGGATCACAAAAGGTCTGCCCCATAGATACGGCCTCCAATGTTGTACGGCTTTGGCCAAACTGATGAGTTCCCTTTCGTAAGTGGCTAAATTGTGATGGTGAGGAGCGAGATGGCGGCTGAAGTAGGCAATGGGGTGTCCCTGTTGCTACAAGACGGCACCTATCCCTCCCCTGGATGCATCGCATTCTATGATGAAATTTTTGACAAAGTTGGGCAATTGGAGAACTGGTGCTGACGCTAATGCCTATTTTAAGTTGTTAAATGAGAAGTCCGTGAACTGAGACCACTGAAAGGCATGCTTCTTTAGTAAATTGTGCAATGGTGCTGTCAGGTGACCATATTCTTTGATAAATTTTCAATAATACCCTGTGAGACCAAGGAACCCTTTCAAAGCTGTAACGGAGTGAGGTGCGGGCCAATCCATAACCGCCTGTATTTTGCTGAAGTCTGGTTTCACCCCAGAGGCAGAGATCACATGCCCCAAATACGCTACTTCATAAGTGGGAAAGTCACATTTGGTTCGATTGAGAAATAAATGGTGTGCTCAGAGAATTGTGAAAACCTATCTCAATTGGTGCAAATGTGCTTCCCAAGTTTTGCTATAGACCAGTATATCGTAAAAAAAAACTAAGACATGCGTCCGTAAGAAAGGGCAAAATACCTGGTTCATCAATGCTTGAAAGGTGGATTGGGCATTGGATAGCCCAAATGGCATCACCAGGAACTCGTAGTGACCATGGTGGGTGCGGAATGCAGTTTTTTCGACATCCGTCGAATAAACCCAAATCTGATGGTAGCCAGATTTCAAGTCCAACTTTGTAAATAATTGAGAGCCGTGTAGCTCATCCAATAATTTATCTACCACCGGAATTGGAAATTTATCTTTGATTGTGCAAGCATTGAGTTCACTGTCATCCACACAAGCGCCAAGATTTATCTGATTTTTTACCAGCAATACCGGGGACGAAAAAGGAGAATGACTAGGCTGAATAATACCTTGTTGGAGCATTTGTTGACATTGCCTTTCTATCTCATCTTTTTGCACATGGGGATAGCGATAGGGATGCACTACCACTGGTTTTGAGCCCATCTTCAAACGAATTCTATGATCACAAGCTCGTATAGGCGGAAGGTCTGTAGGTTCTTGAAATAAATCCGCATATTCGGCCAACAATGAAGCTAAGTTATCCCCCTTTGAAGTACCCACAGAAAGTGTTTGGAGGCTGCATGGCCGCTAGTGCCCTGGAGGGTGATCAGATGGCTGTCCTGTTTAAAACTCATGGTAAGGGATTGGAAATCCCATAAGATCAGACCCAATCGCTGTAGCCATTTAATGCCCAATACGAGGTCAAACCCAGCCAGTGGTATGACCAAAAAATCTGCTACAAAGGAGTGACCCTCAATAGTAAATGGCACTGCTGAACCGAAACCCACAGTGGTGACATTGTCACCGTTAGCCACTGAGATTGATATTCCTGATTTCTGCTGTAGTGATAACCCCAACTGGTGTGCTGCCTGGCTGCTTATAAAATTATGTGTGCTGCCTGAGTCCACGAGTGCTAGCCGAATATGATGGTTCATGGTGGCATGGACCTGCATGGTATTTGAGCTGTGCAGGCCTGTCATTGCGTGGAGGGAGATTTCTGGTTCCTCCTCCTCGGTTTGGTCCACATCCTCCTGAAAGTCATCCTCTGAGGGGTCTGCTATTTCTACCTAAAAGAGTCTTTTGCATTGATGACCCTTGACGAATTTTTCATCACAATTGAAACATAGGCCCTGAGCCCTTCTCTGATCAATTTCTTCTTTTGTGAGACTTTTGATAAATCCCGGTGGTGGTGTAAAGGCTGGTGGTGGTGTTGGAGAGGGGTTGTTGGGTTGAGGACCATGGGGCTGTGGGCGAGGTGGCCAAGGGGAACGTTTGGTTAATGACTCTCGGAAGAGGTGCTGTTTGGTGTCCAATGCTCTTGCCAAATTCATGGCGTGGGCTAGGGTGGTGGGGGCTTCTAATTCCACTTCTAGGCGAAGGGGTTCTACCAGGCTTGCCGTGAACAAATTGACATAAAGTTCAGGGCGCTCCAAATGACTTGCACGAGCAAGTTTTTCTTGGAACAATTTCTGATATTGTTCTATAGTTCCAAGCTGTTTTAGATAGACCAAATCCCCAACTGGGTTGCTACGAAGCGGAAGACCAAACCGTAACATGCAATTTTCTTTGAAAAATTCCCAATCATATACCACAAACTCATTTTTGAATTGATGAAACTACATAAGCGCTTCATCGAGCATGTGGAAGGAAGCTAATTGAACCTTGCCCTCGGGCAGAGTTCCTTGATTGGAAAAGAAATGATCACACCTGTGTAACCACATTAAAGGGTCGGAGGACCCATCATATGTTAGAAAATCAAGCTTTGTGTACCTTGGCACGGTAGATGGTGCTGGATTGATGCCCCCATGAGGTGGAGGTGTTTGGCACGGGGGAGGAGGAATCACCAATGGTGGTCCTATCTGATACCACGATGTTAGGCTCTCTAGCCATGGATCGAGTCACCCGGCGATCTCCTCTAGCTTCCAGATTGAATGACGAAGAAGGGAAGGATTTGGGGTTCTTGGAACGCCCAATGATGAAGGGACGTGAGACTTTGAAGGAGCTCCAACCTTAGGCCTCTTTAGAGAGAGTACCTGATCTCATTTAGACTAATTGATTAATGCTTGCTTCTATTCAATCACTTGACGCCCTAAATAGATAAGGGAAAACATCAAAGGTTCTATAATTACAATTAGACCCTTATTGAACTTCAAATTAAAATTAAACCCCTAAGGTACTGAAATACAAGTTTAATCCATCTCTTCTCTTCTCCGGTTCGCCACTCTTGATGCTATGGAGTCCATAACAAAGTTGCGCGCTAATCTGATGATGGGGGCAGCTTGCACATAATTTCTTGAAAAGTTCTCAGTATTTGTGAAGGGACTCTTCGTTATGCTACCTTACACGACAAATTTCTTTCTGAATGTTGGCCACCCTTGAAGCTGGGAAATATTTCTTCAAAAACAACCTCTTTATATCATCCCATGTGGTAATACTCTCAAAGGGTAGATAATAGACCCAATCCTTAGCTAAATCCTTCAAAGAAAATGGAAAGGCTCATAATTTAATTTGCTCTTCAATCGCCTCCATGGTTGTCATACTCGTGCATACCACATGAAACTCCTTTAGATGCTTGTGAGGATCTTCACCTGAAAGACCATGAAAAGTGGGAGCGAGATGTACTAGTCCATATTTTAAATCAAATGTAATAATAGTATCTAAAGTAGGGAACATTATGCATAAGGGTTGTTGATTCAAATTATGGGCTGCAAGCTTTTCCAAAGTTCAATTTCCAGCCATGACTTCCTCCTCCTCTGTTGGATGATATGCCCAAGCCCACCCGACCAAGGAAGGCTCACATATCTAAGAGTATTATAAGATGGGCCACACAACTAAGGAAGGCCCACAAGATGGGCCCAAGCACATAAGAAGCAGAACCCACAATGATTACCATGAGCTGGCACCCTAATCACATCAGTTGGAAGATCAAGAAGGACGACATCCTTACCTTATGGGTCACATCCTAGAAGAGTTCTAGTTTGATTTATTTTTGTCTTTTTTCTATATTGAGTTATTTAATTATGTTAGGACTTATCTTTAAGTTTTAGAGTTTGGGTGTAATTGGGACAAATGTAGTTTTATTGTAATTTGACTCTACTACCTTCCTCCATTATAAATAGAGGTTCATGTACACTGATTATAATAAGTCAATGAAGTTTTTCTCTTTTCCATAAATTCAACATCCTCTAAATCAGATTCGCTACTAAATGGGGAATCAAGAGCTAGATCATTCTCTTGAGAATTCCTCCGAGTTTCTCTCTTTAACTTGCACCAATTTCTCTCTAATTATGGATCGCACTGCAATTCACCTTGATTAGAAGATCAAGATACAATCATAAACAATCAAGGGAACTCTAATAAAACATGAAAAAGAAATATAATTTTTTTTTTGAAAATTTCATGAATGAAATAAGGATCACAAGAAGCACAAAAATCAACTAGAATCACTCTCCAGCAACGGCGCCAAAATTTGGTGAGTTGTCGCAGGCAACCAAAAATAAAACCTATACTCCTAAAAATATATGTAGCAGTGCGAGTAAGGATCATTCCCACGAAGAGTAGTCTAATTTTATGCTTTGTGAACAAGTATGTGGGATGGGGGGGGGGGGGGGGGGGGGGGGGGGGTCAACTCTTTCTCTTCTTTCTTTTTTTAGGGTTTTCCTCTTTTTATTCCCGTTCCAGGACGTAATAGTGCACATGCCGTGACTTAAATCAAGATTTAGACCTATGTAAAGCCAGTATATCTCAAATTTCTAAACATAAAAGTTGTAGAAATGTTTTTTTGGTGTCCCATAGAATCTTTAATGATCTCAATCAGAGCTTGGATGGGAGAGTTATGCTCAGATTACGATGAAATGTTGAAACTGTCCAGAATCGCGCAATTAACTTTTTTTTGTACTTAACGCCTCCATTTGTATCCTAAATAAAAATATAAGAATAATTAGTATATTTAGGCACTAAATAATTATAAAAGCCTAAACAATGATGGAGAAAAATATGACATTTTGCATTCTGATCAAAATGTCCATCACGTATATGGGTGTTTTACGTCCATTGAGACTTATATATATATATGCTTGTGGTCTTTTATCGCGCAGTCTTGTGAATGACAGGCATTACCAACTTATCATGTCCTTTATTGCCTCCGTGTGAATGACAGGCATTTATCATGTCTTTTATCGCCATCTTGTGAATGACAGGCATTTATCACCCATTTCTACCTGTGAGAGTCAGTGCCCGGGTTGGGACATCGCGATGGAGGAGCTTATTACTACATATATGCTACCCCCCTTAATTGGCATTTATTACTCCTGCCACTTGAGAGTCATTGTCCTATGGAGGGACACGGTGATGGAGGAGTTTTTACTACACTTTTGAGCACCACGTATAGACACACTACTTACAAAAGATAGGAGTGCCACTACTTGAGAAGGATAGGAGTGTGCCCTACATCCTGCATGGGTTATGACTGGAGTATGGAGCAATGTCATATGGCTTGGAGTGATTTTACTCTCACTTATGTTATGGCAGTTGGGCCTCATTGAAGAGAGCACCAGTGTGAGGGGGAGTGTTGGAAGATATGAAGGACTGCCATTTTATGCGAGAAGATCCTATACATCATTTGCAGTAAGCTAGAAGTTCATGATCTTCTCTCACCCCCAGCTTGAGGGGGAGTGTTGGAAGATGGGCCCAGGCCCACACAACCAAGGAATGTCCACATATCAAAGTGTGTTGGAAGATGGGCCCAAGCCCATAAGATATGGGACCCACTATGATCATGTGAGGTCGCATAAGAAGTCTTACACAATAAGAAGTCTAACAGAGCCACCATTATTATGTAAGCCGGTCTCATAGAGGAGTTTCAGTTTAAAGGTGTTTTAGTCATGTTAATCTTCTATATATATTGGGTTATTTAATTATTCTAGGACTTTTCTTAAAGTGTTAGAGTTTGGCTGTAATTGGGACAAAGGTACTTTAATTGTAATTGGACTCTACTATCTTCATCTATTATAAATAGAGGTTCATGTACTCTGATTAAAGTAAGTCAATGAAGTATTTCTCTTTTCCATAAATTCAACAATATTTCAATTGAAGAAATCCCTTTATTGTCTGAAATAGTCTCCTTGTGCATGGTTGGATAAATTTAGCCAAGCACTCATACGAGCTGTATTTCATAGATGTTCCATAGATCACTCCATATTTCTTAAAGACACACCTAAAGGCAAGGTGATTTTGGTCAAATACGTTGATGATATTGTCTTAAGCGATAGTGATCCTAAGGGCATTCAGGAAACCATGGAAAAGATATGTGAAGAATTCAAGACAAAAAATCTTGGACTACTTAAATACTTTCTGGGTATTGAAGTACTACAATCCAAACATTGGATTATACTATCTCAAAGGAAATATGTTGTTACGGTCGCAGGTCATGGATTGAGTAACACGGTGTGGGATTTGAGACTCCAGCATTGATGGAGTGTTGCTGGACTCGATATGGTGGTATAAAACCCCCTTCTCTGATTGATATTTCTCAAGTGATCAAGCTCTCTCTATATGGATGCAATATAGTGCTAGGTATAGCTTAAGAACCCAATTACTATTAAAATGAATGAGATAGGGAAAGAGTTACCTTTTCTTGGTCATGAAAATTAGGGTTTCAACCCTCTTCTTGCTACTGCTCATGCTAGGATGGTGGTCCTAGCTTGGGATAGCCCTTGGCCTACGTTGGGGAGGCTCCTTTCCAGTTTCTTGTTGAACACAAAGCTGGAAAGAGTCCTGCTTGATGCTGCTCAGGTGTAGGGTAGGCAATCCTCCAACTCTAGCTCGTAAGAGAAGTATGAGACTCTCTCTTCATTGTGTAGATGGGGAGAAGGCTGAAGCCTCTCCTAGAACTCGGAAAGGAGCAGGAAGCTCTCTCTCTCTCTCTCTCTCTCTCTCTCTCTCTCTCTCTCTCTCTTTCTCTCTCGGTATGGTTTGATGGAGGATGGAGAATAGTAATGATCAATGGAGGATGAAGTGATACGTGGGTTTTGAGGAAAAACCTAACCTCGAGATCATGAAGGAGATCCCTATTCTGTTTACCCTAACATTACCTAAATTTAATGCTTGCCTTTTCTCTATTACATTACCCTTTAAATAGTTGACGTCCTAGGTGTTTTAGGGCTACAAGAATCACAATATTGCCCCTACGACCATACTTATTACAAAATTAGAAATAAATCCTACTTAAAGCAATATAAATATAACTAATGCTTTTAGTGAGTTATTGCCTCCTTCGTTGTGTGACTTGGTGTGCTATTGAGTCCACAACATATGCCTCCCTCTGGAGAAAGAGCTTGTCCTCAAGCTCAAAAGTTGGGTAGACCTGTTTGAAGATGACCACACGTTCCCATGTCCCAGGCTCTGGTTCAATGTCCGTCCACTGAACGAGAATCTCCCAATGGTCATTGAACAACCGTGTGCGTAACACCGTGGCTGATTTAAGAATAACATCTCCATTGTCAACCTGAGGGAGGAATGGAGTAGATGTAGGCGGTTGACCTGGAATGTGGTTTCAAGAGGGAGACATGAAACACATCATGAAGCTTGGCCGTGGCTGGCAGTTGGAGTTGATAGGTGACTGGCCCCACGCGTCGAAGAATGGAAAAAGGCCCAAAAAACTTGGGTGAGAGCTTATGACGTGATGGTCCCGCAAGTGACTACTAGCAGTATGGTTGGAGCCATAACCAGATATAATCCCCTACCTCGAAAGAGATCTCACGATGGCCTTTTTCGTAGACATCTTTCATTCGAACTTGAGCTCGCCATAGGTGTTCTGTAATATTTTATAACAGCAGATCCCAGTCCATGAGTGCCTGATCAATTGGGTCCACGTGGGTGGACACTTGAGTATACGAGAGAAGGCGAGGGGGTCCCGAGCATATAGAAAAATGAAAGGAGTTGATTGCAATGTGTAGTGGAATGAAGTGTTGTAACAGTACTCGGTCCATGGTAGCCATTGTACCCATTGTCTTGGACGTTCGCCACCAAGCACCGTAGATACATCTCGATGGTACGGTTAACCTCCTCGGTCTACCCATCTATCTGCGGATGATAGGTGGAAGAGAATTTCAATTTAGTCCCACTCAAACGAAAGAGTTCCCGCCAAAAGGTGCTCATGAAAACTGCATCTTGATCACTCACAATCGATTTTGGAATGCCATGTAAGCGGACAATCTGCTCCAGGAAAGTGTGTGCAACCCGTGGAGCTGTATAAGGATGAACCAGTGGAATAAAATATCCTTACTTGGAGAACCTATCGACCACCACGAAGAGTATTGATATTCCAGAGGACTGTGGAAGACTTTCAACAAAATCCAACGAAATGTCGGCCCAAACCTGGGTAGAAGGGTGAGAGGCTAGAGAAGACCGGCTGGACTCAAGTGCTCGTCTTTGTTGCGTTGGGAGACCTGACAGGCTGCTACATAAGTCGCAATGGAGTTCTTCATGGCATACTAATAAAAGTCTACTCGAATTCTGTGCAATGTCTTCTGGATACCCTCATGGGTGCTGTCATGGTAGGCAAAGAGAATAGCTGGAATCAACTTGGAAGTAGATGGAAGAAATAGCCATTGTTTGTAATAAATAAGTGAATCCTGGATGGACCACTTTGATTCCATTGTCCCCGCTAAAATATTCTTGTGGTGCTCCTGTAGAGCTGGAAGAATGGCATGTGCATCTCTCACCAAGTCACGGATGAGGAATACCGGCTGACTGAGTGAATAGACCAACTGCTGATCTTCAAAATGCCGCGACAAGGCATCAGCCGCCTTGTTCAATCTCCCCGCAAGGTATTCCACTGAAAAGTCAAAACCCAACAACTTACTGATCCAGTGCTGCTGTGGAGACGTCGTGAGCCATTGTTCTAGTACGAATTTTAGGCTATAGTGGAGTGCGGATGAGAAATGCCCGGCCCCATAAATAAGACCTCCAGTGTTGGACCGCCTTGGCCAACCCTATCAATTCCCACTCATATGCTGCTAGTTTGTGATGACGAACTACCAAATGTCTGCTAAAATATGCAATAGAATGTTCCAGCTGCTGTAATACATCCCCAATGCCCCCTCCCAAAGCGTCGCACTCAACTAAAAATAATTCATCAAAATTAGAAAGCTGTAATACAGGGGCAGAGGCGAGAGCAGATTTGAGGGCCTCAAATGACTATGTGGCCTCCTCAGTCTAGAGAAAAGGAATTCTTCTTGAGGAGACTGGTCAAGGGTGTTGCCAAGGGTCCATAGTTCTAAATAAATTTGCGGTAGTAGCCAGTAATAGCGTGCAAGGAAATCTCCGATGGTTCCTCCTCAATAAAATCCTCTATCTCCTCTGTATCATCTGATTCCTCCACCTCGAGCCAAAACAACCTCTTACATTGGTGCCCCACCCGGTACTGTTCATCACAGTTGTAGCATAGATTATTGGACCTCCGTTCTGCCATTTCCGCACTTGTTAATTTTTTTATAAATTGCGGTGGGGATTACTTGGGTGTGTATCGGCTACCGGAGTCATATTCTGATTGTGTCTGGAGGAAGAAAATGTAGGGTTTATCACTATAGATGAATTACGGCGGTGCCCTTGCCAAGTGGAGGAAGTGGTCGGTTCTCCTGGCCAACCCGGCTTGCGTTGCTGCAATAGTTGGTGTTGCTCCATTGCCTAGGCCATATTCATTGACCGAGCCAGATCCTGAGGGAAAAGGAGTTCAACCTCTAACCTTAGAGATTCAGTGAGACCCGCTGTGACTAATGAGACCTGCTGGTTGACCCATACCAATCCCCCAGCACGAGCCAACTTTTCTTGGAACTGTGTTTGATACTGTTCAACCGAACCAATCTGTCGTAATAGGACCAATTCACCCAAGGGGTTGCTCTGGGTGGGAGGTCCAAATCTGATTGTGCATAAAATTTTAAATTCACCCCAATCCAGCCATGGTCTCTCTTTCCACCTAGTGAACCCATAAGTGGGCTTCATATAACATATGGAAAGAGGCTAGTTTCACGTTATCCCATTCAACAGTCCTTTGATTTTAAAAAAAATTGCTTACATCTATGCAACCAAATTAAGGGATCTACTGAACCCTTATAAGTAGGAAAGTCTAACTTTGTGTACCTTGGTATTGTGCCTCCATGCTGTGGTCCTTGGATAGTAGTGTGCCCAGGCCATTGCTCCCCCCTCCTGTGATACAGTTGAGTCACCTCCCTCATATCTGGGCTCTGCTGCCCTTCTGCCCTCCGCTCAGTTAGCATGCTAACGATTTCCTTCAACTCTTCTTGGACTTGTTGCATCTCTCTTTCCAACCCATAGACTTTTCCCAAAATTGGTTGTGCTGTCTCCATGCAATCCTCTAGCTTTTGCATCATGGTATGCAGTTCTTCATTTTTGAATGTATCCCCTATGTTACCCTACTCTGATACCACGTTGTTACGGTCCCGGGTCATGGATCGAGTAGCACGGCGTGGGATTTGAGACTCCAGCACTGATGGAGTGTTGCTGGACTTGATATGGTGGTATAAAACCCCCTTCTTTGATTGATCTTTCTCACGTGATCAAGCTCTCCCTTTATGGATGCAATATAGTCCTAGGTATAGCATAAGAACCCAATTACTACTAACGTGAATGAGATAGGGAAAGGGTTACCTTTTCTTGGTCACGAAAATTAGGGTTCAACCCTCTTCTTGATGCTGCTTGTTCTAGGATGGTGGTCCTAGCTTGGGATAGCCCTTGGCCTATGTTGGGGAGGCTCCTTTCCAGCTTCTTGTTGAACGCCAAGCTAGAAAGAGTCCTGCTTGATGCTGCTCAGGTGTAGGGTAGGCAATCCTCCAACTCTGGCTTGTAAGAGAGGTATGAGACCCTCTCTTCATTGTGTAGATGGGGAGAAGGCTGAAGCTTCTCCTTGAACTTGGAAAAGGAGCAGGAAGCTCTCTCTTTCTCTCGGTATGGTTTGATGGAGGATGGAGAATAGTAATGATCAATGGAGGATGAAGTGATATGTGGGTTTTGAGGGAAACCCTAACCTTGAGATCATGAAGGAGATCCCTACCCTGTTTACCCTAACATTACTTAAATTTAATGCTTGCCTTTTCTCTATTACATTACCCTTTAAATAGTTGACGTCCTAGGTGTTTTTGGGCTACAAGAATCACAATATTGCCCCTACGACCATACTTATTAAAAAATTAGAAATAAATCCTACTTAAAGCAATATAAATATCACTAATGGACTTAGTGAGTTATTGCCTCCTTCTTTGTGTGACTCGGTGTGCTATTGAGTCCACAACATATGTCCTTGATCTATTGGAGGAAACAAGAATGATGAGGTGTAGACCAGTAATACAGAATTATCTACAAGCACTGGGGAAGATGTGGATATCGAAAAATATCAAAGACTTGTGGAAAACTCATTTATCTATGTGTAACAAGGTTAGATATATCATATGCAATAAGTGTGGTGAGTCAATACATGCACAAACCACAACTTACTCACTAGCAATCACTAGAAAGAATATTGCGATATTTGAATGGTGCTCCTAGAAGAAGGCTTCTCTATAAGAACCATGATCACTTCAACATAGAAGGGTTCTCAAATGCAGACTGGGTAGGATCCCTGGATGGCAGAAAATCTACTTCGTGATATTTTACAATAGTTGGAGGGAACTTGGTTACATGGAGAAGTAATAAGCCGAATATAGTTGCAAGGTCTAGTGCAGAAACATAATACATGGCCATGACACACGAAGTTAGTGAACTTCTATGGAATAGATCCCTTCTCACTAAACTAGGATTCTATAAATAAGTCCCTATGGATCTACATTGTGATAATCAGGCAGCAATACATATCACCTCAAATCTGGTCTTCCATGAGAGAGCAAAGCACATTGAGGTAGACTGCCATTTCATACAAGAGAAATTCAATGTTGGCATATTATCTCTCAAACATATCTCCTCACAAGGGCAAGTTGCAGACATTCTCACCAAACCAGTCACTCATAAGATCTTGTCCACCTTCTCCAGTAAGTTGGACATTTATGATGTTTTCTCACCCCTAGCTTGAGGGGGGGTGTTACAAAGTGGGACCCACCATGATCATGTGAGGTGGCATGATGTTACGGTCCCGGATCAAGCACAAGGATTCTTTGGGTGGATCTTCAATCTGCCACGGATTACCGTACAGATAGTAAGGATTGAAGGAAGACATGGAGAACGAAAACGAAAGATCAAGCCAAAGGGAAGCTTGAAAACCCTAGAACTCGTTGAGGAGAACTCTAAGCCTCTTTACGCTAAATTTAACCTAATTCTTAATACTTCAATGTTTGTTTTTCTCATTACTCTTACCCCTTAAATAGGGTTCACCCGGTTAGGGTTTAAGATAAAATATTATAAAAATACCCCTATAAATAAAATATTCCAAAAATACCCCTATGGCCTAAAACTGAAATAAATAAAGTCAATAAAAGAAAACACTAAAATAATAATGTTATTGTGTGCATAACATTACACCCCCCTGGAAGATGAGCTTGTCCTCAAGCTCAGAAGCAGTGTCTGCGCAAGTGTCAACCGCGGTATTGGATTGCCTCAAGCCAGCGAAAGATTTTTTTTTTTTTCCCGAGTTGACCAGATCCGAGTTGGCCTGGGTTGAATCGATATTGGACCCCCGGTCCCGCGCGCGACTCAGTTTCTTGTGCTCATCAAATTTTCCTAACTTAGGAAAAATTGAATCGGGAGTCATCTTCCTCCTTCGGCGAAAATTTCGCCGACGACTCTTCTGGGGAAATCGGAAATCTTCCTCCTCCTCATGTCCATCCCGAAATGAGCGGCTGTCGGACATTGCGGGAGCCTCAGCTCCTCCCCTCACGACACCGACTAAGGCCGGCGACGGTCGTATGCCATCCTCACGGCACCGCACAGTGCGGAAATTTCGCCGACGGAGTCTCCTGCTGCTCCGGCAGTGAATCGCAGCCCGTTGGCCCCCCCAGAACAGAGACCCCTTGCGGAATTGTCACCTATTTCACTGACGGGATCTCTTACTTCTCCGGTGATGAAGAGAAGTCCTCTGAGGCGTCGGCACTTGGAATTTTTCCAAGACAAAGTGCTCTCCGAAACACATCCCGATCGGAAGAAGCACCGGAAATATTACCTTCTCCTATTCGGCAAGGTATTTTGCTTGCCGTGAGCCTTCTTGGTGTGAATTCAGATTTGAGGTCTCGGATCTGGCACAAGGATTCTTTGGGTGGATCTGCAATTTGCCACGGATTACCGTACAAATAGTAAGGATTGAAGGAAGACATGGAGAACGAAAACGAAAGATCAAGCCAAAGGGAAGCTTGAAAACCCTAGAACTCGTTGAGGAGAACTCTAAGCCTCTTTACGCTAAATTTAACCTAATTCTTAATACTTCAATGCTTGTTTTTCTCATTACTCTTACCCCTTAAATAGGGTTCACCCGGTTAGGGTTTAAGATAAAATATTACAAAATTACCCCTATAAATAAAATATTCCAAAAATACCCCTATGGCCTAAAACTGAAATAAATAAAGTAAATAAAAGAAAACACTAAAATAATAATGTTATTGCGTGCATAACATTACACCCCCCTGGAAGACGAGCTTGTCCTCAAGCTCAGAAGTAGTGTTTGCGCAAGTATCAACCGCGGTATTGGATTGCCACAAGCCAGCAAAAGATTTTTTTTTTTTTTCTCGAGTTGACCCGGTCCGAGTTGGCCTGTGTTGACTCGGTATTGGACCCCCGGTTCCGCATGCGACTCAGTTTTCTTCGCTCATCAAATTTTCCTAACTTAGGAAAAATTGAATAGGGAGTCATCTTCCTCCTTCGGCGGAAATTTCGCCGACGACTCTTCTGGGGAAATCAGAAATCTTCCTCCTCCTCATGTCGATCCCGAAATGAGTGGCCGTCGAACATTGTGGGAACCTCGGCTCCTCCCCTCATGACACCGACTAAGGCCGGCGACGGTCGTATGCCATCCTCACGGCACCGCACAGTGTGGAAATTTCGGCGACGGAGTCTCCTGCTGCTCCGGCGGTGAATCGCAGCTCGTTGGCCCCCCGGAACAGAGACCCCTTTTGGAATTGTCACCTATTTCGCCTACGGGATCTCCTGCTTCTCCGGTGATGAAGAGAAGTCCTCTGAGGCATCGGCGCTTGGAATTTTTCCAAGACAGAGTGCTCTCCGAAACACATCCCGATCGGAAGAAGCACCGGAAATATTACCTTCTCCTGTTCGGCAAGGTGTTTTGCTTGCCGTGAGCCTTGTTGGTGTGAATTCGGATTTGAGGTCTCACCCAATTTGTCCAACGCCGACGAGGTGTTAGCAGAAAACCCCTCCGATTTTGAATTTCTTGAGTCCCGGCCGTCAGATTTTGGAAATTTGGAGTCCAATTTCTGATTTGTGTTCCCAATTTCGGATTTCGCTGCCGCTGGAGAGACAGGGGGCGCTCTGATTTCTTGCGTCTCCTGCCCTTCCGAGACATCTCGAGCAACTTCTGTAGCGAGTTTCTCTCTCGCAGAAAACTCTCCCCCTACATTTTGTGCCGGCGTTGTGGTCCTTCCCCTCGTTAAACTTGTTATGTTGTTCATCCACCCATTCAACCTCTCTATATCGAGATTAAATTTAGAGAACCTCTCTAGGGCAGTATCAAATTTTCTTTCAAGCAATTCAAAGTATTCATTGGTGCTTCTCTCAGTCGGGTTACCCTGCTCTGATACCAAGTTGTTACGGTCCCAGATCTGGCACAAGGATTCTTTGGGTGGATCTGCAATCTGCTACGGATTACCGTACAGATAGTAAGGATTGAAGGAAGACATGGAGAACGAAAACGAAAGATCAAGCCAAAGGGAAGCTTGAAAACCCTAGAACTCATTGAGGAGAACTCTAAGCCGCTTTACGCTAAATTTAACCTAATTCTTAATACTTCAATGCTTGTTTTTCTCATTACTCTTACCCCTTAAATAGGGTTCACCTGGTTAGGGTTTAAGATAAAATATTCCAAAAATACCCCTGTGGCCTAAAACTGAAATAAATAAAGTCAATAAAAGAAAACAATAAAATAATAATGTTATTGCGTGCATAACACATGATGAGTCTTACTGTTGAGAACTCAATAGCTAACCAAGTCACCCAAAGGAGGTGTCAATGACTCACTGAGTTAATTACTTTTACTTTCATATTTTATATTGCTTTTAAGTATATTTTCATTAAGTACGTAAGGGTACATGCCACATGGGAAAAATTGTCATTTTTAAGCCCTAAACTCTAATGACATCAAAGCCTATCTAGAGGGTAAAGGAATAGAAGAAAGGCAAGCATTGATTTAGGTTAAACAGGGTTTGAGGTTCTCCTTGATGAGCTCTAGGGTTTGGGAGGTCGCCTTGACAAGCTCCAGGTACAGGTAAGCATTGATTTAGGTTAATCAGGGTTTGAGGTTCTCCTTGATGAGCTCTAGGGTTTGGGAGGTCGCCTTGACAAGCTCCAGGTACAGGTTCTCTCTTGAGTCTGAGTTTATTCTTTCCCTATTGAATTCTATTTTATCTTGTTCTTACCGAGACAAAGGGGGAAGGTTTATGTAGAATTTAGGATCTCATGAAAGGAACTTTAGATCAACAAGAAAGAAGAAGAAGAAGAAGAGAGAAGGAGAAAAGAAGAAGAAAAATGTGGAAGAAGAGAGTTTGGATTAATGGAGAAGAGGGTTGCGTCAAAAAGAAAAATGAGGGTTGGACGAATTTGTGGAAAGAGAGGAGAGTGCTTCAATGCCCTACCTCTTAGCCAATGCCTTTATTTATAGTTTTACAATACCCTTAAGGCTACAACTTGATAAAACAAAAGACATAAAAGGAACACTTATTTACACTTCTATGCCATCTTTATGGAAAGTACCATATTTTACACATATGCCACTCCTTTGACGTGTGGGCTTCTTGTCTTGAGCTCGTGGGTTTGAGCCCATCTTCCAACACTCCCCCTCAAGCTGAAGGAGAAAAGATATCATAAATACCCAGCTTACCACATATAAACGATAGGATTTTAGATGTAACGGGTTTAGTGAGAATATCAGCTACTTGCTCTTGAGATGACACATGTTTGAGAGAGATTATTCCTGCTTGAAACTTCTCCCATATAAAATGACAATCCACCTCAATATGTTTAGTTCTTTCATGAAAAACTGGATTTGAAGTGATATGAATGGCTGCTTGATTATCACAATGCAAATTCATGGACCCCTTTTTATAAAAACCTAGTTCGGTAAGAAGGGTCCTAATCCATAAAAGTTCACTAATGGTATGGGCCATAGCTCTGTATTATGCTTCGGTGATAGATCTTGCAACCACATTTTGCTTCTTATTTTTCCATGTAACCAAGTTTCCCCCAACCAGAGTACAATATCCTGATGTAGATTTTCTATCATCAGGAGATCCAGCCCAATCTGCATCTTAGAAGCCTTCTATGTTGAAGTGCCCATGTTTTTAATACAACAATCCTCTTCCTGGAGCTCCTTTTAGATAACATAATATTCTCTCTAAAGCCTGCATGTGGGTAATTTGTGGTTTGTGCATGAATTGACTCACCACACTAACAACATATGATATGTCTAGCCTAGTTACCGTGAGATAAATCAGTTTTCCCACAAGTCTTTGATATTTGCCAATATCAATATCTTCTTCATTTGTGGCACATAATTTTACATTTGTATCCATAGGTGTGTCAACTAGTCTACAACCCTTCATTCTTTTTTCTTCAAGGAGATCCAAGACATATTTCCTTTGAGACAATATTATCCCATGTTTGGATTGAGGAACTTCTATACCCAAAAAATATTTTAGCATACTAAGGTCTTTAGTCTTGAATTCCTGACATATCATCTGTTTCACCTCTTGTATGCTCAAAGCATCATCACCGGTTAAGATAATATCATCCACGTATACGACCAATAATATTTTCCCTTTGACCGTATCTTTATAATGTACAGAATGATCAACTGAGCACCGATGAAAACCAAACTGTAGGAGTGTTTGACTAAATTTATCAAACCAAGCCCGAGGGGACTGCTTAAGCCCATATAAAGACTTTTTTAACCGGCATACTAACTCCCCCTCAACCACATAACCAGGTGGTTGAACCATATAAATTTCCTCACTAATATCACCATTTAAAAAAACATTTTTAACATCCAACTGATAGACGGGCCATGAGGAGTTAGTAGCAATAGACAAGATGATGCGTACCGAATTCAACTTTGCAACAGAAGAGGAGGTCTCCTCATAATCTATCCCATAGCATTGTGTATAGCCCTTAGCAACCAGTCAAGCTTTAAGATGAGCAACCGATCCATCCGGATTATGTTTCACCGAAAATACCCATCGACAACCAACCGGTCTTTTACCTTTTGGGAGTGATGTTAAGTACCAAGTTTGGTTTTTGTATAAGGCGTGCATTTCTTCATCCATAGCCACCTTCCATCCTGGATGTCTCAAGGCCTCCTGATACAACTACGGAACGGAAGTAGAAGAAAGGGACGTAAGAAACTGAAAACACTTGGAAGACAAGCGATGGTGAAACATAAAATTTGAGATAGGATGCGATGTAGTACAGTAGCGACGTTCTTTTCTTAAAGCAATAGGCCGAGTATCAAATTCAGGCCCATACATAGGAGGAGAAGGACTTACCTCGGGTGGATCCAACAACTCTGCAGGTGAAGGTACGGTCGGTGCATCAGGGGATGGATCCACTTCAAGATTGAACGGCACAAGCGGACAAGGAGTAGTAGAAGGACAAGTCCATCCTGGAGGAGCATCATGGGAGGAGTAGAAGGGAGTGTCCTCAAATAAAGTCACATCCCTAGAGATAAACATCCTCCGAAGGGTAGGATTGTAATAGACATAACTTTCTGGGTGTGAGAGTATCCCAAAAAAATGCACTTCATAGACCGAGGATCAAGTTTATTTTTATGTGGAGATGTAACGTGAACAAAACACGTACATCTAAACACTTTCAAAGGAAGAGAAAAAGGATCTTCACCATTAAATAACACAGAGTAAGGAGTTTTATGATGAAGGACTGATGAAGGTAACCTATTAATGAGAAAGCATGCTGTAAGTATAGCATGAGGCCAATAGAAATAGGGTACCTTCATGGAGTAGAGGAGGCCCCGAGCAACTTCAAGAAGATGACGATTCTTCCTTTCAGCAACACAATCTTGTTGAGGAGTATAGGCACATGATGTTTGATGAATAAGCCCATTACTCTCACAAAATGATTTGAAGTCATGAGACATGTATTCCTTAGCATTATCAGATCTAAGGGTTTGAATTTTCTTCCCAAATTGTGTGAAGACCATAGCATGAAAATTTTTAAACAAAGGAAGAATTTCGAAACCCTCTTTAAATAGATATAACCAAGTCACTCGAGTAAAATCATCAACAAAAATGACAAAATATTTAACTTGGGAAATATTTGAGACACATAAAGGGCCCCATACATCAGAATGTATTAGCTCAAACGGAGCAGTACTTGTAGTTGTAAGACGAGGAGAATATGTACTCCTGACATGTTTACTTAATTGACAAACCTCACAACTAACATTAGAAAGTCCTTTTAAAGATGGAACCAAAGAACGAAGTGAAGGGGTAGACAGATGACCAAGTCGGTTGTGCCAAAGTTCGGCCTCAGATGTAGTGGACGATAATGCAGCTAATGGTGGAAGAGTGAAGTAGTACAAACCCCCCTTTTCATGGCCGCCACCAATCACCCGCTTCATAGTGAGATCCTGAAAGACACAAGAAGATGGTGAGAAGGTGATAGTGCAATTTAATTGTTCGGTCAATTGGCTAACCGAGAGCAAATTTAAAGGAAATTGAGGAACAAACAAAACATCTTGAAGGGGAATAGATGAAGTAAGAGAGGAGGAACCTTTGCAAAGGACCTTGGTTTGGGTACCATCAGCAATAGTAACGAATTTATGAGGATAAGAAGGAGATAAGGACTGCAACAAGTGTTTGTTACCTGATAGATGTTCGGAGGCCCCGGAGTCGATGATCCAAGAGGAAGAGGAAGAAGAGGAAGAAAGCATACCTGAGGCAATAGTAGTGGCAACAGTAGATGATGAGGGAATAGAGGATTCCATGAAGTACTTCATTTTTTGAAATGCAGCATAGTTCTCAGCCATAAGAGTCACATTTCTGGATGATGATTCAGCCTTATCTTCATTTTTCTCAACGTTAACCGAGACTGGGTTAGTTGTGGCCCAATCAGGCTTCCCATGAAGTTTCCAGCATGATGCCACAAGGTGGTTCTATCGGCCACAATAAGTGCAAAGTTGAGGCTCAGTACGGAAAGAATTCTGACCCGTTCTACCACCTCTATTTTCAGCCCCTCTCATAGTTCGACCCCCTCTCATATTTCTGCCCCGTCCTCAGGATGAGGAAGATGTTCCCCGATTGCCAGAGAACATCACCGATGGAGCATCAATAGGAGAAGGAGGGGATGGATCCGGTATCTGAAGTAATGTAGCACTAATATCATCGAAGGATGGAAGAACAGAAGAACTTAGAAGCTGAGTTTTGGCCTCCTCAAGGTATGGTTTAATATTCGATAAGCAAATAGCTGCTGCCAAAGCTTCTCTTTGTCGTTCTTGAACGACAATATCAGTAGAATATGGCTGAGCTAGTTTCCATTCTTGAAGAAGACCTCAAAACCGTGCCAAAAATTTGTGAATATTATCTCCATGTTTCATATGAAGCATGTTTTGTAATACATCATATATTTTTTGTAATGAAGCAGTGCTTGAGTAAAGCTTGGCACAAGTGTTCCATATGTTCTTGGCGGTTTCCAAGTGGACCACATTGTTGGCCACCTGCTCTTCCATGCTATTAATGAGCCAACTTATCACCATATTATCATCTTTAACCCACTTGTGGTAGGATGCATATTCTTCATCAATCAGAGGAGGAAAGTTAACAACATGGCTCAAGAGGTCACGAGTAATAAGAACCCTCCGGACCGATTGTGACCAGCTCATGTAATTGGAGAGACCTCTAAGTATAATTGTAGTAATATGGAGTATATCACTCTTATTACTATTGTATCCAATCTCCATGTTGAGGCAAGTAAAATATGGAGGACAAGGGAAAATTTCTTCTTCAAAGAACAATTACTCAATGTAATTTGAAGAACCCGTAGAGCAAATCAATCACCAACAAAAGAGAACAAGAACCAATTTCTTTCACAAGGGTAAGCACCAACTTATCAACACATTTTTGCCTTTAGAAAGTGATAATAACATCTAGCCATCACTCAACTTCTCTTGTATTCATAAGAGCAAAGAGAAGAAAGTAGATGCAATTGATTAGGCCTTAATCCAAACTTCAACACAAACAAGCAATAGACAAAAATTTAGAGAAGATTTAATGACAAACCTAGACACATGGAAGAGATTTATCTTCAGCTCATGGGAGACTTCAATGTAAAAAAAAATTCAATTGTTGAAGTTAAAAAAAAATGGAACTACAAAGGGTAAATGACTGCTGGAATTTCATCAAACATATAATGGGCATCCACCAACATAACACAAACCCATGAGCAATCTTAAGTAGGAGAAGATACAGCAACATGTGCTGGAATTCTACCTCAAATGAGATAGATCCAAATTACATAAAGGTAATTGAATTTCACCCATCAATCTTACTAAGATGCAAAGAACAAATAATCTTGATCACTCTTGTAATTGATTTACAAGGAATCAAGATTATAACATCAATTTAGTCATAAAAATAAATCTTTACAACATATAAAGATTTATCTTGACTTGATGTGACTCAAAATTCAAGAAGTAAAGAAAAACAGTAAAAAGGAGTATGTAAATAAGAAAATGAAACAAAAAAAACATAAATAAGAAGAGTATGAATTTATCTCTTCATGACTAAACTTCTTTTACAACTTCTTGAACATATTCATAATAACTCCATGAAGAGATCCTAAACTCCTTGCTCTGATACCATGTAGAATTTAGGATCTCATGAAAGGAACTTTAGATCAACCAGAAAGAAGAAGAAGAAGAAGAGAGAAGGAGAAGAGAAGAAGAAGAACATGGAAGGAGAGAGTTTGGATTAAGGAAGAAGAGGGTTGCGTCAAAAAGAAAAATGAGGGCTGGACGAATTTGTGGAAAGAGAGGAGAGCACTTCAATGCCCTACCACTTAGCCAATGCCTTTATTTATAGTTTTACAATGCCCATAGGGCTACAACTTGATAGAACAAAAGACATAAAAGGAACACATATTTACACTTCTATGCCATCTTTATGGAAAGTACCATATTTTACTCATATGCCACTCCTTTGACGTGTGGGGCTTCTTGTCTTGAGCTCGTGGGCTTGAGCCCATCTTCCAACAGTTTATTCCCTTTTTTGGAGCTCAATGAGAGGCTATAGCCTCTCCTCCGTCCACAGCAGCAGGAGGAGCCTTCTCTCCCTCTTTCGGAGTAAGGATAGAGGCTTTCCAGCCCTTTACCGAGAGCAACCCATAAGAGAGGTGCTTCGGCCTCTAATCCAGCGAGGAGCAGGGTTAGGGACACCTAACCCCTCTCAGCCGTGAGCAGCAGCAATAAGCCAAAAGGGTCCTAACCCCTCTCAGTAGTGAGCAACTAGGGTCCATCCCTTCCTGTCCGAGAGTAGCAAGGGTTTCTCAACCCTTACTGAGAACAACAATCTAGTTGTAAAAAGAAGACTCTTTTACTCCTTACAGAGAGCAACAACTCTCCTACAATGCTGGATTCATCAATCCCACACCGATTTACTCGATCCATGGCCAGGGACCCTAACAACGTGGTATCAAAGCAAGGTAACACAGGGGAGCCTAGCAATGGTGAGTTAAAACAATTGATGATTAGAGGGCAGAAGGCACAGGCAGAACACAAGTAGAAAATGAAAGAAAGTTTTCTCTAATCATGGAGAAGTTGGAACAAGTTTCAAATATTAACTTCCAAATTGATGGACTTTCGGGAATTATGGGAAATATTATGATTGGAAGGAACTTATACCTGGAACAAAGATGAGAGGACAATTCGTACAACCGAGGGGGATACCAATTTGTAGGGCGTACTGCCTTTCCTGAGACAAGAAAAATCAACCAAGGAGGAGGCACCGTACCAAGGTGTACAAAACTTGATTTCCATACTTTTAAGGGGTCAGAAAACCACTTAATTTGGTCACATAGGTGCAAAAATAATTTTACCCATCAAAGAACCTCAGAAATTGATAAGGTGGGACTAGCCGCCTTCCACATGCTCGATGAAAGACAACTTTGGTTTCATCAAGTAGAGTTGGATAGATTGGTACTGGATTGGGAACAGTTTAAGAAATTATTCACTATACGGTTCGGTCTTCCAGCCCACAGTAACCCCTTGGGGGATTTGGTGTTGTTACAACAAACTAGCCCAGTGGAACTATATCAAAAAAACTTCCAAGAAAAATTGGCACGAGCCAGTCGGATGGTTCGAGTAGACCTACAGGTCAATTTATTTACGGAAGGAGCTTCATGCACCTACTGACTGTTGAATTTATGGAAAAGTGAAATAATTCATTGACATTAATAACTTGTTGTAATCAGAGTACATGAACCTCTATTTATAATAGACGACGGCAGTAGAGTCCAATTACAATAAAACTACCTTTGTCCCAATTAAACCCAAACTCTAACACTTAAAGATAAGTCCTACCATAATTAAATAACTGAATATAGATAAAAGACAAACATAACTCAAAATAAAACTCTTCTTTGATGTGACCATAAGATAAGATACTTTTGTGAGTCCTTCTTGATCTTCCAACTAATGTGATAAGGATGCCAGGTCATGCTAATCATTGTGGGTCCTACTTTTTATGGGCTTGGGCCCATCTTGTGGGCCTTCCTTGGTCGTGTGACCCATCTTATAATAATCTTAGATATGTGGGCCTTCCTTGGTCGTGTGGGCTTGAGCTTCTCTTCCAACACTGACTTAGCCCGAGCAATGAATCTAGCTCGCGCACTGAAAATTCAAAAAAAAAAGTTCAAAACAAGAGGATAACTTGGCAAGGGGACCTGAACACTTCCAATAGTTGGCAATGGAGACGCAACACTCAAATAACTTTTCTAGTAGGGCAACAATCAGAAATAATCCCATTACTACTCTTGTAGTAGATACAAGGCCCAACAACCCACCTGCCGACTATATTCAAAAATTAACTAGTTTGGAGATGGCTGACAGCAGGGCAAAGAACTTATCTTACAACTATGATGAACCATACAGGGCAGGCCATCAGTGTAAAAGGTTGTTCTGGTTAGAAGTCGATGAAATCATAGAATCACAATAGATTGATGATCCTACTCAGGAAGATGCACCAGAAATTTCTCTGCATGCCTTTACCAACCAGAAATCCGCCAAAACTATACAAGTCCAGACTCGGGTGATGGACCAGAACCTTGTCAGCCTTGTGGATTCAGGAAGTACACATTAGTTTCTCAGTTTAACAATGGTTCAACACCTTCAACTACATATACTTCCACACTCAACAACAACTATTTCAGTTGCCAATGGAAAAAAAGTTATAGCTACAACATCAACAAAGAATTAAAATTCTCAATCGGTATGACTTTCTTTCATTTAGATTTTTTTGTCACACCTCTAGCTGGATTCGATATGGTATGGGGTATTAAATGGTTGCAAAACTTAGGCCCTATTTTATGGGATTTTACTACTTTAACTATGTTTTGAAATGGGCAAACAACAAGTACTATTGCAGGGCAATCACGTGGACAAGCCACATCACATTCTTATGCTTCACACATAGGACAATCTAGAGAACACTATAGAACATGTCCTAGATGAATTATTGGACTTGTTCCAAGAGCCCTCTAGGCTACGTCCCTTGAGGCACTGTGACCATCGGATATGTTTAAAACAAGGATCAAAAGTGGTGGTAGTTCGACCTTATTGGTACCCACACCTCCAAAAAGATGAAGTAGAAAGACAGTGCCAAGCCATGCTACAACAAGGCCTTATTCGTAGCAGCCGTTCACCATTTTTGTCATCAGTCCTCCTCATTAAGAAACATAATGGTACATGGTGATTTTGTGTCGATTAACGGGATTTGAATGCACAAAATGTGAAAGACAAGTTCCATATTGCTTTTGTGGAGGAGCTTCTAGATGAATTACATGGGTCATATATATTCACCAAATTGGACATGTGCTCCGGATATCATTAGGTTCGTATGCATCCAGACGACATCTAGAAAACTCTCTTCCACACTCTTCATGACCATTTTGAATTAGTGGTCATGCCATTTGGGTTATCCAACGCACCCTCCACATTCCAGGTGTTAAGGAATGAGGTATTCCCCAACTATCTCCACAAATTTGTACTTGTTTTCTTTGATGACATACTCATTTACAGCCAGTTCGGAACTCAGCATTTAGAGCTTTTAAGTTTGGTATTCAACTATTACGTGTACATCAATTATATTTAAATAAATCTAAATGCTTATTTGTTACATCACATGTGGCCTATCTCGGCACTATTAATTTCCATGATGGGGTCACGGTTGATTCCGACAAAATTCAAGCCATTGCCGATTGTCGTAACCAATGAATACCTCTGCTTTGAGAGGGTTTTGGGATTGGTAGGATATTATAGAATATTTAACAAGAATTATTGTTATGGACTCCATAGCATCACGAGTTATCCATAGGCATAGGAATTAAATTATGTCAATTTATTTTCATGTAATTTCAATTCAGTTTGGTTTACTTTATTTGGTTAGGTTTACTTTGGGTTGGTTCAGTGTAATGTCACGTGAACCACTTGACCTATGGGTCATCTTTGTATTTTCGTCCTCAACCCTTTTAGGGGGGCGTGAAGGAAAAGAGAGGCAAGTATTGAGAAAATTATATTTTATAGGTCAGATTCTCCCTCAGAGGTCTTGGTCGGATTTCTCCCTTTGAGGTCCAAGGTTGAGCTTCCTCCAAAGCTCCTTCGTTTTAATTGAGTTCCACCATTACTCGTTCAAGAAACAAGAATTCTCTTCCAACGTCAAGATCATCCATGGAGGGAAGAGAGGAAAGAAGGGTGACTCGATCCATGGCAAGGGAAGAACCTAACATCTTGGTATCAGACAGGTCCACCCTTGGGGATTCCTCTTCCCCTGACGATTTGAGAGAGTTAGTGGAAGATACTAGGCAGAGGACAGATAACTAGGTTCATGCCCTGGAAGAGGTGCATCAAACAACCTCTGATTTGCGTGAGGCAATAAAATCAATTGATGCTGCCATCCAAGCTCTCCTCCGGCGACAAGAGGACCATGATACACGAGCCCAACCACCAGCTGCCTACTCTCCACCGGCCGACCACCATCAATTCCACCCACCACCTCCCCCACAACCACCGAGGTCGTCAACAGAACCATTGAAATGTATCTCCGCTATTTCTTAGGGGACTTACCTAAGAGGTGGGTTAAGTGGCTCGCCTGGGCTGACTACTGTTACAACACCTCCTACCACAGCGCACTCGGCACAACCCCATTCAAGGTGGTATATGGTAGAGAACCTCCCCGTCTTTTAGCCTATGAACCAGGGGCCTCTAAAGTCGCCACTTTGGACCAAGAATTAGCTGAAAGAGACATTCATCACTTAGGTGCACACTCATCTATAGGAGGCATAACATTCTATGAAAAAATATTATGACAAGAAGCACTGGGAAGTCTTCTTTTTTCCTGGAGATTATGTTTGGTTGCGTCTCCAACACTACAGGCAGCTGTCGTTGACAGCTTCCAAATGTCACAAGCTCTCTTATGGTCCCTTTCAGGTGATGGACCACATTGGGAGAGTGGCCTACAGATTGCAGCTTTTGCCAGAGGCCAGAATTCACAACGTCTTTCATGTCTCACAATTAAAGGTCTTCCAAGGTGATTTGCCTTTGCTGCACACCCCACTGCCCCCACTCCATGAGGGACGTGTACTTTCTACGCCGGCACAAGTATTACAAACTCGCCGTATTCAGGGTGATTGGGAGATCTTAGTGCCATGGGCAGATGCTGACCCCAGTGACACGACATGGCAGCCATTAGCGACGTTTCGCACCCTCTACCCATACTTTGAGCTTGAGGACAAGCTCTTTCTCCAAGGGGGGGGGGGGGGGGGGGTGATGTTATGGACTCCATAGCATCATGAGTTATCCATAGGCATAGGAATTAAATTATGTCAATTTAATTTTCATGTAATTTCAATTCGGTTTGGTTTACTTTATTCGGTTTGATTTACTTTGGGTTGGTTCAGTGGAATGTGGCGTGAACCACTTGAGCTATGGGTCATCTTTGTATTTTCGTCCTCAACCCTATTTAGGGGGACGTGAAGGAAAAGAGAGGTAAGTATTGAGAAAATTATATTTTACAGGTCAGATTCTCCCTCAGAGGTCAAGGTCGGATTTCTCCCTTTGAGGTCCAAGGTTGAGCTTCCTCCAAAGCTCCTTCGTTTTAATTGAGTTCCACCATTACTCGTTCAAGAAACAAAAATTCTCTTCCAACGTCAAGATCATCCATGGAGGGAAGAGAGGAAAGAAGGGTGATTCGATCCATGGCTAGGGAAGAACCTAACAATTATGGACCACCACCAGCACCATTGACAAATCTCTTCAAGAAAAATTCTTTAGGCAACATTGTCCTTCTCTGATCTCAAATTAGCTCTTGCATTCGCACCAATTCTGTAACTTCCCAATTTTGAAGATTTATTCGAGATCGAGTGTGACACATCAGGTGGGGGCAAAGGGGTCGTTCTATAGTAGCATTTCACCCTATTGCATATTTTAGTAGACAGTTGGCCATACGACAACACAAATTGCTAGCATATGAACGCAAGTTAATCAGGTTGCCCAAAGCTGTCCAACATTGGAGACCGTACTTATGGGGCCATGCATTTCTCATTTGCACTGATCATTACAGTCTTAAATATTTCCTAGAGTAGCGTCTCACAACTTCTCCTCAACAACAATGGATCAATAAATTGATGGGATTGGACTTTACAGTGAAATACACGTTGGGCGGTTAAACAAGGCAGTTGATGCCTTGTCATGACATTTGGAGACTCCACCACTTCTCTATGCTATCAGCCAGCCTCATTTTATTCTATTAGACTTGGTCAAGGATGAAAATGCCAGCAATCCGGTTCTTCTCAATCTGCAAAAGAAAATTATAGAGGGGGCACTGAATTCTAGATGGGCCATTTAGGATTCTCTTATTTACTAAAAGTTGCGCTTATATGTACCACACATGTCAGAGTTAGTTTCAGCCATAATCTTTGCATACCATGACATCACTCATGAAGGCATACAAAAAACATTGCATCGCATTTCAGAATATGAAGACCTCCATTGCAGCATATGTAACATCCTGTCCAGTGTGTCAATGTAACAAGGCCAAACACTTAAGTCCAGTGGGTCTTCTGCAGCCTCTTTCACTTTCTACACAAGTATGGGCCAATATTTCTATGGATTTCATCGAAGGTCTTCCACAATCTTCTGACAAATCGGTATTATTTATGGTCGTGGATAAGTTCTCCAAGTATGCTCACTTTATTCCCATGGCACACCCATATACAACATCCAGAGTGGCAAAAATATTTCTTGAGCATATTGTTCATTTACATGGCATTCCAAAATTGATTGTCAATGATCATGATGCGGTCTTTACCAACACTTTTTGGCGGGAACTTTTTTGTCTATGCGGCATCGAGTTGAAATTCTCCTCATCCTATCATCCTCAAATAGACAGCAAAACAGAGGTAGTTAACCAAAATGAGGAATTGTATCTCCGATGTCTAGTGGGCGATCATCCTAAAAACTTGGTTCAATGGCTACTGTGGGCTGAATATTTTTACAACACTTCCTTCCACACCACATTACAGTCTACTCCCTTCAGCGTTCTATATGGAAGGGATCCTCCTCGGCTTCTCTCGTATACTTCGGGCTCCACCTGAGCAAACTCTATTGATCAAGCATTCATTGAACGGGACCAGGTGCTACAAGATATTTTGGATCACCTTCTCAAAGCACAAGTTTGTATGCAGGACTTCTATGACAAGGGACACTGGGATATCGAATACAACAAAGGAGATTATGTATGGTTATGACTCCAACCTTACCGCCAACACTCAATAACTGGCCAACACCGTCATAAACTTTCTTCAAATTACTTTGGACCCTTCTCTATTATTCAACACGTCAGACCAGTCACCTATCAACTTCAACTTCCCACAATAGCCAAACTTCATGATGTGTTCCATGTTTCTGTATTTAAACCCTTTCAAGGTCCACCTCCTGTTTCAACCTGTCACTTCCTCTAGTGGACAATTGGGTGGGTTATTCTTACTCCAGTTATGGTAATGCATGGCTACTGTATTAACGACCAGTGGGAGATTCTAGTCCATGGAAGGACACCAAACCAGCAGCTGCTACATGGGAAGAGCTGGCCAACTTCAAACAAGTCTACCCAAAAGGGAGAGGAAAGGGGGGTAGGTTTTGAGGACTCAAGAGCTAACCAAGTCACCCAAAGGAGGATTCAATGACTCACTGAGTTAATTACTTTTACTTTTCATATTTTATATTGCTTTTAAGTATAGTTTTTCATTAAGTATGTAATGGTACATGTCGTAGGGGCAGAATTGTCATTTTTAAGCCCTACACTCTAATGACGTCAAACCCAATTTAGAGGGTAAAGGAATAGAAGAAAGGCAATAATTGATTTAGGTTAAATAGGTTTTGGAGTTATCCTTGACGAGCCGTAGGGTTTGGGAGGTCTCCTTGATGAGCTCCAGGTACAGGTTCTCTCTTGAATCAGAGTTTATTCTTTCCCTCTTGAATTATGTTTTATCTTGTTCTTACTAAGACAAAGGGGGAAGGTTTGTTACCTTTTTCCAAGATCAATCAGAGGCTATAGGCTCCCCTTCATCCATAGCAGCAAGAGTGGCCTTCTCTCCCTAGAAAGGGTAGGGGATTTCCAGCCCTATACCGAGAGCAACCCATAAGAGAGGTGCTTCAACCTCTAATCCAGCGAGGATCAGGGTTAGGGACACCTAACCCCTCTCAGCCCTGAGCAGCAGCAATAACCCAAAAGGGTCCTAACCCCTCTCAGCAGTGAGCAACCAGGGTCCATCCCTTGCTGTCTGAGAGCAGCAAGGGTTTCTCAACCCTTACCAAAAACAACAATCTAGCTGTAAAAAGGAGACTCTTTTACTCCTTATCGAGAGCAGCAGCTCTCCTACAGTGCTGGAATCATCAATCCCATGCCGACTTACTCGATCCATGGCTAGTGACCATAACGCTTACATAATAAGAAGTCTTATGTAGCCAAATTATTGTGGAAGCAGGTCTCATAGAAGAGTTTCTGTTTAAAGGTATTTTAGTTATGTTAGTCTACTATTTATGTTGAGTTATTTAATTATGTTGGGACTTATCTTTAAGTGTTAAAGTTTGGGTGTAATTGGGACAAGGGTAGTTTAATTATAATTGGATTCTACTAGTTTCCTTTATTATAAATAGGGATTCGTGTACTCTAATTATATTAAGTCAATGAAGCTCTCCACTTCTCAACTCGTGAAGAATCTCTCTCTAGCCTAAATTTTTTTTCTCTTCTCTCTTCTCTACCCGATCTCTCTCTTTCTCTCTCTCTCTCTCTCTCTCTCTCTCTCTTTTCTCTTTTTCTTCTCCCTCTCTCATCTTTCTTGAGGTTTCAATCATGGGGTCCTAAATTCAACAAAGCTCTTCTTGGAGCTTTGCTATCTCATGTCTTTAAGCATTGCTTTTTTCTTTATGTTTAGTTAGATTAAGAATACCTTTTACAAAAATCAATTCTAATTAATTCTCATATTTTGAGTAGATTACCTCTTCCTTAGTGGTGGACTCATCATTGTCTTCAAATCCCATGAATCCTAAGTCACTTTTTTCTTCCTTGGAATGGTTGGACTTTTCTTCCATAGCATCCCAAGTAGATATTGTCGAACACATATGTAATTAAGAGAGTGAGTGGCATACCTTATAATTAGTTATAAGTTCAGAGTTTTTTTTTTACTTGCTTATGCACTAGTGAATTCAAGCTCACCTGTATAAGTAATATAGTGAGGGGAAACTTTTAAATCATTTAGAATTATAGAAGGCCTTGCCTTTGATTTACTTCTAAGAGACACTCTTCAGCCTGAAGATGACACAATCCCATCAATGGTGATGTACCATTATCTTTAGGAAATATATAATGATTGTGCCCATAAAAATAATACGCAAGATCAAAAGAATTAAATAAAAGGTTAACCTCTTAGATTTATAAAAATGATCTATAGAGAAAGACTATTATATCGTTTAAACCTGGCACGAACAACAATAGTTCGCGCTCTGCAACACAGAGATAATCTCAGACCAGCAAATGAAACTATGATAGCTTATATTGAGTTTCATGTTGAATGGATGAGATTAAAACTTAGAGCACACACTCTACTATGCACAATCCGAAGACTTTAAAGAAAGCTTCAAGAAATAGCTCTATAAATGAGTTTTTCTATTTAAATAATATGGATACTCTATTACCTTTAGGCCTTCCTGAAATAATCGGATGACTTAAAACCTAGTGTACATTGCACCTTGCATAGTACCTAGGAAAAAGGATCCAGAACCTTCTGCCTACCATCATCCTCTACTGATGATGAAGTTTATGCAGAATATAATACTTTTGGTTGCCAACCGATTTATTATGTTCAAGAGGAAAAACATTCCTCTAATAAAAAAAAGAGCAACAAGACAGTGAACGAGAGGCATGGGACTCTGACGAAGTTGCAACAGAAAATACCAAGAAAATAGACTACTTTGCTAAAGACAAAAAGGCAGATGATCTTGGCAAAAGATTTAGAATGCTTTGAGGCAGCAATACTAGCCAACATGAAGTAGAAACTTCTAGGGTATGAGATACCTACATAGAAGACAACTTTCGAGACAACCTCCGAGACGAACAACAAATAACTCTCAAGAAAGAGAAAGTTTATCCCACTCCAAAATATCTTTGGGAGGACAAAGGTATTCGACAAAATACACAAATGTCGATCCATTACATGTTACTAAGGGACACAAATCCATAGATAGCATGTTAAGCACCTAGCCAATACATCCCAAAAGACCGGCCTGTTAGGAGCGGAAGGCATAGGTACTTAACCCAGGACCACAACAGTACACCCTGCCCTCCGGAGTCGACGATCACGGCAGCATTCATACAGCGACGAGAGCCTTTGGGGAACATCCGGGGATCGCGGTCGCCCGCGCACGCGGGGAGTTGAACTCGGGACGTAGAGCCTACTATGATACCAAATGTTAAGCACCTAGCCAATACCTCCCAAAAGACCGACTTGTTAGGAGTGGAAGGCATAGGTACTTAAACCAGGACCATAACATAGCATAAACCCTTTTGGGTTTTATCTCAACTTGGATTGCCCCAAGGATGGATAAAAAGCCCATAGAGAATGGGAAAGAAGCATGAGTAATGCTGCCAATATGCATGAATCTTGGAACAAAGATTCTGCATTTAACTTCTTTACGCATGCTTTACAGGGTAACATAGCACATTGGTGGGACAACCTTCCCAAAAACCAAAAAACAGCTATGTCCACTTCTATAGCCTCAATATTAAAGGGATTAGTGTCTAAGATATCAAAAAAAATCTTGGAATACATCCAACCCTAGAAGCTCATAATGAGAGTACTAAAAAATGAAAATGTTTAGAAACTCTTCAAAAATTAAACAAGTTACAAATATGTAACATCTGTTTTTATGAGAAGTATTATTGTAAATTTGCAAGTTACTTCTATAAACTACACAAAGATTATCAGAAACCTTATCTGCCCACTTTTATTAAAAATTACCATAACCTTTTGCGACTGTAGCCGAATAGGACTACATTAAAAAATATTGTAAAAATAACCCAGAGTTTCCAGTTTTAACCATGGAAAATTTTCTAAATTTTGATACTCTAGGAATACGACAAAGGTTTGTACAAGACATGTTGGCGAACCTCTATGAAGCCCAAAGACTACAAAAGAAAAGTAGTAAGACATATAAACAAATGTTATGTTGTCCTAACCAAAAAAAAATTTAGGGGCTTATGATTGCAAGACCAACTCCCATAAGCAGAGAAAATATCCTAAGAAATTTCATAAGAAAAAATTTAAGATACAGCAAAGTTCAAAATCCAGGTATACTCCTAGAAAGAGGTACTTTAGAAAATGAAAGAACTCTGGCCCTACCACATCCAGTAAAGGGTCAAATGCATATTGCCCAAATGGGAAACCCCCAAGAAAATGTAAATGTTGGATATGCCAGAAAGAGGGACATTTCACTTGCGATTGTGCAAATGATAAGAAAAAATGGCATTACAATACCTACATGATTCTAACCGAAGAAAAAGGATTGAAAATCATCCATCATGATGAAATCCAGTCAGAAGATGAAGTGTATGAACTTCATCTTGAAACTGAGTCTTTCACCTCGAAAAACTCAGAAAACATGTCATACTCTTCATGTATGTAGCATATGGAAATTCTTATATCATGGTCATGCTTAAGCTACCCAGGTATATAAAATTCCATAAACACGCTCAAGTAGATACTAGAAGTTCATATTGCCTTGCCAGACAAAATTTACTTCCCAAAAATTTATGGGAAAGAGTTGAAGTACCCGTTCAAGTAACAGTTGGCTCAGGCGAGAATATTTCTCTTCCTGCAGAAGCCAGAAACATTCATCTCGACATTGGAGGAGAAAATTTTATGATCCCAAAACTTATTAGTTTAGGACCTAACATAAACTCAGGAGCCGATCTCATCTTTGTAAATGAATGGTTAATGTTCCATGCCCCTGTCAAACAAACACTTGCCTACTATAAAATTTGTTGTCGTACTCGATGAGAGATAAATAATTGTGCCGTATACGTATATGAAGTAAAACCCACTAAAGATTTTGTCATTTCTGGCAATGGAGAAGTCCTCCACCAAGTCTTCAAAAAATGTACCAAGCGAGGTGATGAGGTTCCCCCCCTGGAATCTCTCCTCATCGCAGAATCCTACGAATCAGAAGTTCAATAGCTTTTGGACTCCACTTGTTCTGAGAAACCCTTAAAATGGTGGAATAAACAAAGACCATATGCCAACCTTGAACTTCTTGATCCTACAAAATAAATTCGAGAAAAACCTATGATATACACTCCCGCTGATGTTGGAGAATTTTCAATGCTGATCAATCACTTGCTAACCCAAGGATTAATCCGTGCAAGTTATTCCCCACATACATCTCCTGATTTCCTTGTTCAGGTTCATGCAGAGATCAAACGTGGAAAAGGTAGAATGGTCATTAACTATAAAAGAAGTTAATGAAGCCTCAAAAAAGGATGGCTACTATCTTCCTAACAAAGAAAGGTTAATAGCCACAATAAGAGGAAAACAATGGTTTTCCAAGTTTGATTCCAAATTAGGGTTTTGGCAGATTCGTCTAACTGAAAGAGCTATTCCCCTTACTGCATTCAGTTGTCCTTTGGGACATTATGAGTGGCTTGTTATGCCCTTCGGGTTAAAAAAAGAACCCAATATACTTCAAAGAAGAATGGACGATATCCTAAAACCATTCTTTAAAATTTGCCTAGTTTATGTTGACGACATCCTAGTTTTCTCTTAAAACAAATATCAACATGTAGAGAAATTACTTAAGGTTTTAAATGCCTTAAAAATGCTGGGATAGAACTCAGCGAAAAGAAATCAGAATTGTTTAAAACTAAGATTTCTTGGGATTAAACATCTCAAAAGGAGAAATCATTCTCCAAAATTGTATTATGGAAAAACTAGCAACTTTTCCAAATGAAATTGAAGATGTAAAACAATTTCAAAGTTTCTTAGGATGCCTAACGTCTGTTGAACAACTCATAAAGAATTTAGCAAAAATTAGAAAACCATTTCAACAAAAGTTAAAGAAAGATGTCAAATGGGAATGGACTCCCACTGACAGTTCAGAAGTAATCAGGATCAAACAAATGATGAAACACCTCACGGAGTTAACTCTACCAGATCCAGATGCAAAACTAATTTTAGAAACAGATGCCTCAGATCATACATGGGCAGCACTACTAAAATTTAAAACCAATGATTCTGAGAGAATATGTAAATATACCTCGAGAACATTTACATCAGCTGAAATAAACTATCATTCATATGAAAAATAAAATTTAGCAGTAAAAAATGGGATAAATAAATTTTATATATATCTTGCCCCCAAAGAATTTCTAGTTAGAACTGACTGTAAAAATTGTGTCGACTTTATGACAAGAAATCTAAAAGATTCACTTTTTCATGGTGAATTACTCCACTGGTAGCAGTAGTTCTTTCAATTCTCTTTTACTGTTGAACACATTAAAGGAGACAAAGATTATTTACCTGATACTCTTACTCGAGAATTTTCTTGTGTTACAGAAAGGTAAAATGGATCCCCTTAGCAACACATTGACGGATCTGGCAGTAGCAATCGCCATAAAAAGGTTAAAAGAACTCACAAAAGGTGTGATATGCCAAGCTCCTCCGGTTCTTCTACCAGATCTCCTTTACAAGAAAAGGAAGCCATAACATCAGCCAACAAGCAGACGGATGACTTTAGTGCTTTGATAAACATAGGTCGACCTTGGATTTCTACCGGTCAAGCTAAGCATGAAAAGGAAATCACCACCCAGTCTTCCATGAAGAAAGGGGAATCAGGGACTTCTATCTACCAGTTTCGAGCATGAAAGGAAGCCTTCTATCTCAGACCTCCTTCTTCCTCTTCTTAGAAAACTCAGAGTGATTTTTCGAATACCTTGAACTCTGTCGGAGCTTCGAATTTATAGCTCAAGGTTTTTTATTTTTTTCCATTTTTACTCTTAATTGAAGGGTCTATGTTAAAAGACAAAGTGCATCTATTTTCTTTTTGTTTTTCATATCTGCCCTTGCATTATTTACCTTTCGGCACCAAAAGCAAGGGTAGCAATGATTTTTCTTCTTCTGATGTCATCTTGCTGACGTAAATGAATTTTTTATCTATGTCATTTTGCTGACTCAGATTTTTGTCTTCTACCTTCATGGCTGCTAATGTTCTTTCATTCTGACATGTGGTCTTTTGATGGTTTCTTGGTGCATAGTTGGCATTTATGCAATTTTTTGAAAGTAAGCTGGGCCATGCCGCAAAAATTTTCTTTTTGTACTTTTACTTGCTAGGATCTTCCCTTTAAGTATTTTTTTGAGTGTTTCTTCCAATGATTTTTGTACATTGGTTGGAGAATCTTTAAAGCTTTTTGATACAATAGTCAGGGGTACTGAGGTTTTGTATACATAGCTCTTCCTTTTTTGAACAAGTAGTTGAAGGTACTACATAATATTTTTAATCCCCATGGTGCTTCTGTTCTTCCAAACTTCTTTGGGACATGGTCGTGATTTTTGTTTAAGCTTGGGATCAAAATCCGATAGCTTTCCTTCTTTGTCAAGTATTTCAATAGTTATCAATGAAAGAGTCGGTATAACTTTGTTATTTTCAACGATTTCAGCTATGGATGTGATGAACTTCAACTTTATAGCTTTAGCCTTGGTAGCAGAGTAGAAACTCTTGCAAACCTCGGTTATTTCTTTTGGTAATATTTCAAGTACAATTAAATTTGTAGCTTGTATAAAGATTTATCCAATTAGTTTGTATGTGTATAACCTACTGACTTATTTACTTTCCATTTCTAGACGTATCACCAAACGGTTCCAACATTCACTGGAGTCCGTGGTCATAAAGGGCGTATGAATCCCTATGCCAAGGTCTTCATTCAAATTTTGGAACTGAGTCTTATGGCAAATAGACTCTTTTGAACTATCACTGGCCACCTTTTGAGGGTGTAGCAAAGGTTCTGTAGACATAATGTCTTGGAGTTTTAGAGGTTTGACTTTCATATGAAAATTGAACTCATTAAACTCCTTTTTATCGGGTTTACCCAGGCTTGTCAACCTAGTGAAATCAGATGGGGTAACTAACCGTGCCTTGAAAGAAGTGTCTTTCTTGGCCATGTCCGTCTCCATTAGTTCTTGAGTCATTTGGGCTTCCTTTCCGGCTCGAGATTGGCTGGTAGAAGTCCCTGATTCATCTTTCTTCATGGAAGACTGGGTTGTGATTTTGTTTTCATGCTTAGAATGACCAGTAGAAATCCCGGGTCAACCTGTGTTTATCAAAACACTAAAGTCATCCGTCTACTTTTTGGCTAACGTTATGGCTTCCTTTTCTCGCGAAGGAGATCAGGTAGAAGTCCTGGAGGAGCTTGGTGTATCATGCCTTTTTTGTGAGTTCTTTTAACTCTTCAGTTAATTCCTTAACCTTGAGTTGTAAGTTTTCTCCACTTAACCCAAAATGGGCACAATTCTCTGATAATTCTCCTCATTCAGAAAGAACTAAGTGATTGTCAGAAAAGACTGTAGTGTTGAGAGCAATACCGTGAGGGTGGCAATTGCTGCAGCTAGATCCGACAATGTGTTGCTGAGGGGATCCATTTTGCCTGTCTATAACACAAGAAAATTCTCGAGTAAGAGTATCAGGTAGATAATTTTTGTCTCCTTTAATGTGTTCAACAGTAAAGTGAATCTTCTAGATTTCTTATCATAAAACTGACAAAATTCTTACAGTCAGTTCTAACTAGAAATTCTTTGGGGGCAAGATATATATAAAATTTCTTTATCCCATTTTTTACTACTAAAATTTCTTTTTCACAAGAATGATTGTTTTTTTCAGCTGATATAAATGTTTCTGAGGTATATTTACATATTCTCTCAGAATCACTGATTTTAAATTTTAGTACTGCTGCCCATGTATGATCTGAGGCATCCATTTCTAAAATTAGTTTTGCATAAGGATTTGGTAGAGTTAACGTCTGGAAGTGTTTCATCATTTTTTTTATTCTGATTACTTCTGAACTATCAATGGGAGTCCATCCCATTTGACATCTTTCTCTAACTTCTGTTGAAAAGGTTTTCTAATTTCCGCTAAATTCTTTATGAACTGTTCAGCATACGTTTGGCCTCCTAAGAAACGTTGAAGTTGTTTTACATCTTCAATTTCATTTGGAAAAGCTACTAGTTTTTCCAGAATATGATTTTGGAGAATGATTTCTCAATTTGAGCTGTTTAGTCCCAAGAAATCTATCTTAGTTTTAAAAAATTCTAATTTCTTTTGCAGAGTGCTATCCCAGCATTTTTTAATGCATTTAATACCTTAAGTAATTGCTCTTTATGTTGGTCTTTGTTTTCAGAGAAAACTAGAATGTCGTCAACAGAAACTAAGCAAATTTTAAAGAATGGTTTGAGGATATCGTCCATTCTTCTTTGAAATATATTGGGTTCTTGTTTTAACCTGAAAGGCATAACAAGCCACTCATAATGTCCTGAAGGGCAGCTGAACCTAGTAAGGGGAATAACTCTTTCGGTTAGACAAATCTGCCAAAACCCTGATTTGTAATCAAACTTGGAAAACCATCGTTTTCCTCTTATTGCGGCTCTTAAACTTTCTTTTTTGGGAAGATAGTAACCATCCATTTTTGTGGCTTCATTAACTTTTTTATAGTTGATGACCATTCTAGCTTTTCCATGTTTTATCTCTGCATGATTCCCAACAAGGAAAGTAGGAGATGTATGTGGAGAAAAACTTGCACGAATTAATCCTTGGGTTAGCAAGTCATTGATCTACGTTGAAAATTCTTCAACATCAAAGGCAGTGTATACCATAGGTTTTTCTCAAATTTCTTTTTCAGGATCAAGGAGTTCGAGGTCGGCATATGGTCTTTGTTAATTCGACCATTGTAAGGGTTTCTAGGAACAAGTTGAGTCCAGAAGCTACTGAACTTCTGATTCGCAGGATTCTGCGATGAGGAGAGATTCCAGGGGGGAACCTCATCACCACACTTGCTGCATTTTTTGAATACTTTGTTGAGAATTCTCCATTTCCAGAAATGGCTAAAACTTCTGTGGGTTTTACTGCATATATGTATACGGTAGAATTATTTATCTCTCATCGAGTATGACAACAAAGTTTATACTAGGTAGGTGTTTGTATGACAGAGGCAGTGGAAGATTAACCCTTCATTTCGAAGGATGAGATCGGGTCTTGAGTTTATGTTGGGTCCTAAACTAATAAGTTTTAGGATCATAAACGTTTCTCCTCCAATGTCGAGATGAATGTTTCCAGCTTCTACAGGAAGAGAAATATTCTCGTCTAAGCCAATGTTACGGTTTCGGATCTAACACAAGGATTCTTTGGGAGGATCTGAGATCTGCCACGGGTTACGGGTCTTCCAGGAATTACTGTAGGGATAGTAGGAAGACATGGGGAAGACGAAGATCAATGGAGGATGAGAGAATACATGGGTTTTTGAGGAGAACCCTAACCTCGAGATCAAGAAGGTGAACTCAAGCCTCTTATGCTAGATTTAAACTAATTCTTAATACTTCAATGCTTTGCTTTCTCATTACTCATACCCTTAAATAGGGTTCACCCTATTAGGGTTTAAGATAAAATATTCCAAAAATACCCTTGTGGCCTAAAAATGAAATAAATAAATTAAATTAAAGAAAAAACTAAATAAAGTAAATTAAAGAAAACATTAAAATAATATTGTAATTATGGGTATAAAAATACACTCCCTTGCGAAGACGAGTTTGTCCTCAAGCTTGGAAGTAGTGTCTGTATGCCGATGTCTCCATCGGGGCCGAAGTAGCATCAATGATAGTTATGACCCCCCCCCCCCCCCTTTGGGCGCCCATTTTTTTTTTTTTTTGTCCTGGTCCGAGTTAACTTGGGTTGACTCAGTTCAGGAACCCTGGTCCGGCGTGTGACTCAGCTTCGTGCGCTGATGAAATTTTCCTAACTTAAGAAAATTTGAATCGGACCCATCTTCTTCCTTCGACGAAAATTTCGCCGATGATTTTTTGAAAATTGGAATCCGGACTTATCGTCCTACCGATCCCGAACATAGCGGCCATCGGTAAGTGCAGAAACCTTGTTGACAACTGATCCTTCCCTCAGGGCGCCGACGAAGGTGGGCGACGGTCGTCTTCCGTCCACACGGCTCCGAATAGGGCGGAAATTTTGCCGACGGGTCTTCAGAGTTGGGGTCGCCCCCAAATCATCCATTGCCGATGATTTTGGAAGTGCTGAGGCTGGTTTCGGAGTTGATATCGACTTCAAATTCAGGATTTCAGGGTCTTGCTCGTCAAATTTCCATGATCCGGAAATCAATTTTGACGGGGCCGTCGCTAGAGTTTCCTGCTTGGAGATTTCCCATTCCCGATTTTCTAATGAAGGGTATGCTGAATACCCTTTCGTTTTTGGAATTTATGAATCCCAAAATTTGGAGGTCGCTGCCGCTGGAGATACAGAGAGGTCTCTGAGTGCTTGGTTCTCCTGCTTGTTCGAGCCAGTGTCGACTATGGCAGCCCTCTTAATTGTAGCAATTTCAATGGAAGATTCATACGATGCACGTATTTCTCCCATATCTTTGCATACTTTTTCCATTAAATCGTATACTTTGTCCAGAATAATCCATCCTTTTGGGGAAAATTAATAGGCCATTGTGTTCCTGCTTTGATACCAGTTGTTATGGTCCCGGATCTGACACAAGGATTCTTTGGGAGGATCTGAGATCTGCCACAGGTTATGGGTCTTCCAGGAATTACTATAGGGATAGTAGGAAGACATGGAGAAGACGAAGATCAATGGAGGATGAGAGAATACGTGGGTTTTTGAGACAACCCTAACCTCAAGATCAAGAAGGTGATCTCAAGCCTCTTACGCTAGATTTAACCTAATTCTTAATACTTCAATGCTTTCCTTTCTCATTACTCATATCCCTTAAATAGGGTTCACCCAATTAGGGTTTAAGATAAAATATTTTAAAAATACCCCTATAAATAAAATATTCCAAAAATACCCCTGTGGTCTAAAACTGAAATAAATAAAGTAAATTAAAGAAAACACTAAATAAATTAAATTAAAAAAATACTATAATAATAATGTTATTGCGTGCATAACAGCCAACTATTACTTGAAGGGCTACTTCAAGTTTTTTCCATAAATTTGTCGGAAGTAAATTTTGTCTGGCAAGGGAATATGAAATTTCAGTATCTACTAGAGCGTGTATATGGAATTTTATATATCCAGGTAGCTTAAGCATGATCATGATATAAGAATTTCCAGATGCTACATCCTCCATATTTATGCGGATACTCATTCAGAGAAGGCGCCTGAAGAGTCCAACATGTTTTCTGAGTTTTACGAGGTGGAAGACTCAGTTTTAAGATGAAGTTCATTCACTTCATCTTTTGACTTGATTTCATCATGATGGAGGATTTTCAATCCTTTTTCTTCGACTAGTATCATGTAGGTATTGTACTGCATCATTTAGACAATCACGAGCAAAATGTCCATCTTTCTGGCATATCTAGCATTTACATTTGCTTGGGGGTTTCCCCTTTTGGCAATTTGCATTTGACCCTTTACTGGATGTGGTGGGGCCAGAATTTTTTATTTTTCTAAATTATCTCTTTCAAGGAGTACACCTGGATTTTGAACTTTGTTGTATCAGAATTTTTTTCTTAAGAAATTTCTTAGGATATTTTCTTTGCTTATGGGAGTTCATCTTGCAACCATAGGCCCCTACATTTTTTTTCTGGTTAGAACATGTTGAATTTATGATCCCTTTTCCATAATTCATAGCAAGTGAAAAAAGAAAGAAAAAAGAAGAAATGGGAAGAAGAGCTCTCGGGTAGAGAGAAGAAAAAGGAAAGAGAAAAGAGAGGTGGCGCCAAGCAAAGAGAGAGAGAGAGAGGGAGAGAGAGATTAACTCAAGAAGGAGATGTGTGACCTGATTAATTCTGAATTAAAACACCTCTATTTATAGTAGAGGAAGAGGTAGAGTCCTTATACAATTAGCCTTTCAATCCTAATTAGATTCCAACTCTAACTCTCTAAGATAAGACTATTCAAACCAAACTCCTAGAAGACTAATATGAGTTGAACTAGAACTCTTTCTTCATTCACATGAATATAAGGGAGGTGGCCAGCTCATGGCCTTATCCTTGTGGGTCCCTCATGATCTTCCAACTCATCTTGGTAAGGTTGCCAGCTCGTGTGATATTTGTGGGTCCCACTTGATCTTCAACTCTTCTAACTCAATTCAGCTTGTGCTTCTTAATTCCTTAACTTGTGCTTCTTTGGGTGAGGACTCTTCTAGGTGTCCCACGTCTTCATTGTGGGTCTCACCAGCTCGATCACCATGGTGGGTCCCACATTGTAACACTCCCCCTCAAGCTAGGGGTGAGAAGACATCATAAATGCCTAGCTTGCTGCATATGGTAGACATAATCTTGTGAGTGATCGGCTTGGTGAGAATATCTGGAACTTGACTTGGTGGTGATATATGCTTTAGAGATAAGAAACCTACTTGAAACTTTTCTTTTATAAAATGGCAGTCCACTTCAATATGCTTTGTTCTTTCATGGAACACTGGATTCGATGTAATATGTATTGCTGCTTGATTATCACAATATAGATCTATTAGAGCTTCTTTGTAGAATACCAATTCAGTGAGAAGAGATCTTATCCATATGAGTTCACTAACAGTGTGTGCCATGGCTCTGTATTCTGCTTCTGCACTAAACCGTGCTACTACATTTTGCTTCTTGCTTTTCCATCTAACCAAATTCCCTCCAACCATCATACAAAATCCCGAAGTAGATTTTCTGTCATCAGGGGATCCAGTTGAGTCTGCATCTGAGAATCCTTCGATGTTGAAGTGACCAGGATTTTTATAGAGAAACCCTTTTCTTGGAGCTCCTTTCAGATATTGTAGTATCCTTTCAAGTGGTTGCCAATGACAAAGTTGTGGCTTGTGCATGTATTGACTTACCACACTTACTGCATATGAAATATCCGGCTTTGTTACACATAGGTAAATAAGTCGTCCCACTAGTCTTTGATATTTCCCAATATCTTCATCTTCTCCAGTGCCTCCACATAATTTTGTATTTGAGTCCATAAACTCGTCTTCTGGTTTGCATCCCATCATTCCTGTCTCCTCTAGTAGATCAATGGCATACTTTCTTTGGGATAGCACAATCCCATGTCTGGATTGTAATATTTCAATTCCCAAAAAATATTTTAGTCCAAGATCCTTCGTCTTGAATTCAGCAAATATTTTCTCCTTTGTTTTCTGGATGCCCTCAGAATCACTCCCAGTGAAAATGATATCATCAACATATATAGCCAAAATCACCTTACCTCTCGATGTATTTCAATAAATACTGAGTGATCTCCAAAGCATCTGTAAAAGTAGGCCCGTATGATGGTTTGACTAAATTTCTCAAACCATGCCTGAGGAGACTACTTTAGACCATATAAATATTTTTTTAGGTGGCATACTAACTCCCCCTCAACCACAAACCTAGGTGGTTGTTGCATGTAAATTTCTTCTTTAATATCACCATTAAGAAATGCATTTTTCACATCAAGTTGATATATCAGCCATGATGAATTTGCTGCCAGAGATAATAATATACGTACCGAATTCATTTTACCACTAGAGAGAAGGTTTATTCATAATCAATTCCATAACACTAAGTATAACCTTTGGTAACCAGTCGAGCCTTCAGTCGTGCAATTGACCCATCCGGATTAGGTTTGACAGTATAAACCCATTTGCAACTAACGGGTTTTTTATCTATTGGAAGAGGAACCTGTGACCATGTATGATTGTCGTTAAGGGCTTTTATTTCTTCATCCATTGCTGCCTTCCACCCTGGATGTTGTAGAGCCTCTTGATAGGACTGTTGAACAGATATGGAGGAAATAGAAGAAAGAAATTAACAACATAAAGGTGAGAGGTGAAGATGAGACACAAAATTTGAAATGGGATGAGAAGTAGAAGGTCTAGAACAAGATCTAGGTTCTTTCCTTATAGCAATAGGATGAGTATCATATTGAGGACAGAAAATAACTGGTGATGAAAGACTTACCTTTGTTGGATCTGTTAACTCGGCAGGTGTGGTGTCGGCCACTTGCTCTGGGGGTTGAATAATCTCTGTATCACGAAGCACAACCGGTCGAAGGGAACCTGGTACTGAGGACAGACTAGGAAGAGCACTATCAGAATAAAATGAAGTGTCTTCAAAAAAAGTTACATCCTTGAACACAAATAAACATTGAAAAGTAGGACTATAAGAAACGTAACACTTTTGTGTGCAAGAGTATCCCAAAAAGATACACTTGATAGATTTAGCATCAAGTTTGTTGTGTCTAGGAAATGAATTATGAACAAAACATTGACATCCGAAGACTTTCAAAGGTAGTGAAAATGGATCACCATTTGGTAATAATCTAGAGTAAGGAGATTTATTACCAAGAACGGTAGATGGTAGATGATTTATAAGAAAGCAAGTCGTAAGGACTGCATGAGGCCAATAAAAGTATGGAACTTTCATGCATATAATAAACCTCGAGCTACCTCAAGAATATGACAATTTTTCCATTCGGCTACACCATTTTGTTGAGGAGTGTAGGTGCATGATGTTTGATGAATAATGCCATTTTATTGACAAAAAGAGTCAAGGTATTTGGAAACATATTCATTGGCATTATCAGACCAGAGAATTTTTATTTTTTGACCAAATTGTGTGAGTACTATAGCATGAAATGACTTAAAAATAAATGGTATCTCAGAATGCTCCTTAAATATAAACAACCAAGTTGTGCAAGTCAAATCATCAATAAATGTAATAAAATATTTTGCTTCAGAAATGTTGGAGACACTCAAGGGCCCCCAAACATCAGCTTGAATTAAAGAAAATGGAGTAACACTTTTGACTTCTGGACGAGGAGAGTATGTACTCCTTTGATGTTTACTCAATTGACAAACCTCACAATGAAATTCTGAACTTAATTTAAGAGAAGGAAACATATAACGAAGAGACTGTGCAGATGGATGTACCAACCAATTGTTCCATAACTGTGTCTCATTTTCAGTAGTGGAAACCATATTCAATTTTGGCACGTCCAAGTAGTAAATCCCCCCTTGTTCATGGCCTCCACCAATCACCTGCTTCGTTATAAGATCCCGAAAAACACATGAAGTGGGTGAGAAGGTAATAGAGAAACTAAAATATTTTGTCAGCTGATTAACAGATAATAGATTCAAAGGGAAAGTAGGAACAAAAAGAATATCAGTGAGCGGAAGCGATGGTGTGACAGAAGTGGAACCTTTCCCTTGGACTTTGGTTTGAGAACCGTCAGCTATGGTAACAAACTTGTGTGAAAGACTCAGAGATAGAGAATGTAATAAATTTTTGTTACCTGTAAGATGCTCGGAGCCTCCCGAGTCAATTATCCAGGATGACTATGAGGCAGATAGCATACCTGAAGTGGCAGTGGCAGTAGTAGTTGTGGAAGAACTATTGAAAGAACCCAACATTGTCTTCATTTTCTGAAATAGCTCATACTCTTCATCAGTAAAAAAATTTTGTGCTGCTGATTTTATGTGTTGTTCTTCTTTTGCATCACTTATAAAGGCTTGACTAGCCCTTGTCAATTCTAATTGTCCATTGGCTTTATAGCATATTTCTTTATAATTGCCATATTGTCCATAGTAAGTGCATGCCTTGGAATCCTTGTAATAGCATTGATTTATAGTGTGGCCAATTTTTTTACAATGAGTACATTCTTTCCCATATGCTTTGCCATCACCGGTCCTTCCACCTCTTCCTCTGCCTCCTCTATAACCTCTGCCTCGGCCTTGGCCGCGGTTAGATGATGATCCTCTATGATTAGAATACATAGTGGATGATACTTCACTAGTGGAGGAAGAAGTGTCAGGAATACGAAGTAGTGTTGCGCATACATCATCAAACTTGGGGACAACAAAAGCACTCAGAAGTTGACTCTTGGCAATATCAAGATGGGGTTTAACATTTATAATAAAAGTAGCAGTAATTATGTCTTCCTTCTATTTGTCTTGGATAGAAATATCTATGGTTGAAGGCTGAGCTAACTTCCACTCTTGAAGAAAGCCTCTAAAGTGGGCCAAGTACTCATGGATATTTTCTCCTTGTTTATTATTCAACATTCTTTGGAAAATGTCATATGATCTATGTAGAGTATCCGGGCAAGAGTACAGTTTAGCACATGTCTCCCAATTTATTTTAGCAGTGTCAAGATGAATGACATTGTTGGAGACATGTTCTTCCATGCTATTGATTAGCCAACTAATCACCAAAGTATCATTTTTCAACCATTTTTTATATAAAATATCATCTTCAGCCATAGGTGGTCATCGGGTGGTGAGGTGACCAAGTAGGTCTTTTGTTATAAAGAACCTCCGAAAAACTTATAAAATTTGATACCCCACGTAAGGGTATGGTGGTAATTCTCAGTATAACACTTTTGATATTTATATTCTCTTCCATCATGATAGGCCCTTCTTCAAAAAATTCTAATAAGAACACCAAGTAGTACTCTTCAAACAACTCAATGTATGGGGAATTTTAGCATTGATGCTAAATTATTATTCTGATTTTTTTATCTAATACAACTCATAAGAGACTCGATAACAATCTTCTATATCAGGGAACTCTTGTTCCCACGAAAAAAACAATTCCAACAATCTGATCATGGACTGGTCTCAGTTAACATAATTTCCAAACAGACAAAACTGTTTTGATAGCTTCTTCTAGATAGAGAGGCATACATATCCATAATATAATAAGATGAAAGAATTCACATACTCATCCTTAAATCATCTTCTAAAATTTGGAAACCAGTAACATGAAGAGAAAAAAAAATTTTGAACACTTATCTCACGGCTTGTGTTCTTCCTTCACAAAAGAGCCTTCCTTGAGTTATGTTGATCATCACTTCTTTAGAGCATTCCTTTGACGAGGGATCCTAAATTTAATGCTCTAATACCATGTTGAATTTAAGATCCCTTTTCCATAATTTCAAGCAAGAGAAAGAAGAAAGAAAAAATAAGAAAAGGGAAGAAGAGCTCTCAGGTAGAGAGAAGAAAAAAGAAAAGAAAAAAGAGAGGTGGTGTCAAGCAAAGAGAGAGAGAGAGATTAACTCAAAAAGGAGATGTGTAATTTGATTAATTCCGAGTTATAACACCTTTATTTATAGTAGAGGAAGAGGTAGATTCCTTATACAATTAGCCTTTCAATCCTAATTACATTCCAACTCTAACTCTCTAAGATAAGACTATTCAAACCAAACTCCTACAAGATCGTGACCTTATCCTTGTTGGTTCATCATGATCTTCCAGCTAATCTTGATAAGTTTGCCAGCTCGTGAGATATTTGTGGGTCTCACTTGATCTTCAAGTCTTCTAACTCAATTAAGCTTGTGCTTCTTAATTTCTTAACTAGTGCTTGCTAGGGTGAGGACTCTTCTTGGTGTCCCACGTCCTCATAGTGGTCTCACCAGCTCGAGCACCATGGTGGATCCCACATTGTAATAGAACAACATAACATTTGTTTATATCTTTTCTTTTGTAGTCTTTGGGTTTCATAGAGGTTGGCCAACATGACTTGTAAAAACCTGTGTCTTCTTCGTAAAGTATCAAAATTTAATAAATTATCCATGGTTAAAGCGGGAAACTCTTGGTTATTTTGCCAATATTTTGTAATGTAGTCCTTTTCAGCTACAATTGCAAAAGGTTTTGGCAATTTTGAATAAAAGATGGGCAGATAGGGTTTCTGATTATCTTTTTGTAGTTTATAGAAGTAACTTGCAAATTTTCAATAATACTTCTCGTCATAATAGATGTTACATATTTGTAACTTGTTTAATTTTTTAGGAGTTTCTAAATGTTTTCGTTGTTTAGTACTCTCATTATGAGCTTCTAGGGTTGGATGTATTCCTAGAAATTCTTTTCATATCTTATCTACTAGTCCCTTTAATATTGAGGTTATAGAAGTGGATGTAGCTGTTTTTTTGTTTTTGGGAAGGTTGTCCCACCAATGTGCTACATTTCCCTATAAATCATGGGTAAAGAAGTTAAATGCAGAATCTTTGTCCCAAGATTCATGCATATTGGCAGCATTACTCATGTTTCTTTCCCATTCTCTAAGGGCTTTTTCTCCATCCTTGGGGAAATCCCTGTTGAGATAAAATCCAAAAGGGTTTATGCTATCTATAGATTGGTGTCCCTTAATGTGATGGATCGACCTTTGTATATTTTGTCGAATACCTTTGTCCTCCCATAGATATTTTGGAGTAGGATAAAATTTCTCTTTCTCGAGAGTTATCTGTTGTTCGGTCTCGGAGGTTGTCTCAAAAGTTGTCTTCCATGTAGGTATCTCGTACCCTTGAAGTTTCTGCTTCATGTTGGCTAGTATTGCCGCCTTAAAGCATTCTAAATCTTTTACCAAGGTCATTTGCCTTTTTGTCTTTAGCAGAGTAGACTATTTTCTTGGTATTTTCTATTGCAACTTCATCAGAGTCCCATGCCTCTGGTTCACTGGTTTGTTGCTCTTTTTGTTTACTAGAGGAATGTTTTTCCTCTTGAACATAATAAATTGGTTGGCGATCGAAAGTATTTTATTCTGCATAAACTTCATCATCAGTAGAGAATAATGCTTTTGAAGCAATCCTAAAGGCAGAAGGTTCTGGATCCTTTTTTTTTAGGTGCTACGTAAGGTGCAATGTACACTAGGTTTTTAAGCCATTCGGTTATGTCAGGAAGGCCTAAAGGTAATAGAGTTTCCATATAATTTAAATAGAAAACCTCATTCATAGAGCTATTTCTGAAGCTTTCTTTGAAGTCTTCAGATTATGCACAGTAGTGCGTGTGCTCTAAGGTTTAATCTCATCCATTCAACATGAAACTCAATATAAGCTATCATAGTTTCATTTGCTGGTCTGAGATTATCTCTATGTTACAAAGCACAAACTCTTGTTTTTCGTGCTAGGTTTAAATGATCTAATAGTCTTTCTCTTTAGATCATTTTTATAAAATTAAGAGGTTTAGATTTTGTTTAATTCTTTTGATCTGGCGTCTTATTTTATGGGCACGATCATTAGATCTTTCCCATAGATAATGGTAGATCACCATGGATGGGATTGTGTCATCTACAGGTTGAAGAGTGTCTCTTAGAAGTAAAGCAAAGGAGAGACCTTCTCTTTTTAATTCTAATCGAAGTCTTAGCATTAAAAGAACGTTTAGGTTATCCCAGTCCATCAAGGTATAAAACCCCTTCTACACCTTGGACTCCAGAATGATCTACCCTAATCATCACTCCAACTCGTGCCTCCAGCAATCTCTCTTTTCTTCATCTTCTCTTCTCTTCTTTCTTCCTTCTTCTTCTCCCTTCTTCTTATTCTTATCAAATCTAGTTCCTATGGATTAAACCCTAAAATTTAACATGGTATCAGAGTTATAATTCTAGGGTTTAAATCAAAGCTATCCAAGTCATGAAATTTTAGAGAAAAGAAGTCTCAAAATCATCCTTCAAGAATGACAATGTTCCACCAACTTTGAAGAAAGGAAGAGGTTGAAGTCAATTCAGCATGGTCTCTCTTTAATCAGCTAAGCTTCATCTTAGGTTCTTCCCTTGCCATGGATCAAGTCACCCCTTCTTTCCTCTCTTCCCTCCATGGATGCTCTTGAGGTTGGAAGAGAATTCTTGTTTCTTGAACAAGTAATGGTGGAACTCAAATAGAACTAAGGACCTTTGGAGGAAGCTCAACCTTGGACCTCAAAGGGAGAATCCGACCTAGACCTCAAAGGGAGAATCTGACCTGTTTAATCTAATTTTCTCAATACTTGCCTCTCTTTTCCTTCACGTCCCCCTAAATAGGGTTGAGGACAGAAATACAAAGATGACCCATAGGTCAAGTGGTTCATGCCACATTACACTGAACCAACCCAAAATAAACCAAACCAAACAAAGTGAACCAAACCGAATTGAAATTACATGAAACGTAAATTGACATAATTTAATTCCTATGCCTATGGATAACTCGTGATGCTATGGAGTCCATAACATCACCCCCCCCCCCCCCCCTGGAGAAAGAGCTTGTCCTCAAGCTCAAAATATGGGTAGAGGGTGCGAAACGCCGCTAATGGCTCCCATGTCGCGTCACTGGGGTCAGCATCTGCCCATTGCACTAAGATCTCCCAATCAGCCTGAATACGGTGAGTTTGTCATACCTGTGCTGGGGTAGACAGTACATGTCCCTCATGGAGTGGAGGCAGCGGGGTGTGCAGCGGGGTGTGCAGCAAAGGTGAATCTCCTTGGAAGGCCTTTAGTTGTGACACATGAAAGACGCTGTGAATTCTGACCTCTGGCGGAAGCTGCAATTGGTAGGCCACTGTCCCAATGCGGTCCATCACCTGAAAGGGACCATAATATTTAGGAGAGAGCTTGTGACGTTTGGAGGCTGTCAACGACAGCTGCCTGTAGTGTTGGAGACACAACCACACATAATCTCCAGGAGAAAAGAAGACTTCCTGGTGCTTCTTGTCATAATATTTTTTCATAGAATGTTGTGCCTCCTGTAGATGAGTGCACACCTTAGTGAGGAATGTGTCTCTTTCAGCTAATGCTTGGTCCAAAGTGGCAACTTTAGGGGCCTCTGGTTCATAGGCTAAAAGATGGGAAGGTTCTCTACCATATACCACCTTGAATGGAGTTGTGCCGAGTGCGCTGTGGTAGGAGGTGTTGTAATAGAACTCAGCATAGGCAAGCCACTTAACCCACATCTTAGGTGAGTCCCCCATGAAATAGTGGAGATACATTTCAATGGTTCTGTTGACGACCTTTGTTTGACCATCAGTCTGCGGATGGTAGGCTGAAGAAAAGGCTAACGTTGTGCCCTGTAACTTGAAGAGTTCTTTCCAGAAGGTACTTGTAAAGATTGCATCCCTATCACTGGTAATTGAATTAGGCATCCCATGTAAGTGAACAATGTTATCCATAAAAAGTTGAGCGACCTGAGCTGTAGTGTAAGGATGCGCCAGAGGAATGAAATGCCCATGCTTAGAGAAACGATCCACCACTACAAAGATAACAGATTTACCCGACGAAGAGGGAAGTCTATCTATGAAGTCCATCTATGAAGTCCATAGAAATATCAGACCAGACCTGTGATGGAAGCTGAAGTGATTGGAGCAACCCAGCTGGACTTAATGTTTCAGCTTTATTCCGTTTACAAGTCTGACAAGCCGTCACATAATCAGCTATACTAAGCTTCATGCCCCTCCAATAAAATTCCCTATTGATCCGCAAATATGTTTTTTGTCGGCCCTCATGTGTACTGTCATGGAAGGAGGCTAAAATGCTGTGAATCAGAGGGGATGTGTGGTGTAGAAAAATTATGTTTTTGTAGAGGAAGAGATTGTCCTGAACCCTCCAATTGTTTGCCGCTGTCCCCTGCTGGATGTCCTGGCATAAGGCGATAATATTCGGATATTGTTGTGCCTCTACCCATGTAGAATCCAACAAGAGAGCTCTGGGCTGACTGATGGCATTTAATTGCGGCTCTGGAATGTCCCGTCGAGATAATGCATCCGCCCCTACATTCAAACTTCCAGGTTTATACTCGACAGAAAAGTCAAACCCCATAAGTTTACTTAACCAATGTTGTTGTGGTGAAGTAGTGAGGTGCTGCTCAAGAAGATACTTGAGGCTGCAATGATCAGTGCGAATAAAAAAAGAATGTCCCCATACATAAGGGTGCCAATGCTGTATAGCTTTCGCCAAGCTGATCAATTCCCTCTCATAAGTTGTCAACTTGTGGTGGTGTTTTCCCAGTTGGCGGCTAAAATAAGCAATCGGGTGGCCCAGTTGGTGCAATACTGCTCCAATACCGCCCCTCGAAGCATCACATTCCACTACAAACGACTCATCAAACTCGGGGAGCTGCAAAACTGGGGCTGATGATAAGGCATCTTTCATTTGCTAAAAGGAATGAGCTGTTGTCTCTGACCAGGTAAAATCAATTTTCTTGAGGAGATTGTTGAGCGGAGCTGCAAGTTGGCCATAGCTATGAATAAATTTTCTATAATACCCAGCTAGGCCCAAAAATCCTCTTATGGCTGTAATAGATGTCGGAATAGGCCAATCTGTGACCGCCTATATCTTACTCTGGTCTACCTTCACCCCTGCTGCTGAAATAACGTGGCCCAAGTATGCCACTTCTGATGTGCCCATAGAACATTTGGACCGATTTAAAACCAAATGATGTGAACGTATAAGAGAAAATACCTGGTGAAGGTGTTGAAGATGTTCTTCCCAGCTATTGCTATAAAACAAAATATCGTCGAAAAATACCAATACGTATTTTCTCAAGAGAGAGGAAAATACCTCATTCATGAGGGCCCGGAAGGTGGAAGGCGCATTTGACAGACCAAATGGCATTACGAGGAACTCGAAATGGCCGTGATGCGTGTGGAACGCTGTTTTCTCCACATCTGATGGATGAACTCAGATTTGATGATAGCCAGAATTCAAATCGAGTTTAGTAAAAATAGTAGCTCCATGTAGCTCGTCTAACAGCTCGTCCACCAATGGAATAGGAAATTTATCTTTAATAGTATGGGCATTGAGTTGTCGGTAATCCACACAGAACCTCCATGACTTATCATGCTTGCGGACTAGCAATACCGGTGAGGAAAAAGGAGACCTGCTGGGCTGAATAATACCATGTGCTAGCATCTTCTGGCACTGCCTTTCAATCTCATCCTTCTGTAAGTGGGGGTAATGATACGGTCGCACCACTACCGGCTCAATACCCATTTTCAAACGGATACGGTGATCACAGTGCCTAATTGGTGGTAAGGCAATAGGGTCCTGAAAGATATCTTCAAATTCTGTAAGTAAGTGAGATAACTTACATGTGGCTGTGGACTGGACCTGGGCAACGTGAAGTGCGCAGGTTAGTGGTGCTTGTGTGCCATGCAATATAATCTACTGTTGGTCCTCTATGAAAGACATGGTCAGAGCTTGGAAATCCCATAGTATTGGCCCCAACAATTGTAGCCATTAAATTCTGAGTACCAAATTGAATCCTGACAGTGGAATCACCAGAAAATCTACAACAAATTTATGTCCCTCAATATCAAGTTTAGCCCCATTGGCTACTGATACAGAAAGATCAGTTTGTTGTTGTACTACAAACCCAAGTTGTTCTGTCGCCTGCTGACTGATGAAATTATGTGTGTTGCCTGAGTCAACTAAAGCTAGTAACTGTAAATGTTAAGCACCTAGCCAATACTACCCAAAAGACCGGCCTGTTAGGAGCAGAAGACATTGTTACTTAACCCAGGACCCTAACAGTACCCCACCCTTCCCCGAGCCGATGACCGCGGAGGCTACCACAACAGAGCAACCAGAACCGAGTCGAACCCGGGTCAGTCCAGGCATGTGACCACCCACATCCGCCTTGGGGGCACCGGGATTCGAAGTCGGGATGCAACGCTAGCTCTAATACCAAGATGTTAGGTTCTTCCCTTGCCATGGATCGAGTCACCCTTCTTTACTCTCTTCCCTCCATGGATGCTCTTGACTTTGGAAGAGAATTCTTGTTTCTTGAACGAGTATTGGTGGAACTCAAATAGAACGAATGAGCTTTGGAGGAAGCTCAACCTTGGACCTCAAAGGGAGAATCCGACCTAGACCTCTTAGGGAGAATCTGACCTGTTTAATCTAAATTTCTCAATACTTGCCTCTCTTTTCCTTCACGTCCCCCTAAATAGGGTTGAGGACGGAAATACAAAGATGACCCATAGGTCAAGTGGTTCACACCACATTACACTGAACCCACCCAAAATAAACCAAACCAAAAAAAGTAAACCAAACCGAATTGAAATTACATGAAAATTAAATTGACATAATTTAATTCCTATGCCTATGAATAACTCATGATGCTATGGAGCCCATAACACTTCACTCTATGTTTTACAATATGAGGAATAAAATTCATGTTTTTTAAATTTAAAAATTGTTCATGGTCAAGCCTAGTCAATTCTAAAAAAATAATTGTTTTTTCTCAAGTTCAATGGCTGAAACTTTTTTAAAGCCAAAAAATCTTCAATACAATTTTGAAAATTACTCTGAAATTTCTCCTTCAGTAAAGTTTTGTTAAAAAATTAATTTGTCAATTAATCCATTGAAACCCTAAGTTAGGGTTTGAGGAGTTTTTTAGAAATTATTTTGTAGTTCAATTGTGTTTAGGACCACTTTCATATCCGTTTTTATTTTGTTTTCCCTTGGATAATTAAAAATGATTTTTGGCCAATTAGAGTTCTGGTTTGAACTCTAAAAGTATTAAAAATAAAAAAAAGGGAAGTCATACTCGTAATCCTATGGGCTGAGTTTATTCACTTGTTTGGTTGTTTAATTCAATGTGTTGTTATCATTGTTTTTGAATTCCATTGCATCAAATGTTTGTTCCTTTGGTTCTATCTTGTCCTCTTCCTTCTCAAGCCTATTCAAGAATATTTTGTTCTAGAAAATAAAATTTAGTCATCAAGTCTGTTGGAAGATATGGCACAAGCCCACACAACCAAGAAAGGCTCACATATCTAAGAGTATTATAAAATGGGCCAAACGACCAAAGAAGGCCCACAATATGGGCCCAAACCCATAAGAAGTAGGACCCACAATGATTACCATGAGCTGACATCCTTATCACATCAGTTGGAAGATCAAGAAGGACTCAAGAAAGTATCTTTATCTAATGGTCACGTCTAGAAGAGCTTTAGTTTGAGTTAGGTTTGTTTTTATCTATATTGAGTAATTTAATTATGCTATGACTTATCTTTAAGTGTTAGAGTTTGGGTGTAATTGGGACAAAGGTAGTTTTATTGTAATTGGACTCTACTACCTTCCTCTGTTATAAATAGAATGAACACTAATTACAATAAGGCAATGAACTATTTTTCTTTTCCATAAATTAAACATGGAATCAGAGCAGGTTATGTGAGTTGACGTGGTCAACCCACAGAGGTAATGTGATCCTTTTCTCTAAACCCTAACCCTATGTCTAGGTTCATAGTTATTATTTTTCTAGTCCCTACAGCCATAGTTTGCTTTGCTTTTTTTACTTCTACACAGAGATTTTAATATTGAAAATTATATCTTTTAAGGAAATATATTTGAGTCTAGTTTCCAAATAAAAACTATTTGTTCCAATCGGAGTTATCTATTAAGAGATATCGATATTTGAATGAGCAAATGTCAGATTGCAAAAACGTTCGAACAACAACAACAATCTTTAGATTCCGATGTATTTTTTACTATAAAGGACTAGACTCTATATGGAGAAATATATATCAAAATCAATATTTGTAAGTCTATTATTTTACGTATTCAACCAATCTTTTATCTGAGTTATCTACAAAGAGAATTCAATATTTGAAGCAGCAAAGGTCAAATTGAAAAAAAGGTTTGAGCAGCAGCAGAAAGCCTCAACTTCTGAAGTATTTTATGCTATCAATAAAGAGACTTTATATGGAGAATTATATAACAAAAGAAAGATATGTAAGTATATTTTCTTACCTATTCAACCAATTCTCGGTATAATTTTTTATAAGGAGATATTGATCTTTGAATAGTCAATGGTCATTCTGGAAAAATAGGAGAAACAATACTTAGTTCGGCCAGATGACAGAAAATGAAATATATCAGATTATTTATCTTCTGATAATTATATGAAGTTAAGTTATACTTGGATGAAAGGTTTTTAAGTCTATTTTCATAATAAGAAATTTTATGTCAATCTGATCTATATTTAAAGATATATTCGCATTGGAAGCATTGGAATAATCAAATGTCATGCTGATATTTTGTTGAATTGAAAAATCAGAATTTATGCCCTTTGTTTTGCGTCATTGGTTGAGTTGCTATATCAGGAAAATTTCTCACTTCTCCCTGGTTTGAGGGCTTACTCATACATCTCTGTTATTTGGTCTTATTGCTACATCTATGATATTTGGTTCAAGCTGGGATCACTGCCATTACCTCCCAGCTTGAGGTGGAGAAGTAGAAGAAGTACAAGAAATAAGTATTTTATTTCATATGTTGTGGATGAGTTTATGTGACCAAAATATTAAAGAAAAGGGGAGCACAAAAGATGAAGCTTCTACATGTAAGAAAAAATATTTATATCGGATTATGATTATTTCATGGGTCCTTCTACAAGGTTTATTATTTTGGTTCATGTTATATGTGTTGGAAGATGGTCGTGTTATATTCAGCTGCAACTATTATGTCTCTTTGGGGACATTATTATTGAAGAAGTGGTGGCCTCATATCATCATTTATTTTACCCCATCAAAAATATCAAAATTATTTGTAATTGGGAGTCCATGACGAAGGAACTTCATCCCCGTCAAAAATATCAAAATTATTTGTGGCTAGGAGTCCATGACAGAGGAACTTCATCCCCGTCAAAAATATCAAAATTATTTGTGGTTGGAAGTCCATGACGGAGGAACTTATTATTGCATCTATGTTATACCCCCCCTGAATTGGCAGTTGGGTCTCAAGGAAGAGAACACCAGCATTACTCGGAGTGTTGGAAGATTGGAGGACTGCCATTTTATACAAAAATATCCTATACATCATTTGCAACAAACTGGGAGTTCTTGATGTTCTCTCACGCCCAGCTTGAGGGGGAATGTTGGAAGATGGGGCTCAAGCCCATACGACCAAGGAATGCCCATATATCTAAGAGTATTATAAGATGGGTCAAACAACCAAAGAAGGCCCATAAGATGGGCCCAAGCCCATCAGAAGTAGGACCCACACTGATTACATGAGCTGGCATCCTTATCACATCACTTGGAAGATCAAGAAAGACTCAAGAAAGTATCTTTATCTAATGGTCATGTCCTAGAAGAGTTTTAGTTTGAGTTAGGTTTGTTTTTTATCTATATTGAGTTATTTAATTATGCTAGGACTTATCTTTAAGTGTTAGAGTTTGGGTGTGTAATTGGGACAAAGGTAATTTTATTGTAATTGGATATTACTACCTTCCTCTATTATAAATAGAGGTTCATGTACTCTGATTACAATAAGGCAATGAAGTATTTTCCTTTTCCTTAAATTCAACAATGTCTGAATTTTTTAACTCTTCTTCTTCTTCCTCTTCATATGTTGATTTCATCAAAGGAGATCCCTTGCGAATTACTACAATTCCTCTAAAAGGTTGAGCAACTATTTGTCTTGGTCCCAATGTGTGAAAAGTTTCTTAATTACTAGAGATCTTGTTTGACATATAATTCAGCCACCATTGCATATAGATGACCCCTGTTATCGCAAGTGGCTAAGGAAAGACACTCTAGTTGTCAATTAGTTGATAAATAGAAAAAAGGAACAGGTAGCAAACAATGTGGTACACCTAGAGATAGCCAAAGTGTGATGGTCCCTAGCTATGGATCTAGTAACTCGGTGAGTCAAATAAGGATCCGACACTGTTAGAGGGTTTCTTAACACATTTTTTTGAAAAGAAACTCTTTTTTTCTTCCCTCACACGTTATAATGGAAAAGGAGTTTCCTTTTCTCAATTATAGATGCACCAATTCAATCAAGAGACTGTTTTAAGGATCCAATTAGGAAACCCCACTTTATACCTCACGTTAATGAGTAGGGTTTCTGAATTCATGCAACTAGCAATGCTGAATGTAAAGAGGGCAGTCTCGAACTCTTCTAAACTCGAAAAAGATACATAAAAATACCTCTTGAAGACCTCCTTCAATCAGCAACTCAAAAATCCCTTTCTTGATGCTAAGGCACACACAAATCCACCTTCCCTCACTGCTAGTTCGTGGAAGAGATGGATGACTATTGCAGCATGGAAGTGAAGGCTGGTTGCTCCTCCTTTTCATTCCAAGATCTCCTCAAAGACTCCCCAATGGATGCAGCAAACAACCAAGGATAGTTCAAGCCAAGAACCCTACGATAGGGAACCTAGCAAGAACCTAATTACTCTATTTTACTCTAAATCTAAACTTACCTTATTTCTCATTCCTTACCCGTTAAATAGGGTCATTCACTCCAAGATAGGTTAGGGTTAGGTTTATAAATCCCAACTATAACCCTACCTTCAAGTCTTATTACATAATCAATCAAATTCGAAATTAAAAGCAACATAAGCAATAAAAGTAAAATTAGGTGACTTGGTAAGTCATTGTCTCCTCCTCTGAGTGACTCAGTGTGCTATTGAGTCCATAACATCTGCCTCCCCTTGGAGAAAGAGTTTGTCCTCAAGCTCGTAAGCTGGATAGACCTGTTTGAAGGTCTCTAACCGCTCCCATGTCGCTGCCTCGGGGTCTGTAGCAGTCCACTGCACGAGGATGTCCCACTGGTCATTCGTCACACGCGCCTGTAACACCGCTTAGGTGTCAGAATGATGTGGCCATTGTTCACTGGAGGAAGGAATGGTGGAGAAGAAGGGGCTGGCCCCTTGTGAGGTTTCAGTAGTGAGACATGAAACACATCATGCAGCTTCGCTGTGTCCGACAATTTTAGTTGATACGCCACCTGCCCGACGCATCGAATAATGGCAAAGGGCCCAAAGTACTTGGGGGATAGCTTATGGCGCGCTGGCCCGGGGAGAGAGTGTTGTCGGTACTGCCGAAGAAGTAGCCACACATAGTCCCCAACCGCGTATGAGACATCTTGGTGGCTCTTGTTGTAAGCCGGAGTGATCCAGTCCTGAGCCTTTTGTAGCCGGCCTGTAAACGTCTTCAACACCTGATCTCGATCCATGACTGCCTCATCAATGGCATCCACACGGGTGGTGCCTCTAGTATAAGAGAGAAGCCTCGGGGGGTCCCTCTCATAAAGAACCCAGAAAGGAGAGGACTGCAAGGCCGAGTGGAATGAAGTATTATAACAGTATTCTACCCGGGTAACCATTGAACCCACTGTTTCGGTCGATCTCCCACTAAGCACCAGAGATACATCTTAATGGTCCGATTAACCCCCTCGGTTTGGCCATCCGTCTAAGGGTGGTATGCTGAGGAAATTTTCAATTGCGTGCCACTCAATTGAAACAGTTCCCTCCAGAAAGTACTCATGAAAACCGCATCTCAGTCACTCACAATAGATTCAGGAATGCCATGTAAGTGTACAATATGCTCCAAGAAGGTCTAAGCCACGTGGGCTGCCGTGTAGGGGTGAGCCATCGGAATAAAATGACCATACTTGGAGAAGCGATCAACCACCACAAACCAAAAAGACTTCCCGGTTGAGAGGGGAAGACCGTCCACGAAGTCCTTTGAAATATCTACCCATACCTGAGTAGGGAGAGCGAGAGGCTAGAGAAAACCTGCAAGACTCAAATGATCTGATTTGTTCCTTTGACATACCTAACAATCGGAGACATATGTAGTAATGGAGGACTTCATAGCCGGCCAATAGAAATCCGCCTGAATATGCCACAACGTCTACAGTAAACCCTCATGGATAGAATCATGATAAGCCGAGAGAATGGGTGGAATCAACTCAGACGTGGTCGGAAGGTAAATCCGCTACTTATAGCAAATTAGTGAATCCTGAATGGACCACTTAGAATCCATCTCCCCATTGGAAATGTTTTTAGTGCATCTCCTATAGTGGTGGAAATGTGGCATGCGCATCACGGACCATGTCTAGAATGAGAAAATGCGGCTGGCTTATGGCATAGACGAGCTGCTGATGTTCAAAACGTCTGGACAAGGCATCCGCCGCCTTGTTTAATCTGCCTGCACGATACTCCACTGAGAAATCAAAACCCATCAACTTACTAATCCAATGCTGCTGTGGTGACGTCATGAGATGCTGCTCAAGTAAGAACTTGAGACTATAATGATTAGTGCAGATGAGAAAAGTATGTCCCCATACATATGGCCGCCAGTGTTGGACCGCCTTGGCCAACCAGATCAGCTCGCGTTCATATGCAGCCAATTTCTGATAAGGAGAGGCCAACTGTCGACTGAAATAAGCAATGGGGTGGGAGTTCTGATGCAACACGGCCCCAATGCCCCCACCAAAAGCATCACATTCTATCACAAACAAGTCATCAAAATTTGGAAGTTGTAACACCGGTGTAGATGCAAGAGCATTCTTGAGTGCGTCAAATGCCATGGAAGCCTCCTCGTTCCACTGAAAGGAATTCTTTTAAGGAGGTTTGTCAAAGGTGCAGCCAACGGACCAAAACTCTAAATAAATTTCCAGTAATAGCCTGCCAAACCCAATAATCTGCATACTGCTGAGCAAGACTGAGGCTGTGGCCACTCACTAATGGCCTGAATCTTCTCAGTTTCAACAGTGACCCCCTCATGGAAAATAATGTGGCCCAAGTAAGCAACATGAGATGCCCCAAATGAGCATTTGGACTTCTTCAAATATAATTGGTGTGCTCGCAATAAATCAAATACAATTCTCAAATGTTCTAAGTGGTAATCTCGAGATTTTCTATATATGAGTATATCATAAAAAAAATAAGTACGAATTTCCGAAGGTAAGAGCTGAATACCTTATTCATCAACGCGTGGAAATTAGAAGGAGCATTTGATAGCCCAAAAGGCATGACCAAAAATTCAAAGTGGTCATGATGTGTTCGGAATGCCGTCTTTTCAATATCTGTTGGATGCATGCGAATCTAATGATACCCAGACCGTAAGTCTAATTTTGTGAAGACCCACGATCCATGTAGCTCATCATGGAGCTCCTCCACCATCGGAATGGGAAATTTGTCTTTTACTGTCAGCACATTCAACTCACGATAATCAACACAAAAGTGCCAAGTCCCATCATGTTTCTTCACGAGCAGACCTGGTGAAGAGAAGGGGGACCTACTGCTACGAATAAGGCCCACTGTCTTTCAATCTCATCTTTCTAGAGGTGAGGGTACCGATATGGTCGAACAACTACCACATCTGACCCTGGTTTCAAACATATACGGTGATCACATTGTCTGAGCGGGGGGAGCCCTGTAGGCTCATAGAAAAGGTCAGAGAAATCATCAATCATGCCATCCATACTGCCTGCTGAATTATCCGGGGCAGTCAGAGAATGAATGTACTGCTATGTTTCTGTCTGACTTCCTTGTAGGAGCGCTTGGCTACCACGTAGGACAAAACTCATTGTCAATGCAGAAAAGTCCCAAAAAATGGGTCCCAACGTTTGTAACCATTTGATTCCCAATACCATATCAAAACTAGCCAGAGAAATAACAAAAAACTCAGCATGAAACAAAGTAGTGCCAATAGTAAAATTTACCGCCTTGCTGATTCCGTAGCTAGGAACCTTCTCCCCATTGGCCACTGAGATTGTGGCTGTCGGATGGGGAAGAATCTGTAACTGCAGGTGCTGGGCCACCGTCAAACTAAGAAAATTGTGGGTGCTCCCTGAGTCCACTAGGCCCACGAGTTCCCGATCGAAGATCTGAGCTCCGAATTGCATGGTTTTGGGCGACTTTTGTCTAGTATTTGCGTGCAAGGAAATTTCCGGTGGTGCTTCCTCTATCATATCCTCGGTCACCTCAATATCATCATCTTCAACCGTATCAATTAAAAACAATCTTTTGCACTGATGACGAACCCGATATGGTTCATCATAGTTGTAACACAGATTTTTGGACCGCCTCTCCATCATCTCAACACTTGTCAATTTCTTGATGTACTGAGGTGGATGACTGCTCGATTTCGTATCCCCTAGTAAAGTGGTGCTCGGAGTGTGTTTGGGAGGAGGTGTTGTGGTCCGAACCCCCTGATGATAATTGCGTCTGCTATGCCAGGTGGAGGAAGTGCTCCTCTCCCCTGACCATGTGGGTCGTCTTGTGCAGGGCCTTCTGCCGCAGTTCTAAAGCACATGCAATATTCATTGCATGTGATAATGTAATCGGTGCATAGAGCTCCATCTCAAGCTTTAACGCCTCCGTCAGGCCTGCTGTAAATAACACTTGTTGGTCCACTCGTACCATACCATTTGCTCGTGCTAAATTTTCCTGGAACAATTTCTGATATTGCTCCACGGAACCAGTTTGTCGTAACAGAACAAAATCACCCAAGGGATTGTTGTATGCTGGAGGACCAAAATGAAGAGAGCATAAATTCTTAAATTCTTCCCACTCCACAACTGGTCTATCAGCCTCAACTTGCTGATACCAGAGTTGTGCTTCTCCCAGTAAATGGAAAACAACCATCCCCACTTTATCATACGCTGATACTCGTTGATGGGCAAACAAATTTTCGCAACGATATAGCCGTACCAAAGGGTCTTCTGACCCATTATAAGTGGGAAATTCAAGTTTAGTGTACCTAGGTACTGTGCCTCCTCCCTAGTGGAAGGGTCCCCCCGGGATGAAGGGTCCTTGCTGGCCTAGTACAGTGCCTCCCCCCTGGTTGAAGGGTTCCCCTGGGATGAAGGGTCCTTGCTGGCTAGAGAAACTCGTGCGCCTCGTAAACTCATCTCCCCCTCTGTTATATGAATGGTTCCCTCCTCTTTGCTCTAGAGTTGTGTTCCTTCTAGTAGTCAGACCAGTCTCCATGCTATCCATTCTTCGATTCAAGGTCTCCATACCGATATCAACCTTAGAGAACCTCTCCTCCAATTCAGCAAATCTTTTCTCATTATCTGCATTGCCTTTGAGGATAGCTTCAAGCAATTCATAGCTGCTGATATCTACCGGGTTACCCTGCTCTGATACCAAGTTGTTATGGTCCCTAGCCATGGACCTAGTAACTCGGCGAGTCAAATAAGGATCCAGCACTGTTAGAGGGTTTCTAAACACGTTTTTTGTGAAAAGAACCTCACTTTTTCTTCCCTCACACGTTATAATGGAAAAGGATTTTCTTTTTCTCAATTATAGATGCACCAATTCAATCAAGAGACTGTTTTAAGGATCCAATTATGAAACCCCACTTTATACCTCAAGTAAATGAGTAGGGTTTCTGAATTCATGCAACTACCAATCCTGAATGTAAAGAGGGCAGTCTCTAACTCTTCTAAACTCGAAAAAGATAGATAAAAATACCTCTTGAAGACCTCCTTCAATCAGCAACTCAAAAATCCCTTTCTTGATGCTAAGGCTCACGTAAATCCTCCTTCCCACACTACTGGTTTGTGGAAGGGATGGATGACTATTGCAGCATGAAGAGAAGGCTGATTGCTCCTCCTTTTCCTTCCAAGATCTCCTCAAAGACTCCCCAATGGATGCAGAAAACAACCAAGGATAGTTCAAGCCAAGAACCCTAGGATAGGGAACCTAGCATGAACCTAATTACTCTATTTTACTCTAAATCTGAACTTACCTTATTTCTTATTCCTTACCCTTTAAATAGGGTCATTCATGCCAAGATAGGTTAGGGTTAGGTTTATAAATCCCAACTACACCCCTACCTTCAAGTCTTATTACATAATCAATCAAATTCGAAATTAAAAGCAACATAAGTAATAAAAGTAAAATTAGGTGACTTGGTGAGTCATTGTCTCCTCCTCTGAGTGACTCGGTGTGCTATTGAGTTCATAACACAAATCAATATGGGACACATGTTTTGAGGTATATTCTACTTCTGATAGTCTTCAAAAGATTTATGATAATTTTCAGGAGATGTGCAACACAAAGAGTAAAGACAACCTTCATGAGTACTTTGCTAGATTCAGAGAGTTACTACAAGAATGGAAAATTGCAAAATTATATGCTCTTAATATTGCTACACAGGAAAAGCAGAAAGAGGACCTTGTTTCAGCTATATGCCTTTGCAAATCTACCATCTTACTTGGATGATTGTTATACACGCAATAATATTATTATTTTAATTACTTTTCTTTAATTTAATTTCTTTTATTTCAGTTAAATAATTAATAGGCTGCTAGGGAATTTTTGGAATATTTCATTTATAGGGGTATTTTTGTAATATTTTATCTTAAACCTTGTAAGGGTGAACCCTATTTAAGGGGTAAGAGTAACGAGAAAGACAAGCATTCATTTAGAGTAAACAAGGGTTTTGAGTTCTCCTCGACGAGCTCAGGGATGTGCGTTCTTCTTAATGAACCTAGGGTTTCCAAGCTTCCCTTTGGCTTGATTTTCGTCTTTCTCATCTTACTCCATACGAATCCATGTGTCAGATCCGGGACCATAACAACTAGTATCAGAGCGGGAACACAATGATGGATTCTTTAACTCGAGCGAAAATATTCGCCATACTCTAGGATTTGCGCACAATAATTTGTAAGATGTATCAAGATGTGCGCACCTTAGTATGTGAGGTACGTCAATCTTCCATTAAAATGTCAGAGAAATAGTCTAAAAATTGAAAGGCATCTCGATGCCACAGAAAAAAAGGTCATACGACCACAAATCTTCGAGCAAGACATATGCTCAAAAGGAAAGGCAGCAAATGCTCTCTCGGACAAGAATACAGGCCACGAATCTGTCACATGGATTTGTAGGGAGTAAGATAAGAAAGACAAAAATCAAGCTAAAGGGAAGCTTTAAAACCCTAGGTTCATTAAGGAGAACTCACACCCCTGAGTTCGTTGAGGAGAACTGAAAATCGCTAAATCAATGTTTGTATTTCTCATTACTCTTACCCCTTAAATAGGGTTCACCCTTACAAGGTTTAAGATAAAATATTACAAAAATACCCATATAAATGAAATATTCCAAAAATGCCCCTTATGGCCTATTAAATCTTTAACTAAAATAAAATAAAGTAAATTAAAGAAAAATAATTATAATAATAATAATGTTATTGCATGCATAACAATGATATGAAATCACAGGTACTCGGCGCTATAGAAAAACCCTCATTCAATGATATATTTGCTACCAAGCTATGAATTCCGATTTAGGAGTCCAACAATCAGCCTGTTAAGCACCTAGTCAATACTACCCAAAAGACTGGGCTGTTAGAAGTGGAAGATATTTGGTATTAAAGTGGACCACCATTGGCAATTCCTTTTCCCCTTCGGGTGTGAGAAATCAGATGGATGAACTCAAAATGGAGACACAAAATTCTGTCGCCTATGTTCGAACAGAATTAAGGGAACTTCGAAATTCTTTTCATCAATACACTCTTCGTATGGAAGAGTATATGGCTCAGGATATTTCACTTCCGAGCAGCTCCTATCGGCACTCCGACCCCATGCCCCACCCCCTCTATCTACCATGCCTCCTCTATGCCTAGCACAACCTTCATCAGCAAAAATGGAATGGGATTTACTGTCAAAACCTTTCTCACCGGATGCCATGCGTCTTCCAGAACCGAAGTCACCTGAAATCCCTCCGTTGTCTCCAAAAAAATCCCCAAGCCTCCAAAATCAGATGGTGAGGCGACCTCCAAACCGAAGACCTACTCTGCCATCGCGGAACCAAGACACATGTTCATCGAGAAGCAAAAATGTTCTCACCTTAGGGCACTTTTTCATACTGTTTGCCATCCACAACTTCTCAAGCTCGATGGGCGAGAAGTCGGCAAGGGGCTTGAAAATTCCAGACAGGCACCATTGACGGCTTCTACGAACTGACACCCACCAAAACCCCAAGATTTCAATTTCAAAGTTGAAATCGTTGCCTTGGCGGTAGAAACGAGGGCTCGCACATAAGATTTCAAATTAAAATGGCTTCAACAAGATAAGCCCCATGTTTGTGGTGTTGTACAAGGCCTTCAATTCATGGTTGCTAGGCCCAAAATCAGGTATGCAATTGCCGTTCCACCCTTTCTTACAGTGGAGCGTGCATCAATTTGGTTGTTCCGTGAAGCAGAGCAATGGACCAATTTTTCTGGAATTTAGGTTTGCGTGTATGCAATGCGTGATGGAAAATTTTTGGGTTTTCTGGCAACGGTATAGAAAATGCGATGGATGAAATTTTTTATTATGGTTGATGGGAACAAAACCAGTGCGTTTGTTCTTTTTCATTCTTCCAGAAATAATAGTCAATCTGGACACATTGGGTTTAATTTTTGGGATCCCATGTATGCTGCTCGGCCACGAAATTTTTTGGATGTTGTTTTCTTTTCTACGGCTGAGCACAACAGCAATGAGCTTCTTCCAATTTCTGCTGCACGCGTGGATGAAGGACATGTTTCATATTCTGTGATGCTGTAATTTTTTTTGTGGACGAATTATGATGTTGGGGGTGCACTCGGCAATAGTGTGTCTGTTTCATTCATGGAGTTTCAGGAAATGAAGACTCAGAACTGCAGGACAAACGTGTCTGTTTCATTCATTTATAAGGCGCCTGTAGCGAAGTTCCAAGGGGTGAACCTGTACCGACAGTCCCTGATTAATAGCACAGATGATGAGCAGCTGCACGAATTGGTTTCTGAGTTTGGTCTAATTACTTCACGTAAGGTTTTTGTAGTGAACTTGATAATTGTGTTGCATGGTCTATATGATATCATTATTAGGATTGAGAATTCTGCTACAAGCCTTGTTGTTTCAATTCAGAGCGGGGATCTGCCTGCTAAAACTGGTTCTCTAGCACCATCTCTGATAGAGAGTGGTAAAGCATTGACTATAGAAGGTATGCAAGTTGTTGAACATGTTGTCAAGCAGACTATGGAGCTACTAATTAGTGAGACTGGTATTGAGTTTGAGCAGAATTCCAAAGAAGCCGATATGGACACTGATGCTAAACCATTTGAGGAAGCCACAATTGACTGATGCTTTTACCTATGTGGAGGACCTGAACAACTTGAGGCATTGGAAGCACTGTCAAACCATTACAGTCTTTTATTCAATCGGAGGCAAACAAACTTATCATCAGAACAGAAGCCATTTTATGATGCTGCAGTTAAGCAAGTTAGGCATATTTTTAACTTGAATACTGAAATGGATGATCACAATGTGGATCCCGACAAAGGAAAGCACATTGAGACGATTGAAGGTGGGAGCGGTGATGAGATGAAAGTGTTGTGTGATGCACGTGTCAACAGGGCAGCTGATATGGCTGCCGGGTTTGCAGCTGCCCTCGGAGGACTAGCTACTAAAGAAGTACTTTAGCGTACTGCTGATAGACTTGAAACTTTTCACTCAGAGGGGGTCCACAGGCTTTCAGAACTATGTTGCAATGCTGCTTCTCAGCTTCTGATGTTTGGAAAATCAGTCATTTCGAATGCAAACAAAACACATGGGGTGTGATAATCTCCTGGCCCGACGATCCTGTTTCAAAAGCTACGATCATAAGAACCAAGACATAGTCTATGACTAGCATCTCTGATGTGGTTGAAGCCTGTACAGTGGCCTTGAAGGGTGCTTCTACTGATGGACATGATAGTTTTCCGTGTTGTCTATCCCCACTTTCGAACTTGAGGACAAACTCTTTCTCCAGGAGGGGAGTGATGGTATGGACTCCATAGCATCTGGAGTCATTGCTGGATGTAGGACTTAGGTGGGGTCACTTTCAATTTAAGTTAAGGGCTGGGTCTAATGTAATTTTGAGTTATGAGTGTGGGCCACGTCATGGCTTGGGAAGTGTAAGTCTTGGGAAGTGTTAGCGGCATGGCTTGGGAAGTGTAAGTCTTGGGAAGTGTAGGCGTCATGGTGGGAAATCTGAGTCTTGGGAATGGCCTTCATGTTATCAGGAGGATGTAAATCTGTATGAAGCAAGCATTAATCAAAGTAGTCGGATTCTCCCTTTCCCTAACGAGGTCCAGGGTGAGCTCCCTTTGTAAGCTTAGTTATCCTCACATCTTCCGATAAAAAACAAGGAGGAGATCATCTGGTGGCTGATCCATAGAAATGGGGCTTATCACAGCCAGACCAAGTGAAAAATTCAGCGATGTTCTTCCAGGAAAAACAATATTGCTTCTATTCCTTTTACATTAGTTAATTCAAGTGTTTGGGGACATTTTAATGTCCCAAATATTTCACAATCCAAGAATTTTTTTTTATATTTGTGGATGATTACATGAGAGCTATATGGTTATATTCAATGAAAGATAGTACTAAATTATTTTATATTTTCTCCTTATTTTGTGCTATGGTGGAAATCAGTTGAACACCTGGGTAAATTTACCACAGTGGTTACAACTCTCGAGTTCAAGAGGTGTGAAAATGACCACTCAGTGTTCACCAAAAACATCACTAAGGGAATCATCCTTATTAGAAGGTTGACTCAAGCCCACACGTCCAAGGAAGAAAGCCCACCTATCCAAGAGGTGGCATATTGGTAAATAAGAAGATTTCTGTTAGGTTCTTCCCTTGTCATGGATCGAGTCACCCTTCTTTCCTCTCTTCCCTCCATGGATGTTCTTCACATTGGAAGAGAATTCTTGTTTCTTGAATGAGTAATGGTGGAACTCAATTAGAACGAAGGAGCTTTGGAGGAAGCTCAACCTTGGACCTCAAAGGGAGAAATCCGACCTACACCTCTGAGGGAGAATCTGACCTGTAAAATATAATTTTCTCAATACTTGCCTCTCTTTTCCTTCACGTCCCCCTAAATAGGGTTGAGGACGAAAATACAAAGATGACCCATAGGTCAAGTGGTTCACGCCACATTACACTGAACCAACCCAAAGTAAACCAAACCAAATAAAGTAAACCAAACCGAATTGAAATTACATGAAAAGTAAATTGACATAATTTAATTCCTATGCCTATGGATAACTCGTGATGCTATGGAGTCCATAACATCACCCCCCCCCCCCCCCCCCCTGGAGAAAGAGCTTGTCCTGAAGCTCAAAGTATGGGTAGAGGGTGCGAAATGCCGCTAATGGCTCCCATGTCGTGTCACTGGGGTCAGCATCTGCCCATTGCACTAAGATCTCCCAATCACCCTGAATACGGCGAGTTTGTAATACCTGTGCCGGGGTAGAAAGTACACGTCCCTCATGGAGTGTGGGCAGCGGGGTGTGCAGCAAAGGCGAATCACCTTGGAAGGCCTTTAATTGTGAGACATGAAAGACGTTGTGAATTCTGGCCTCTGGCGGAAGCTACAATTTGTAGGCCATTGTCCCAATGCGGTCCATCCCTTGAAAGGGACCATAATATTTTGGAGAGAGCTTCTGTCAAACCAGCAGTAAAAATATGAACATACTGTGTGTGGCTAACAAACTGGTTTGCTCGGGCTAACCTTTCCTGGAAGGTCTTTTGGTACACCTCTAGTGTTCCAGTTTGTTTGTAATTGATTAATTCTCCCAATGGATTGTTACTAGCTGGAGGACCAAATCTCATCAAGCAAGACTGTCTAAAAGTTGCCCAATCTTGAACCACTTGGTCATTTTGGAATTGGTGGTACCATAGAAGCGCTTCATCGAGCATGTGGTAGGTGGCCAAATACACTTTCTCATCCGCAGGTGTTTTTTATGAGAAAGGAACTGATCACACTTGGCTAACCAAATCAAAGGGTCCTTAGACCCACCATACGTAGGAAAGTAAAGTTTTAAAAACCTGGGCACAATGGTTGGTCCTTGAACGGCAGGCCCAAGATGGGGATGGTGTTGACACATTGGTGGTTGTGGGGGAGGTGGTGGGTGGAATGGATGGTGGTCGGCCGGTGGAGAGTAGGCAGCTGGTGGTTGGGCTCGTGTATCATGGTCCTCTTGTCGCCGGAGGAGAGCTTGGATGGCAGCATCCATTGATTTTATTGCCTCACGCAAATTAGAGGTTGTTTAACGCACGTCTTCCAGGGCATGAGCCTGGTTATCTGTCCTCTGCCTAGTATCTTCCACTAACTGTCTCAAATCGTTAGGGGAAGAGGAATCCCCAAGGGTGAACCTGGCTCTGATACCAAGATGTTAGGTTCTTCCCTTGCCATGGATCGAGTCACCCTTCTTTCCTCTCTTCCCTCTATGGATGTTCTTCACGTTGGAAGAGAATTCTTGTTTCTTGAACGAGTAATGGTGAAACTCAATTAGAACGAAGGAGCTTTGGAGGAAGCTCAACCTTGGACCTCAAAGGGAGAAATCCGACCTACACCTCTGAGGGAGAATCTGACCTGTAAAATATAATTTTCTCAATACTTACCTCTCTTTTCCTTCACGTCCCCCTAAATAGGGTTGAGGACGAAAATACAAAGATGACCCATAGGTCAAGTGGTTCACGCCACATTTCACTGAACCAACCCAAAGTAAACCAAACCAAGTAAAGTAAACCAAACCGAATTGAAATTACATGAAAAGTAAATTGACATAATTTAATTCCTATGCCTATGGGTAACTCGTGATGCTATGGAGTCCATAACAATTTCTCATAAAGATGGCATGAAGATATAATTACTTGTCTATTTATATCTCTTATCTTGTAATGTTGTAGCTCTAAGGGCATTGTAAAAACTATAAATAAAGGCCCTTGGCTAAGAGTTAGAGAACTAAGTTCTCTCCTCTCTTCTCAAATCCATCCAAACTCTCCTCTCCCTTCTTTTGGAGTCAATCTCTAAACTCTCTCTCGTTGCTCTCTTCTTATTTTCTTCTTCTCCTTCTTCTTCTTCTCCTCTCCCTCTTTAGCACGAGATTGTTGAATTTATGGAAAAGATAAATACTTCATTGACTTCATAAAACTTATTATAATCAGAGTACATGAACCTCTATTTATAATAGAGGAAGGTAGTAGAGTCCAATTATAATAAAACTACCTTTGTCCCAATTACATCCAAACTCTAACTCTTAAAGATAACTCCTAGCATAATTAAATAAGTCAATCTATATAAAACACAAACATAACTCAAACTAGAACTCTTTTAGGACATGACCATAAGATAAAGATGCCTTTTTGAGTCCTTCTTGATCTTCCAACTTATGTGATAAGGATGTCAGCTCGTGGTAATCATGGTGGTCCTACTTCTTATGGGCTTGAGCTCATCTTGTGGACCTTCCTGGGTCGTGTGACCCATCTTATAATAATCTTAGATATGTGGGTCTTCCTTGGTCTTGTAGGCTTGTGCCCTATCTTCCAACACTTCTCCTCAAGTTGGGGGTGAGAGAACATCAAGAACTCCTAGCTTGCTACAAATGATGTATAGAATCCTTTTGTATAAAATGGCAGTCCTCCAATCTTCCAATAGAGATCATTATGAAGGAGTCCTATGTTCTACAATCCTTATGGTTGTGTATGTGTATGACATTATTATTACAGGCAATGATCTTAGTGTCATTCAGCATGTTAAGTTGGACCTAAACAAGGAGTTACAAACCAAATACCTCGAACTTCTCAAGTACTTCCTAGGGATTGAAGTTCTTCAGTCCAAACATAGTATAATTCTATCATGGAGGAAGTATGTACTTGATCTATTGAAGGAAACCGGGATGCTTGGATGTAAGCTAGTTGATACACTCATAGAACCTAATGTTAAGTTGTGTGGCAGAATTGGGAGTGATGTTGAAGTTGGTTGGTTTCAGTGGTCTGTTTAGAAAATGATCTATCTCATAGTCATGAGACCAGATACATCTTATTTATTTAGTGTTATTAGTCAATATATGCATCAAGCTCAACAATCACATTAGGAAGCATTGGAAAAAACCCTTTAGTACTTAAAGAAAAGTCCAGGACAAGGATTCCTATACAAATGTCATGGGCGCATCGAAATTGAAGGTTTTGCTAATGCAAATTGGGTTGGATCTCCTGATAATAGGAAATCTATCGGTGCCTATTGCAGAACAGTTGGAGGCAATCTGGGCACTTGGAGGAGCAAGAAACAAATTGTGGTGGCAAGATCTAGTGCTAAGGTTGAATACGGGCATTGGCACTAGTAGTGAGTAAGTTGTTATGGTAGAGATCATACATAACTGAGCTGAGATTTTGAATAACCAAGCCCATACAACTTTATTGAGATAATTAGATAGCTATCCATATTGTAATCAATCCAATCTTCCATGAAATGATCAAGCATATTAAGGTAGACTATCACTTTGTTCAGGAAAAACTCCAAGTCAGATTGATATCTATTCAATATATACCTTCAAGGAATCAATTGGCAGACATATTTACAAAAGCTATTATTGCAAAGTCACTCAAAAATAAATCTACCAAGCTGGAATATTTTATGCTTTTTCACCAACTTTAGGGGGAGTGTTGAAGACATTCAAGTGGTTTATCATGTAATTAAGAGAATGAGTGGCATAGGTTATAATTAGTGATAAGTTGAGAGTTATTTTTTGAATTTTTTATGCACTAGGGAATTCATGGCTACCTATATAAATACTATAGTGAAGGGGAGGAGGGTCATTCAGCTCTTCTCTAAACCCTAATCTTCTCTCTTGCCTCCCACAAGTTCTCTTCTCTTCATCTTCTCTTATCTTCCTTCTTTCTTCTTCTTCTCCCTTCTTCTTCTTCTTCTTCTTCTTCTCAAATCTAGTTCCTATGGATTAAACCCTAGAATTTAACAAAGATCAAAATTTTCTTCTTTTTGTTCTTTGGATTCTTACTTGTGGATGTTGTTCTTCCTTCTAAGTCCGGGCCTTTTTTTCTTCCATTCTCTTGTTTTTCTGTTATGGACTCGATAGCAAGCCGTGTTAGCCAAAGGCACTGTGGCTAAGCCACTAAGTATTGATTTTATTTAAGTTTTAATTTACTACACTTTTATCTCAGTTTAGGAGTAAATATGTCATAGGGATATTTTTGTAGGCTTATGTAGGAGCAAAAGTGGAATATGAATGGTCGTCTCATTTTAGCCAAAGAAGGGTGTAGAGCTCTCCTTGACGAGCTCTGGGTAGGAGTTCTCCTCAATGAGCTCCCTCTTCTTCCATTTTTCTTCCTTTCTCTTCCTTCTTCTCCCATTCTTCCTTTCCATTTTGCTGAGTCCAACCTACAGCAGAGCTGGACGTGTGTTATGTTATAAAGGTTAACCAGAGTTCCAGCACAACTCCACAGCAGTGCTTAAAAACTCATCCTTAGATTTGGATTCAAACTTCCCACGTCGTGTTACACGATCCATGACTAGGGACCGTATGATCTTGGTATTAGAGCAGGGTAACATGGGGGAGGTTTCAAATAGTGAGGAGCTGAGAACAATAGCCAGGGAGATGCAAACAAGGAATGAGGAACGAATGGCAGCAAGAGAGAAAGAGTTGGAGCAGAAGTTTGAACAGTAAATGGAGCAGATCATGAGCACAATTTCTGAAATTGTGGCTGGACTAAACAGGCCCCCAGACATCACATGAAGGATGGAAGATAACTCTTACAGTAGAGGGGGAGAGCGGCACTTTGGATGCACTAGGTTACTGATGCAAGGTGGTGAGTCAGTCCCAAGGTACACAAAACTTGACTTTCCTACCTACAATAGGTCTGTCGACCCCTTAATCTGGCTACATTGATGTGAAATTTGTTTTGCCAACGAAGGCACAAAAAAACTTGATAAAGTAGGTTTAGCAGCTCTCCACTTGTTGGATGAAGCACAATTATGGTTTCATCAAGTGGAATTGGAGAGACTGGTCCTTGATTGGGAGGAATTTAAAGAGCGTTGCACTATATAGTTTGGACTGCCAGCATAGAGAAACCCGTTGGGGGACTTCGTCCTATGACTGCAGACTGGTTTGGGGGAACTTTATCAAAAACAATTCCAAGAAAAATTAGCCTAAGCCATGCACATGGTCAGAGAAGACCAGCATGTAAATCTTTTCACAACAGGCCTTAATGACTCATTGAAGTTGGAAGTGGAGTTCCACGCTCCTGCTGATCTGGGCCGAGCAATGAATTTTGCTCGAGCTATGGAAGCCAGACAGAAAATTCAAACTCAGAGGACTGGTTGGCAGGGGGAAGAACCACTTTGCCAGGTTGGCAGGGGGGAGGAACTACTCACTGCAAGTGACCGTGCCCAAAGTGCAGACACCCAAAGATAGTCCGGTAAATAAGGTGGTAGCAGACACTTGAACCAGCAACTCACCAACCCCATATATCAGAAAATTAAAGGGAGTGGAAATGGCAGACCGTAGGGCAAAAGAACCATTGTTATAATTGTGGCAAACCATACCAGGCAGGCCACCAATGTAAAAGGTTGTTTTGGTTGGAGTTAGATGCAGTGGATGAAGAAGAAGAACCAACCGAGGCTCCTCCCGAGGAGGCGGAACCAGAAATTTCTTTAAATGCCATTATCGGACAGAAATTGGCAAAACCATGTAGGTGAGAGCAAGGGTTTAGGACAAGGAACTTGTGGACTAGTGGACTCGGAAAGTACACACAATTTTCTAAGCATAACAGTGGCAAAATATCTTCAACTTGGGATCCAACCTCACCCAATTGCCACAGTTTCAGTTGCCAATGGTGAGAAAGTCCCTAGCTATGGGGTTAGCAAGACGGTAAAATTTTCCATTGGAAACACCCACTTCACCACTGAATATTTTGTCATCCCCTTCGCTGGATTTGATATGGTGCTCGGGATAAAATGGTTGCAAACCTTGGCCCCAATTTTGTTGCATTGCTCGGCCTTAACTATGAGTTTTGTGTCGAAAGGCAGCCCAGTGATGTTAAGGGCAGTCAAATTGTTGCAGGCCCCCATGTCCACCTACTACACTAGCATGCACCATTGAGCAACAACATAGACAAGTTACTAGAGGAGTTCACAAACTTGTTTCAGGAGCCTTCAGGGCTCCCCCCAGTGAGACACTGTGACAACAGAATTTGTTTAAAAGCCGGATCAGATGTGGTGGTGGTCTGACCATAAAGGTACCCACACCTCCAGTCCTGCAATTGCCCGACTTTGAGGCCCTATTTGTGGTCAAGTGTAACAAGTCCGGGGGAGGTATTGGGGAGGTGCTACAGAAAAACATAGCATCTCCTTACATATTTTAGCCAGCAGCTAGCAGTACATCACCAGAAATTACTCGCTTATGAGCGAGAGCTGATTGGGCTGGCCAAGGTAGTTCAACATTGGTGGCCCTACTTATGGGGACGCACCTTCCTCATCCTCACGGATTATTACAGCCTCAAATTTCTCCTAGAACAATGCATCTCAATGTCCCCACAATAGCACTGGCTCAGCAAATTAATGGGGTTTGACTTCACAGTGAAACACAAGCTGGGCAGATTGAACAAGGCGGCTGATGCTTTATCCTGATGTCTAGATGAACAGCACCAAGTCTATGCAATTATCCAGCCAAAGCCTCTCCTGGTAGACTCCAAAAAAGAGGACCAGCAGACTAATCCAGCACTTTGGGAACTATCTCAGAAGATCACGGCAGGAACAATGGACTCTAAGTGGGCTATCTGGGACAACACTATTATGTATGGAAATCGCATCTATTTACAACACTCCTCTCCATTGATTGTCATCATTTTATCCACCTACCATGATAGCACTCATGAGGGCATTCAAAAGACATTACATCGGATCAAGGCCAATTTTTACTAGCAGGGCATGAAGTCCACAATTGTTGAGTACATAGCCTCGTGTCATACATGGCAACACAACAAGGCTAACCATTTATCAGCAGTGGGCTTCCTCCAACCACTGGCTCTTCCCACACAGGTTCGGGGTGGATCTTTCCAAGGATTTCATTGATGGCCTTCCCAAAACTTTCGGAAAATCCGTCATCATGTTGGTGGTTGATAGATTTTCAAAGTATGCTCACTTTATTCCTTTGGCTCATCTGTATACAGCCTCACTATTAGCTCAAGTGCTTTTAGAAAATATTGTTCATTTGCATGACATTCTGGAGTCCATAGTGAGTGATCGTGATGAAGTATTTACTAGCCACTTTTGGAGAGAGCTCTTCAGATTATGCGATACCAAGTTGAACTTTTCATCTTCTTATCATCCACAATCTAATGGGCAGACTGAGGTCGTTAACCACATAGTGGAAATGTACTTACGATACTTTGTGGGTGACCACCCTCACCTGTGGATTGAATGGCTTCCTTGGGCCGAATATTGTTACAATACATCCTTCGACTCAGCAATGCAAGATACTCCATTTAGGGTCCTCTACGGCAGGGATCCACCGAGGTCGCTATCCTATTTGGCCAGTTCCACTAGAATTGAAACTCTTGACCAGGCACTGGTGGACCGTGATCAGGTACTTCAAGCAGCTACCCAGTGTCTCAAGAAATCTCAAACCAGGTTGAAAGAATACTCTGACAAGGGACATAGAGATGTTACTTACACACCCAGTGATTATTTGTGACTTCGCCTCCAACCCTACCGTCAACATTCTATTGTTGGACCCCGCCACAAGCTATCCCCCAAATTCTTTGGGTAATTCTCGGTTTTACAACACATTGGCCAAGTGGTGTACCAGCTGCAACTCCCCCCAGACACTCAATTACACAATATCTTTCATGTGTCCCTCGTCAAACCCTTCAGGGGTACAACCCCACCTCCACCTCCATTCTTACCCCCAGTGAGGGAGGGGTGTATTATTCTCTAGCCAGCCATAGCATTGCCGGCCCGCCAACTTCTTAACAAGTGGGAGGTCCAGTGTAGAAGCAGAATACAACGTCATGGCACACACAATTAGTGTGCTTCAATGGATCAGGTTCCTTCTCACTAAATTGGGATTCTAAAAAGAATCTCCTATGGATCTATATTGCGATAATCAAGTGGTGATTCATATCACCTCAAATCCAGTTTTCCATGAAAGAACAAAACACATTGAGGTAATACAAGAGAAATTTCAAGTCAGCATATTCTCTCTTAGACACATCTCATCACAAGGACAAGTTGCAAACATCCTCACAAAATCAGTCACCCATAAAATCTTGTCCACCATTTGCATCAAGTTGGGCATTCATGATGTTTTCTCACCCCCATCTTGAGGGGAGTGTTAGAAGATGGGTTCAAGCCCACACGTCCAAGAGGGGTGGCATGAATGTAAATATGGTGTCATCCCACCATGGTTACAAGAGCTGGTGGGACCCACCATGATTATGTGAGATGACATGATGGATCATTACACAAACGGGCATGAGTTGGAAGATTTGAAGATCAAGTGGTACCCACCAATGTAACCACGACCCAGTATCCTTATCACATGAGTTGGAAGATCAAGTGGGAACCACCATGATAACCACAAGCTGACATCCTAATCACATGATCACGTGCTTCATAGAAGAGTTTCAGTTCTAGTTATGTTAGTCTTCTAGTTATGTTGAGTTATTTAATTATGCTAGAACTTATCTTTAAGTGTTAAAGTTTGGGGTTGATTGGGACAAGGGTAGTTTAATTGTATTTGAACTCTACCACTTTCCTCTACTATAAATAGAGGTTCATGTACTCAAATTATAATCAAGTCAAGTAGTTTTCTACTTCTCAACTCATGATGTATCTCTCTCTAACCTAAACTTTTTTTCCCTTTTTTCTCTTCTCTCCTCTCTACCCGAGAGCTCTCTCTCTCCTTCTCTTTTTCTCCCTCTCTCACCTTGCTCGAGATTTCCATCATGGGGGTCCTAAATTCAACAGTAAGCATTGCAAGTTCCTCCAAAAAACTATAAATAGAGGCCCTTGGCTAGAGATAGAGCATCAAGCTCTCTCCTCTTCTCACAATTCATGGAAGACTCTCACCCTTTCTTTCTTCTCTCTTCTCTACTCGAGCTCTCTCTTTGCTCTCCTCTTTTCTTCTCTTTTCTTTTCCTTCTTGTCTCCCTCTCTTATCTTGCTTGAGGTTCTAAGCATGGGGTCCTATGTCCTAAATTCCACACTAGTTCAGGGTAAATCAGCTATGTTTGCAACATAGATGTTCCTATTTGTATTTCCCTCTAGAATTAGTTCATCGTTTTCATTCTTTACTAAGCGTTTTTCCTTTTAAGCTGAAACTTTATTTCTTTTATCTATTATACTTCTTTTACCTATTATAATCAGAGTACATGAACCTCTATTTATTATAGAGGAAGGTAGTAGAGTTCAATTACAATAAACTACATTTGTCCCAATTACACCCAAACTCTTAAAGATAAGTCCTAGCATAATTAAATAACTCAATATAAATAGAAGACAAACATAACTCAAACTAGAATTCTTCTTTGAGAATGTGACCATAAGATAAAGATACCAGCTCGTGGCTATCTTTTTGGGTCCCACTTGATGTTCTAACCATCTCGTGGTTATCTCTATGAGTCCTTCTTGATCTTCTAACCACCTTGTGTTCATCTTTGTGAGTCATTCTTGATCTTCCGACTTATGTGATAAGGATGCCAACTCATGGTAATCATGGTGGATCCTACTTCTTATGTGTTTGGGCCCATCTAACAATACTCTTATATATGTGGCCATCCTTGGTTGTGTGACCCATCTTACAATACTCTTAGAAATGTGGGTATTCCTTGGTTGTGTGGTCCATCTTACAATACTCTTAGAAATGTGAGCTCTTCCAACACTCCCCCTCAAGCTAGGGTGAGAGAACACCATGAACTCCCATCTTGATGCAAATGATGTATAGGATCTTTTTGTATAAAATGTTAGTCCTCCATATCTTCCAACACTCTCCCTCACGCTAGTGGTTTTTCTAGTCCTCCATTGGTTTTTCCATGAGGCCCAATTGGCATAAGATAAGTTAGAGTAAAATCACTCCAAGCCATATGACAGTGCTCTAGGCATACTCCTATCTTCTGTTGGTAGTAGGTCTATATGCAATGCTCAAAAGTATAGTAAAACTCCTCCATCACTGTGTCCCTTAACAGGACAACGACTCTTAAGTGATAGGATTAATAAATACCAATTCAGGGGGGGATAACATAGATGTAGTAAGAAGTTCTTCCATCACGGTGATGTAACATAGATTTAGTAATAAGCTCGTTCATCATGGTGTCCCAACCAGGGCACCGACTATCACAGGTAGTAGATGTAGTAATAAGCTCTTCCATCATGGTGATGTAACATAGATACCGAGGACACCTCTTTTTCAATAATAATGTCTCATCCAAAGAGACACAATAGTTGCAGCTGAAATGGGTTTAGTCCTATATAACATGATCATCTTCCAACACATATAACACGAACCAAAATAATAAACCTTGTAAAAGGACCCATGAAATAATCCGATATAAAAATTTCTTCTTAGATGCACAAACTTCATTTGCGCTCCCCATTTCTTGAATATTTTGGCCAAATAAAACTTATCCACAACATATGGAATAAAATACCTCTTTCTTGTAGTTTTTCAACTTCTCCCCCTCAAGCTGGGAGGTAATGGCAGTGATCCCTGCTTGTACCAAATATCGTAGATGCATAAATAAGCCCAAATAGATGTAGTAATAAGCCCTCAAACCAGGGAGAAGTGAGATATTTTCCTGATATAACAACTCAAAAAGTGACGCAAAACAATTTGCTTAAATTCGGATTTTTCAATGCAATAGGATACCAACATGACTTTTGATTCTTCCAATGAAAATATATCTTTAGATATAGATCAGATTGACATGAAATTTTCTAATTATGAAACTAGAACTAAATACCTTTCATCAAATTATAGCTTCTTTTCATAAAATATAATTATTAGAAGATAAATAATCTGATAGATTTCTGTCTCTGTAATCTGCCGAACTAAGTACTTTTCTCCATTTGCCAGCATGACCATTGACTCTACCAAGATGAATATATCCTTATAAAAAACTCAGATAGAGAACTGGTTGAATATTTAAAAAAATAGACTTATATTTATTTCTTTGATATATAATTCTCCATATAAAGACTCTTTCTTTATATCATAAAATACCTCAGAAGTTGAAGTTTTCTACTGCTACTCGAACTTCTTTTGCAATCTGCCCTTCACTTATTCAAATATCAATTTCTATTTGTAGATAACTCAGATCGAGAATTGGTTGAATAGGTAAGAAAATAGACTTACAGATATTTATTTTGATATATAATTCACCATATAAAGTCTCATTCTTGATAGCATAAAATACCACGGAAGTTGAAGCTTTCAGTTGCTGCTCGAACCTTTTTTTGAAATCTGACCTTTGCTAGTTCAAATATCGATTTCTCTTTGTAGATAACTCCGATTGGAAAAAAACATTTTTACTTGGAAAGTAGACTCGAATATATTTCCATAAATATATAATTTGAAATATGAAACTCTCATTATAGAGGTGAAAAACATAAAAAAGCTAACGGGTATAGGGACTAAAAAGAGAGAAGAAAAGGTAAGTACGAAGACTAACTGCTAGAGATAATTTATCAGAAAAAGGATCTCATTATCTTTGTGGGTTGACCAAGTCAACTCACAAAACCTGCTCTGATACCATGTTGAATTTATGGAAAAGAGAAATACTTCATTGACCTTTTATAATCAGAGTACACGAACCTTTATTTATAATAGAGGAAGGTAGTAATTTCAATTACAATAAAACTACATTTGTTCCAATTACACCCAAACTCTAACACTTAAAAATAAGTCCTAGCATAATTGAATAACTTAATATAAATAGAAGACAAACATAATTCAATCTAGAACTCTTCTTTGAGGACGTGACCATAAGATAAAGATGTCAGCTCGTGGCTATCTTTGTGGGTCCCACTTGATCTTCTAACTAGTTCGTGGTTATCTTTGTGAGTCCTTCTTGATCTTCTTACCGCCTTGTGGTTATCTTTGTGAGTCCTTCTTGATCTTCCAACTTATGTGGTAAGGAGGCCAGCTTGTGGTAATCATGTTGGATCCTAATTCTTATGTGCTTGGGCCAATCTGACAATACTCTTAGATATGTGAGCCTTCCTTGGTAAGGTGGTCCATCTTACAATACTCTTAGATATGTGGGCTCTTCCAACACATAAGTTTTTGTGCGTTACCAAAACCTTTTCAGTTGTCTTGGGCATCCATCATTGTTTGATGCCTTTTTCATTCTTTACTTGGAAAATTTGGGTGTAGTCACCCACCTCATTGCAATAGTGGCATCAAATGTGAGGAATGAGAGAGAAAACTTTGTTTTGCTTCTTTTTTTTTCTTCCCAAATTTCCACTTGAGAATAGATTTGAGAGAAAAAAATTAATTGTTGTTCTAAGTCTTTACTCTTCTTTTCAAATGCAAGTCTATCACATGATAGCTAGTTATCCATCCACTTTGTCTTGAAGTATTGGCCATATGGCTTTCATTAGCTTCCTTCAAGACAGTAAGCTCTTCTTTAAGCTTCGTAATCTCATGTAATTGAGCATTATATCTTTCCTTGTATTTTTTAAGACTATTAATTGATTTTTCTAATAAAAAAGCATGTTTAGTTTCATAGTCTAAGTCACTTACCTCTTCAGAAGTGGTAGACCCATCATTATCTATTATCACCATAAATTCAATATCATTTTCTTCTTCTTTTGAGTGGCTAAACTCTTCATCCATAGCATCTTGCTAAGATCAAGACCTTCTTCTTCTTGTCCTTGGGACCTTTCCTTATAGATGGGGTTCTTCCTTCATGGTTTGGGCATTTGTTCCTTCTATACCCCGGTTTGTTAAGCACCAAGCCAATACTACCCAAAAGACCGACCTGGTAGGGGCGGAAGGCATGGGTACTTAACCTAGGACCATAACATCACACCCCACCTTCAAGAGCTGACATCCATAGCGGCCCACTTGCGACGGCCCACTCTAGTGACACTGGTCGGACCCGTTCTGCACGCCTACTAGTAATTTTAATCTAGCCTCTAGGTCGCCCCTTCGCTAGATCGCCCCCTCCGCTAAGTTTACTCACGCCAAGATTCGAATTCACAATGTGGGAGTCCACTCTAATAACAAATGTTAAACACCTAGCCAATACTACCAAAAAGATCAGCCTGGTAGGAGCAGAAGACATAGGTACTTAACATAGGACCATAACACGAATTCCCACACCCAAAACAAACATCAAATTATCTAAAACATTTGTTATTTTGAGTTCTATTTTGGCCTTTATTAAAGTTTTTCGTTTTCCTATAAATCTCTGTAAATGTCTATTAATGAAACTCAGCTCATCAGAGCTTTCTTTACTAGAGATACTTTCAACACTTACTTTGGCCTTAAGAGCAATGGTGTTTTTTTTTGGGTTGCTATTCCTCAACTTCTTGAGGTTGTATCTCATATGTGAGAAGGATTCCTAGTAGGTTTTCCGAGCTCATTGTCCTAAAATTTACAATATCATGAATGATTGTCTTGCTCATGTCCTATGATTTTGGAAGTGCGTTGAGAAGCTTATAGTTTTGCCTGTACAAGGAAATCTCTTCTCCAAGAATACTCAAGAAGCACAAGCTGATTTGATTTAGAAGACTTGAAGATCAAGCGGGACCCACAAAGATCTCTTGAGCTAGCACTCTTATCAAGGTGCACTGGAGGATCATGAGGAGCCCACAAGGATAAGGCCACGAGCTGGCTTATCCCTTATAATCTCGTTGGTAATAAAGGATTCCTAGTTCTACTCCAATTAGTCTTCTAGGAGTTCTAGTTTGAATAGACTTACTTATATTGAAGAGTTAGAGTTGGAATGTAATTAGGATTGAATGACAAGTTGTATAAGGACTCTACCTCCTCCTCTACTATAAATAGAGGAGTTGTAATTCGGAATAAAAGAGGTCACACATTCAATCCCAAATTGGTTCTCTCTCTCCCTCTCCTTACTTGACGCAGCTCACCCTTTTCTTTTTTATTTTTTCTCTTCTCTACCGAGAGATTTCCTCCCCTTTTCTCATTTTTATTTCTTGTTTCTCTAGTTCGTGATCATGGAAAAGGGATCCTAAATTCAACAACTTTGTTCAACAATTTTGTTTCCGTTTTTTATTAAATCTGTCAAGCCTTCAAGAGTATCTCTCCGTTTCCATTCTCTGGATTGCTACCAAAGACGACAACTTTTCTCGGCGAAGAAGATGACGACTTCTCACATCGAGGAAGTCATCGAGCATTCCTGCCGATTGCCATTCGATAATATATTTTTTGCTACTTCTTTTTTTGGACAATTCTCTTCCCTATCAACTTCGGTAATCTCACAATCTCTCTACCATCGTGTTGCCATTTCTAGACTGTTTCCACCGAGAGTCATTCAACATTGAGAGGAAGAAGGACACACTGTTGCGATCAAAAAGTTTTCTTCTGCTGCTGGTTATCTTTGAAAAGATTTTCTAGAAACTCTTCTCCACGGTTGTTGCTGATTAATCTGCGGGATTGATTGTTATTCAAAAAGTTTCACTCTGGTTTTCTACTGTTCGGTCGGGGAAGAAGATATTGTAGCAACATTATAGTTTCCTAAGTTTGGAAACTTGCATTAATCTAGCGCCGACCCACGCCTGTTCTTGCCCACCTGGATTGGCCTGAGTTCACCCAACGAACTCAGCTTGGTTATTGACCCATCTCACTGTTGTCGAGCAACACCAGCATGACAAAGTCAACCCAGATCAACTCGGTAGAGTCAAGTCAGTCCGGGTCAACTTGACTCGGGCCACTTATTTTCTACCTCGATATTCATGTCTAGACCAAAGCTTATACATATTTTTTGTCACGAGTTATATATAATGGTCAACTATTTGACTCGGCACGACTTGATAAATTTTTGATCTGGCTAGATTATTACTTTGAAGAATTGATAGATTATTCCTTGGTCAGCATATTATTTGGTACAGATACTGGCATTGGATTATTTCATGGGTCAATTTGCAAGAATTATTTTTGTTCGTGTTATAAGGGCCCAGAGCCCATTCCAACTACTGCTATTGTGTCTCTTTGGATGAGACATTATTATTGATGAAGAGGTGGCCCGATACCATCATTTATTTGTTTCCGTAAAAAATATCAATTGTCAATGGTTGGAATTCCATGATGGAGGAACTTAATACCCTCGTCAAAAATATTAAATGTCAATGGTTGGGATTCCATGACGGAGGAACTTAATACCCCCATAAAAAATATCAAATGTCCATGGTTGGGATTCCATGACGAAGGAACTTAATACCACCCATCAAAAATATCAAATGCCAATAGTTGGGATTCCATGATGGAGGAACTTAATAACCCGTCAAAAATATCAAATGTCAAAGGTTGGGACAATAAGATGGAGGAACTTATTATTACATTTATGTTACTTCCCCTCCATTAATGTCATATATTACTCTACCACTTGAGAGTCGTTGTCTTGTGGAGGGACACAGTGGTGGAGGTGGACACTTCATAGCAATGCCGATAGACACACTACCTACAAAAGATGGAGTGTGCCCTATATCTAGCAAGAGTTAAGACTGGAGTATGGAGCAATATCTTAGCGGCTAGGAGTGATTTACTCTACTTCTATTATGCCAGTTGGGCCTCATGAACGAGAGCACCAGCGTGAGGGGAGTGTTGTGTTGAATTTATGGAAAAGAGAAATACTTCATTGATTTATTAACTTATTATAATCAGAGAACATGAATGTCTATTTATGATAGAGGAAGGTAGTAGAGTCCAATTTACCTTTGTCCCAATTACACCCTAAATTGTAACACTTAAGGATAAGTCTTAGCATAATTAAATAAGTCAATCTAATAGAAGACAACATAACTCAAACTAGAACTCTTCAATGAGGACGTGACCATAAGATAAAGATGTCGGTTCATGGTTATCTTTGTGAGTCCTTCTTGATCTTCCAACCAGCTTGTGGTTATCTTTGAAAGTCCTTGATCTTCCAACTTATGTGGATAAGATGTCAGCTCATGGTAAACATGGTGGGTCCTACTTCTTATGTGCTTGGGCCCATCTTGTGTGTCTTCCTTGGTTGTGTTGCCCATCTTATAATACTCTTAGAAATGTCGGCCTTCCTTGGTCATGTAGGCTTGGGCCCTATCTTCCAACGTGTTAGAAGATGTAGGCATATTGGACGTGTGCCATTTTATACAAAAATAATTTTATATATCACTTACAGCAAACTGGGAGTTCATGTTGTTCTCTCACCCCAAGTTTGAGGGGGAGTGTTGGAAGATAGGGCCCAATCCTACACGACCAAGGAAGACCCACATATTCAAGTGTGTTGGAAGATGGGCCCAAGCCCATAAGACCAAGGAAGGCCCATACATCCAAGAGATATAGAAGACGGGCTCAAGGCCTACATATCAAGGAGAAGGCCCATAGGCCCACATACAATTATGGCAGGATGGTAAATAAAGAGTCATCTCATAGAAATGGGATTGATGTAATTAGATTAAATTTTCAGGGTCAAAACTCCAAATCCTAAGTTCAGGGTTATTATTGTAATACAATAGTTTCATTAATTTATAAATAGAGCTTTTGGGGGAGGGTTAGGACATCAAGTCCATAACCCTTCTTCCTTTGGTTTTTTCCCAATGGGGCTTTCTCCCTTTTTCTCCATGAGCTAAATTCATGGAGTCCTGAAAATCAATACGAAGGAAGTCAAGGAATGGTTGACGCAAGTCCAAAATCGAAAGGAATGTGGAATATTGGAATTGTGGCAAGTCTGTTCACATAAAGAAGAATTGCAGAGCATCGAAGAAGGATGAAAAGAAAAGTGATACTGAAAATGTTGTGACTGAAGAGGTATGTTGAATTTAGGATCCCTTTTCCAATATTCCATGTTAGGGAAGAGAGAAAGAAAAAGGAGAAAAGGGGAAGAAGGCTCTTGGGTAGAGAGAATAAGAGAAGAGGAACAAGGTGTGCACCAAGCAAAGAGAGAGATATTTACTCAAGAGAGAATTGTAGAACTTGATTAATTCCGAATTACAACACCTCTATTTATAGTAGAGGAAGTGATAGACTCCTTATACAATTAACCTTTAAATCTCCTAATTACATTCCAACTCTAACTCTCTAAGATAAGTCTATCATGAAAGGATAAAACAATCTAATAGAGTTCTAATATAATTTGAACAATAACTCTTCTTCAATAATGTGGAAATAAGGGAGGAGGCCAGCTCGTGGCCTTATCCTTGTGGGTATGAATTGATCTTCAAGTCTTCTAACTCATTTCAGCTTGTGCTTCTTATCTTCATAACTCGTGCTAGCTTGGGTGAGGACTCTTCGTGGCATCCTACATCCTCATAGGGGTCTCACCAGCTCGTGCACCATGGTGGGTCCAACATTATAACATTCCCCCTCAAGCTGGGGGTGAGAAAACATCGTAGATGCCTAGCTTGCTGCAGATGATAGACATAATCTTGACAGTGACTGGTTTAGTGAGAATATATGCAACTTGACTTTGTGATGATATATGCTTTTGAGATAAAAGACCCGCTTGGAACTTTTCTCATATAAAATGGCAGTCCACTTTAATATGCTTTGTTCTTTCATGGAAGACTAGATTCGATGTAATGTGTATTGCTGCTTGATTATCACAATATAGATCCATCAGACCTTCTTTCTAGAATCCCAATTCAGTGAGAAGAGATCTTATCCATGGGAGTCCACTAACAATGTGTGTCATGACTCTGTATTCTACTTCTGCACTAGACCGTGTCACTACATTTTGTTTCTTGCTTCTCCATGTAACCAAATTCCCTCCAACCATCGTACAAAATCTAGAAGCAGATTTCATGTCATTCGAGGATCCAGCCCAGTCTGCATCTGAGAATCCTTTGATGTTTATTAAGAAATAGTCCCACATGGATTAGTGGATACAAAGATCTTGAATTTATTAGCTGGGAAAAAGGTTTCCTAAGTGACTAGTCATTTTAGGATAGGGCCTTCGACCCAAATTTAACATGGTATCAAAGCAAGCCACTCAGTATGTGGGCCTCCACCTAAATTATCCACTTGCAGAGACACAAAAGAGAACGGGCCTACACGAGGGGGAGTGTTAAGAAATAGTCCCACATGGATTAGTGGATACAAATATCTTGAATTTATTAGCTGGGAAATATGTTTCCTAAGTAGCTAGTCAGGGCCTTCGACCCAAATTTAACAATGTTTATGTTGTGGTCTCTGACCATGGATCGGGTGATTCGACGAAGGGAGAGGTCGTCTTGCAATTCTGGGGCAGAATCAGGTCACCTTGATCTACTAGGCTTACCTATGATGAGGATTTGGAATAGAACGAATGGAATGAAGTGGAAAGGAAGGGATGAACTTTGAAATCGAATGGAGAATGAAGTCAGACTCATCAAAGGCAGACCTGAACCTTGGGTTCCCCAAGGGAATGCCAACCTTTGGTTCCTTGAAGGAGAACGGTGATCCTTGTTGACATAAATTCTGTTTTCTTTTCCCTTAACCCTATGAGGCCACTTCAGCCTAATCATGCCAAGACAATCCCAAAGTGAAGAGTTTTTACACTATGGTCATTCTGGCTTACATCATACGACATACTTAAATAAAATGAACTTATAATTCCTAACGAGTTAATAACTCAACCGTGTTGCCTCTGGATGATTGTGTCCTCTATCGAGTCCACAACATCACTCCCCTCATGGAAAACGAAGTTGTCTATGTTATGGTCCTGGGTTAAGTACCTATGCCTTCCGCTCCTAACAGGGTGGTCTTTTGGGTACTATTGGCTAGGTGCTTAACATTTGGTATCAGAGCGGGCTCCCACATCGTGAGTTCGAATCCCCGAGGGGAGTTCCCTGGCATGGGTGATCGCGAACCTTGAATGCAGTGGCCGTAAGGTATTATGGGATCTTGACCCAGCCCTCGTCGCTAAGTGTTAAGTCATCAAGGATGTCGGCTCGCGAAGGTGGAGTGTGATGTTATGGTCCAACGTTAAGTACCTATACTTTTCGATCCTAACAGACCGGTCTTTTGGGTAGTATTGGCTAGGTGCTTAACAGTCTGCAAGCTCGAATGTGGGGTAGACCTACTAAAAGACGCCGAGGTCCTACGAAGTGGAATTTGTGGAGTCAGTGTGAGGCCACTGAACTAACACTTCCCTTCTATTTTGATTCTAGCAAGCCTTCAAAATTTTGGTTGGCATGAGAGAAAGTTGTCTATTCTTAATGGATTGGTAAAGCAGAAGGGGGAGGTGGGTCGGTGCCTTTGAATGGCTTGAGGAGAGAGGCATGAAAAACATCGTGGAGCTCGGCATCTGGGGGAAGCTGGAGTTTATATGCTACCTCACCCACCCGTTGAGTAATGTTATGATCTCTAGCCATGGATCGAGTCACCCTATGTTCTCCTCGGTCTTCTAGGATTAAAGTGGCTGAAGATCTGGACTTGGGATTCTTGGATTGTCCAATGGTGTATGCTAATCTCAAGCAAGATGATGAATAGTCACGCGAGCTCACCCCCAGAAGATGAACCATCAAGCTGATGGAACTCGGCATGGAAGATGAAGAGATGTGGTTGAATGGTAGATCTTGGGAGGTCAAGGAGTAAGAGGTTTGATGGGGGAAAAAGGTCGTGAGATAAGGTGAAGATGATGAGGGATGATGAACTCGGGATGAATAGGTGAAGAGGCATCGATGGATGAAAGCTCGTGAGGAAGGATATGAAGGGACGTGATAGATAACCAAGCTTTGAAGGAAGCTTGCACCTAGGCCTCATGAGAGAGAGAACCTGATCTCATTTACCTATGACTCAAAGCTTACCTTCCATACAAATGACGTCCCTATAAATAATAGGAATGCCCCCTTACATAGCTAACGCCAAACCCCAAGTTCTGAATAAAAATTACATAAATGCCTCCTAATAACATTCCGAAAATCAAATAAATTATCTTCTATGTCTACCTGCTACTCTAGAGACTATCGAGTCCATAACATCACCGCCCTCCCAGAGAAAAAGCTTGTCCTCTAGCTAATAGGTGGGGTAAAGGGACCAGAATTCCTTGAGTGGTTCCCAGGAGGCAGCAAGTGTCTCGGTGTCAACCCACTAAACTAAAAGCTCCCAAGACCCGTGAATGTGGCAAACTTGCAAAACTTTGGCTGGAGAAGGCAGAGCATGACCGTCATGCAGTGGTGGCATGGGTGAGTCACCACGAAATGGTTTCAAGAGTAAAACATGGAAGACGTCATGCATACGGGCGTCTGGTGGGAGTTTTAGGTAATAAGCCACCTTGCCAATGCGAGCCAAGACCTGAAAAGGACCATAAATTCTAGGGGACAGTTTATGCCTCCGTGTTGTTGTCAGTTAACGCTGCCGGTAAGGCTGAATACGCAACCAAACATAATCACCTAGAGCAAAAGTAAGGTCCCTATGATGCTTGTCATAGTTATGCTTCATTGTGGCCTGAGCCTTCTGCAAGTTTGACTTGACCTGGGCAAGCATCGTGTCCCATTCGCCCAAGGCCTGGTCACAATCAGTGGCAAGCGAGACAAACCAGGCTCATAAGAAAGGACGTGAGGAGGTGCATGACCATAGACCACCTGGAATGGAGTGGTGCCAAGTTCCGTATGATAAGAAGTGTTATAACAGTACTCTGCCCATGCCAACCAATGCACCCAGTGTTTGGGGTGGTCCCCAACAAAACACTGCAAATAGATCTCAAGGGTTCGGTTCATTACTTCCGTTTGCCCATCAGATTGAGGATGGTAGGCAGAGGAGAAGGCAAATTTGGTACCCTGTAATTTAAAGAGATTTTCCAAAAAAGCACTGGTGAAGATCGCATCGCGGTCACTGGTGATGGACTCCGGTAAGCCATGCAAACGAACAATTTGGTCCATAAAGAGCTGAACTACCTATGTTGCCGTATACGGATGCGTCAAGGGCAGGAAGTGACTGTATTTAGAAAACCGATCCACCACAACTAGAATGACAGATTTACCCAAAGAAATGGGAAGGCCCTCTATAAAATCCATGGAGATATCAGCCCATACCTGAGACGGAAGTTGAAGAGGTTGCAGCAGGCCCCTGGGTGTAAAGAGTCGGCCTTGTTTCTCTGACAAACTTGGCATACCAAAACATAGTCAGCAACCATATGTTCCAACCCTTGCCAATATAAGTCCTGGCTAATACAAAAATAAGCTTTCTGCTGGCCCTCATGAGTACTATCGTGTACTGTAGAAATAATGCTAATGAGAAGAGGGGAGGTGTGGTGGAGAAAAAGGCGCTTCTTGTATAATACGAGCCCGTCTTGAATTTCCCAATGGTGATCCACAGTGCCTTGCTCAATCTGCTGGTACAACTCTAGGAGCTCAGGATGGTTTTGAATGTCACCTCGGATGGAGTCGATTAAAAGGACTCCCGCAAGGGAAGAACCTAACACGGTTGACTGATAACATGCAGTTGAGGATCCAATAATTCCCAACGTGACAGTGCATCTGCACCCCTGTTAAGGAGCTCTGGATTGTATTCCACCTTGAAATCAAAACCCATGAGCTTACTTATCCAATGTTTCTGGGGGGAAGTCGTGAGACATTGTTCCAGCAAGTATTTCAAACTGCAATGGTCGGTACGGATGACAAAGTGCCGACCCCACAGGTAGGGCCTCCAATGCTGGATGACTTTGGCTAAGCCGATAAGTTCCAGTTCATAAGCTGCTAATTTGTAGTGGTGTGGGCCAACTTTCGGCTGAAATATGCTATGGGGTGCCCTTGCTACTGTAAGATGGCGCCAATGCCACCACCTGATGCAGCACATTCAATGAACATTTCTTCAAAATTCAGAAGTTGGAGAACCGGTGCCGAAGCTAAGGACTGTTTCAGTTGTTGGAAGGACGAATCGCCTACGTCGGTCCATGTGAAAGTGTTCCACTTGAGTAAGATTGTGAGCGGTGCAGCGATCTGGCGATAGTCACGGATAAACTTCCTGTAATAGCCCACCAACCCGAGAAACCCCCTCAAAGTCGTGACAGAACGCGGAGTCGGCCATTCCAGCACTGACTAGATTTTGGTGCTGTCCACCTTAACCCCTGAGGCAGAAATAACATGGCCCAAGTAGGCAACCTCGGAAGTCCCTATCGCACATTTGGATTTATTAAGGAATAAATGGTACGAATGTATAAGGTGGAATACCTGTCGTAGGTGCTGAATGTGGTCTCCCCGATTCTGGCTATAGATCAAGATATCATAAAAAAACACAAGAACATATTTGCAGAAGAAGGGACAAAATACCTCATTCAAGAGTGCCTGGAAGGTAGAGGGCACATTGGAAAGAACAAAGGGCATCACCAAGAATTCAAAATGATCATGGTGGGTACGGAAAGCCATTTTCTCGACATCTTCAGGGTGGACTCGGATTTGATGGTAGCCAGATTTCAAGTCCAACTTCTTAATTAATTTTGCACCATGAAGTTCATCCAACAACTCGTCCACCACCGGAATGAGAAATTTATCCTTCACCGTGTGCGCGTTGAGCTCCCTGTTGTCTACACAGAACTGCCATGAGTACAGAACCAGCAACGAAAAAGACAAACGACTGGGCTGAATGATGCCTTGAGTTAAGATGAGCTCACACTGGCGCTCTATCTCGTCCTTTTGCAAGTGAGGGTACAGGTCTGGATGTACCAAGACTGGCTCGATGCCCAACTTCAACCGGATACAATATTCACAAGCCCATATCGGAGGTAGGGCATCAGGTTACTGAAATAAGTCGGCAAATTCATCCATCAACTGCATGAGACTGCCCTCTAAATCCCTCAGTTGGAGAGTATGAAGAGTACACAGTAGGGGAGCATGCATACTATGGAGTGTGAACTACTGGTGACCCTGGTTGGAACAAATAGTGAGGGAATTAAAACCCACAATATCGGACCCAACTGCTGTAACCATTTAATGCCTAGGACGAAATCAAATCCAGCAAGCGGAATGACCAGAAAATCTACCTGGAAGGTGTGGCCTTCAATGACAAAAGTGACTGCTGCACATAACCCCACACTGGTAAATTTCTCCCCATTTTCTACCGAAACCGAAATGCCTGAATTGTGCTGCAATGGCAAGCCCAACTGGTGGGCTGCGGGTTGACTAAGGAAATTGTGGGTGCTGCCCAACTCAACCAGTGCAAGTAACTAAAAAGCCTGAAGGCCATCATGGACCTGCATCATAGTGGTGCTGTGTAACCCTATGATGGCATTGAGGGAAATGGCTCTTGCTTCCTTTTCTGTGTCGACTTTTTCATCTAGGGAAGGGTTGTCTTCAGGATCCTCTACCTCTAACCAAAACAGCCTCTTGCATACGTGGCTTTGAGTGTACTTTTCATCACAATTAAAAAAGAGCCCCTGGGCCCTCCTTTTTTCCATGTTGGACTTAGAAAGATGTTTAATCAACTAAGGGGGAGGCGCTAACCTGGAAGGCTTGGATCATTGGCTGGTGGGCTACCTTTGTCGCAGAGGAGTGCTCGGAGTTGCTGGGGTGCTAGAGGGCACTCTGCTCGGCCAAGGGGAACGACGCACCAAGGATTCTTTTAAAATGCGTTGTTTAGCATCCAGAGTTCGGGCCAAATTCATAGCATGGTCCAAAAAGGAGAGGCCATGCAATTCCACCTCAAGGCATAGAGCCTCCACCAACCCGGTAGTAAACAAGTTAACATGCTAACTTGAATGCACAAACGGACTGGTGCGGGCAAGGCGTTCCTGAAACTATTTCTGATACTCCTCAACGGTGCCTGTCTATTTGAGATTAACCAAATCCCCAAGGGGATTACTGCATGTAGGGGGACCAAACCTCAACATACATGACTCTTTAAAGAAATCCCAATCATGCATGTGGTGCACCGAATCAAACTGGGAATACCACAGTAAGGCCTCATCTAACAAGTGGAAGGCAGCCAAAGAGACCCACTTCTCCGGGTGGGTTCGTTGGTGCCAAAATAAATTCTCACAAAGCTGCACCCACATTAATGAATCAGTAGACCCGTCATAAGTCGGAAATGTTAACTTGGTGTACCTCGGCACATTTGAGTTGTTGTTGCCATGAAAGCTCCCCGGAGGGGTCTGAGAAGGACGTAGAGGAGGCATAAGCGGGAGTGGAAGGTCGAGGTATTCCGCAGGGCGTGGCTGCCTAGGCAGGGAACCTCGCGCATTCCCTGGGAGTGGAGAATCTAGAGCATGGTCTCCTTAAGCTCTTGTATGTCAGTCTGAAGCTTGTCAAAGGGTGTGCGCCAATCTGCATGAGAGGAAGAGTCATCCAAGGTGGTCTTGTCTGCTACCACGTTGTAATGATCTCTAGCCATGGATCGAGTCATCCTACACTCTTCTCGGTCTTCCAGGATTAAAGATGATGAAGATCTGGACTTGGGATTCTTGGAGCGTCCAATGGTGTATGCTAATCTCAAGCAAGACGATGAACAGTCACGCGAGCTCACCCCTAGAAGAGTCAAGTTGATGGAACTCGGCAGGGAAGATGAAGAGACGTGGCTGAATGGTAGATCTTGGGATGTCGTAGAGTAAGAGGTTTGATGGGGGGAAAAGCTCATGAGATAAGGTGAACTCATGATGAATAGTTGAAGAGGCGTCGATGGATGAAAGATCGTGAAGAAGGAGATGAAAGGATGTGATAGATAACCAATCTTTTAAGGAAGCTTGCACCTAGGCCTCTTGAGAGAGATAACCAGATCTCATTTACCTTTGACTCAAAGCTTACCTTCCATACAAATGACGTCCCTATAAATAATAGGAACGCCCCCATACACAACCAACGCCAAACCCCAAGTTCTGAATAAAAATTACATAAATGTCACCTAATAACATTCCGAAAATCACATAAATTATCCTCTACTCTATCTACTACTCTAGAGGATATGGAGTCCATAACAAGTAATGTGGAAGGGCCCAAAATATTTTGGCAAGAGCTTGTGCCGACTGCCCATCAGAGAAGTTTGACGGTAATGATGTAGATGTAGCCACACAATATCACCTGGATTGTACTGAATGTCTCGGTGGCCCTGATCATAATACTCCTTCATCCGTGCTTGAACTTGCCTCAATTGTTAGAGAGTACATGCCAACAATTGATCTCGATCTAGGAGAGCTTTGTCAACAACATCCACTCTAGTGGACCCTTGAACATAAGAAAGTAACCGTGGGGGATCCCAGCCATATACTATCCGGAATGGTGTCTCCTATAAGGCAGTGTGAAAGGAGGTATTGTAGGAATACTCTGCCCGAGGAATGCATTCCACTCACCGTTTAGGGCGGTCTCCTACCAAACGCTGCAAGTACATTTCAATTGTGTGGTTCACCACTTTCTCTGGCCATCCAATTGAGGGTGATATGCTAATGAATAATTGAGTTTGGTGCCACATAACTTGAAAAGATCTCTCCAGAATTGACTAGTAAAGACGACATCCCGATCACTTACAATGCATTTTGGAATACCGTGTACGCGGACAATATGTGTGAAAAATACTTGTGCAATTGTCGTTGTTGTGTATAGATGCTCCAATGGGAGGAAGTGTGCATATTGTGAGAATCTGTCCACGACCACAAAAAGAGTAGATTTCCCCAAAGATTTAGGAAGATCCTCAATAAAATCCATAGAGATGTCCAACTAAACCTGAGTGGGAAGTTGGAGCGGTTGCAGCACCCCTGCTGGGCTTAAATGCTCAGCCTTGTTCCTCTGACTGTTATGATCCCTAGCCATGGATCTAGTAACTCGGCGAGGTATAGATGAATCCAGCATGTTAGGAGGGTTTGACTCACCGTAATGATCCAAGAACAACCTGTTCTCTTGGCTGAATTCATTTCCCTTGAAACGGAGTTTCCTTTTCTTAATTATGGATGAAAACAGAGAATGAATGGAGCTCCTTGATGCCCCAACGTGGAACCCCCTTTCTTATGACTTATGTCAAGGTAGGGTTTCCTCTACCATGCAATAATGGTACCTTACGTAAAAAGAAACATAATTCTAATCTTCAATACTTGGAACAAGATTAAGAATTACCTCTTGACGTCAACACCAATCCAGCAACCAGAATTCGTCCTCCTTCCTGGTTAGCTCATGCCAACCCTTCTCCCTTTCTGGAATTTCTGTGAAAGAGATAGTCTTCACTTGCAGCTCGGAAGGGAAAGGTAATTCCTCTTCTTCCTCCTCTCACAATCACCTTAGATACCCCCCAATGTATTCACCAAACAACCAGAGAGAGTTCACGCTAAGAACCCTAGAATAGGGAGCCTAGCAAGAACCTAAATTACCCTAGTTTATGCTAATTCCGAACTTGCTTTATTTCTCCATCCTTACCCCTTAAATAGGGTAATTAACATCAACATAGGGTAAGGTTATAAAACCCAACTCTACCCCTACCTTTAAGTCTTATTACAAATCAATAAAATTCGAAATTAAAAGCAACATAAATAATAAAAGTAAAGTAGAGGACTCAGTCTTATTGAGTCCATAACACTGACACACTTGACAAGCAGCTACATATGAGGCAATTGAGGATTTCATACCTTGCCAATACAAATCCCCTCGGATCCGAATTAAGATTTTCTGAATTCCTTCATGATAATTGTTATGATAAGAAGACAACATTGTGGCAACCAAAGGAGAAGAGTGAGGCAAATAAATGCGCTTCTTATATGAAATGAGGTTGTCATGAAGGGACCATTTTGGAGGCATTTGTCCGTCGGCAATTTTCAGAAATAACCTTGCAATTCTGGTGTGTGTCTGTTGTCCTCGTTTATGGAGTCCAAGAGTAGAGGGGTGGCATGACTAATGGCACACAATTGCACTGAAACTTCTGATCTGCTTTAGAGGGCATCAGATGTTGTATTCAACCAACCCGCCTTATGTTCCATGGTAAAATCAAATCCCAGTAATTTACTAATCCAATGTTGCTGAGGAGAACTGGAGATATACATCCAAAATCACTTTGCCTTTAGGTGTGTCTTTACGAAATACGGAGTGATCTACAGAAAATCTTTAAAATCCAGTCCGTATAAGTACTTGGCTAAATTTATCAAACCATGTATGAGGAGACTATTTCAGACCATAAATGGACTTCTTCAAACAACATACCGACTCCCCCTCAACCACAAATCCAGGTAGTTGTTACATATATATTTCTTCCTTTATATCCCCATTGAAAAAAATATTTTTCACATCAAGTTGATAGACCGGCCTGAAAGAATTAGCAGCTAGAGATAATAAAATACGTACTGAGTTCATTTTAGCCACCGAAGAGAATGTTTCCTCCTATTCAATCACATTACAATGTGTATAGCCTTTAGCAATGAAGCGGTCCTTAAGGCAAGCAACTGACCCATCTAGATTGTGTTTAACAGTAAAGACCCACTTATAGTCGATAAGTTTTTTATCTGATGGAAGAGGAACTAGAGCCCATGTCTAATTCTCATAGAGTGCCTATATTTCTAAAGTCCATTGTTACCTTCCACCCTAGATGTTTTAGAACCTTCTAATAGGATTGTGGAACTAATATGGAGGAGATAGATGCAAGAAATTGACAACATGAAGAGGATATTTGATGGTGAGACACAAAATTGGATATCGGGTGAGAAGTAGAGGGCCTAGTGTAAGTTATGGGTTCTTTTCTAAAGGCAATGGGTCGAGTATCATATTGTGGTCCCAAAGGAATAGGAGAATATGGACTTACCTCGATGGGATCCCCAAACTCTGCAAGTGTGGTGTCAGCCAGCTCTTTTGAGGGTTGAACAGGTTCCTTAGCACTAGGCACAACCGGGCGAGGAGAGACTGGCACAGATGAGAGACCTGGAGGAGCATTGTCAGAGTAGTAGGAAGAGTCTTAAAAAAAAGTTACATCCCTGGACACAAGTAACCTTTGGAGAGTGAGATTGTATAAAATATAACCCTTCTACATGCGAGAGTATCCTAAGAAGATACACTTGACAGATTTTGGATCTAGTTTACTATGTTGTGGAGAGGTAATATGAACAAAGCATGTACAACCAAAGACTTGTAGTAAGGATGGCATGCAACCAATAAAAGAATGAGACTTTCATGGTATACAATAACTACGAGCTACCTCAAGAAGGTGATGGTTCTTCCGTTCTGATACACCATTCTGTTGGAGGGTGTAGGCACAAGATGTTTGATGGATAATGTCATTCTCTTAACAAAAATAGTCAAGATATCTGGAAGTATGTTCTTTTGCATTATCAGACCTAAGTACTTTGATTTTCTAACCAAATTGAGTGTCAACCATGGCATGAAAGGATTTAAAAATGGATGGTATTACATATAGCACTTTAAAAATAAATAGCCATGTGGTACGTGTAAAATTATCAATAAATGTAATGAAGTACTTGACTCGGGAAATGTTTGAGAGGCTCAAGGGTCCACATTTGTGTGGATAAAAAAAAAGGAGCAATACTTTTAAGTTATGGACGAGGTGAGTATGTGGTCCTCTGGTGTCTATTTAGTTGACACACTTCAAAATTTAAATTCAACATATCCTTAAAGGAAGGAAAAATAAGATGAAGAGATTGTGTAGATGGATGTCTCAACCAATTGTGCCATAGACTTGTCTCAGTTTCCTTTGTTGAGGTGGCATTTATTTGAAGCATGTCCAAGTAGTAGAGCCCCCCTTGCTCACGGCCTCCACCAATCGCCTGCTTCGTTGTAAGATCCTTAAACACATAGGAAGAGGGTGAGAAGGTAATTGAGCAATTAAAATATTGTGTTAGCTGACTAACAGATAGAACATGCAAGGGAAAATTAGGAAAAAATCTATGAATGAAAGTGATGGTGTAACATATGCGGATCCTTACCGAGAACTTTATTTTTGAAGCCATCAGCTATGGTAACAAATTTATTCGAGAGACAAGGAGAAACTGAGTGGAGTAAATTTTTGTTACCTATGAGGTGGTCAAAGGCCTCTGAGTCAATTATCTAGGATGAAGAGGAGGAAGTGGTAGAGAGCATACCTAAAGCGGTGGTCGCAACAACAGTTGAGGAGGAATTTGGAGGAGAGACCGTTAGTGTTTTCCATTTTCTGGAATAAGTCATACTCATCATCGGTCAGGATTTTCTTTTCTGTTGGTGTGGTAGACTTGTTCTCCTTTTTATCACTTATTGAGGTTTGATTAGCTTTAACCCAATCCGGTATGCGGTGGATTTTAAAACACTGATCTATAGTGTTGCCATATTTCCCACAGTGGGTACATTTTCTGCTGTCTGTTCTGACAAAACCATTCCTTCCACCTCTTCCTTATCCTCCTCTATAATTTCTTCCATGGCCTCGGCCACGGTCAGTTGATGTTTCCCTATGCCAAGAGTACATAGAGGATGATACTTCAATAGGAGAAGGAGAATAAGAGTATGGATTGTGGAGTAATGTGGCACATACATCATCAAAGGTGGCAATAGAAAAGTCACTGAGGAGTTGACTTTTAGCAACTTCGAGATAGGGATTAATGTTTTCTAGGCAAATGGCAGTGGCTAAAGCTTCCTTCTGGTTGTCTTGGAAAGAGAAATCGGTGGAGGTAGGCTAAGCTAGCTTCCATTCTTGATGAAATCCTCTAAAATGAGCCAAATATTCATGGATATTTTCTCCTTGTTTAGCATTGAACATTCTTTGGAGAATATCATATGGCTTATGTAAGTTGTCAGAGCTAGAGTACAAATTAGCACATGTCTCCCAAATTTGTTTGGTAGAATCAAGTTGAATAACATTGTAGGATACAGGTTCTTACATGTTTTTTATGAGACAACTAATTACCAAAGTGTCATTTTTTAAGCACTTAGCATAAGCAATATCTTCATCAATGGGTGGCCCAAGTTTGGTGGGTGACCAAGTAGATCTTTTGTTATAAGGAACCATCAAATCGGTGTGAACCAGGTCAAGAAATTTGATATCCCTCACAAGGGTATGGTAGTAATCTTGAGAATATCATTCTTTTTACCCATGTATGAGTCAAGTCAAGGGTAATAATGTACTCAAATTTGAAGTAGCCTAAGTAAGCTGCTTGGAGTCATGACCAGCCAAGGCTAGCTCGGGTAGATGGGAGGAGAACCCGAGTTTATCAAGTATTTAGGCAAGGATGAAACACTCCTAGGCCAGTCAACTTTCTGACCAAAAATTTATATAATTATTTCTCTAGTCTTCCTTGTAGAGAATAGCAAAACTCAATCAATAAGCATGAGATCAACTAAGGTAAGGTAGCAATTCCGAATTACATCTTTCCAAGATCATTCCAAAAATATATTTGACTCCAGATTGGGATAAACCAGTATATATTCAGTTCATCATGAATTAGACAAGATATAATTGATCAAAAATCAAAAAAATCAGGCCTAATCAAGAAGATATTGTAAGATCTTCAAAATCAACAATCTTTCTTCAAATGGATTCTCGTCATCTAGCCACTTCCTTTCTTATTTTGTGCTTTATTCCATTTATTTAAAATACAATATTTGATGCTTTATGTTCCAAGAACAATCAGCCACCTCGTGGCTCTCAAAAAATTCTCCAAAAAATGCAAAACCGAGTAAAGTTCTTCAAGCAATTTGGTTAATGGAGAAACTTAGCATAGATGTTAAGTAACTAGATTTATGAAATAAAATTGATAAAAAAGCACTCATAATGGTCTTAAGAAAAAATTTATTCATCATTAAAATCTTTTTCCCACAAAATTATAACTTTTTATGCATAAAATCTCAACATAAACCAATTTTTAGCCAAGAACTTGCAAACCGACAAAACTGCCTTGGTAAACTTCTTCTAATCCGAGATGCATAAATCTAAATAATTTCATAAGATGCAGAAAACAATAAAATCATCTCTGAACCATATTCTAAATATCTGAAAATCAAGAGCATGAAGTAATAATAACAAGATGAAAAACTTATCTCACATGCTTCAATCTTGCTTCACAAAGAGCCTTTGATCATAAAATCTTAGAGCATTCTTTTGATGTGGGGATCCTAAATTTGATGCTTTGATACCATGTTGAATTTATGACCCCATGGGTGAAACCTCAAGCAAGATGAGAGAGGGAGAAGAGAAAGAGCAAAGAGAGAGAGAGAGAGAGAGAGAGAGAGAGCTAGGGTAGAGAGGAGAGAAGAAAAAAGAGAGAAAAAGATTATAGTAATCAAGGAAGATAAATCGATTATATTAATCAAGAAAGATGGACAAATCTTTCAACTCATGTGATAATGATTCCAGCTCATATGATGACTCATCATGCCACCTCACATGATCATGGTGGGTCCCGTCAGATCGTGTGATCATGGTGGCATCAGATCGTATGATCATGGTGGATCCCACCTTTTAACAATGCTTTATAAACTTGACTTGTGCACTTCTAGATGATTGATCATTAGCAGAGGTTGATCAACTAGTGTCAGTTCATTGAATTTAACTTTAAAAGTATGAGAATGACTGACTCTAAATGCTCTAAGATGTTTTAGAAGATATACACGAGCTTTGGTTTGGGATCCATCAGCAATAGTAACAAACTTGTTTGGTAGACATGGAGATAGGGAATGTAACAGACTCCAACCTTTGATGCATAATAGTGATGAATAGGATCTTGACTATATGCATGCAAGGAGTGGAATCTTAGAAAGGATCAAGTGGTTTTTCATAAATAGGCTCTTTCTTTCTGAAAAATAGGACTTAGGAAAGAACTTCAAGTCTTTGAGAGTAGATTATAGTAAATAGGCTGATAAAAGCTCATTTACTTTTGAAAAGAACATTTGGTGGGGTATTTATAAGATCTCAAAGATGTTTACCCGATTTTTTACCTATTTGAAAAAAGTTGACTTTACATTGATCGATTAGTGTATAGTATTGATTGATAAATTGTGTGCAATGACTATGGGGGTGTTAGTCAACAATGAACTTAAAATGAAGTTCACGCGCATTAAGTAGTTCATTCGATTAGGCCGTTAGTGGTAAATGATGTTGGCGCTCATTTGAAAACAGCAGGTCGGGGGTGTTGAATTTATGAAAGAAAGAAATACTTCAATGACATCATTAACTCATTATAATCAGAGTACATGAACCTTTATTTATAATAGAGAAAGGTAGTAGAGTCCAATTACAATAAAACTACCTTTGTCCCAATTATACAAACTCTAACACTTAAAGAATAGTCCTAGCATAATTAAATAACTCAATATAGATAAAAGACAAACATAACTCAAACTAGAACTCTTCTAGGACTTGACCATAAGATAACGATGCATTTTTGAGTCCTTCTTGATCTTCCAACTTATGTGATAAGGATGCCAGCTTTTGCTTATGCATCTAAGAAAAAAAATCTTTAGATCGGATTATGATTATTTCATGGGTCCTTCTACAATGTTTATTATTTTGGTTCATGTTATATGTGTTGGAAGATGATTCTGTTACATTACAGCTACTGCTATTATGTCTCTTTGGATGAGACATCATTATTGAAGAAGAGGTTGTCTTAGTTCCTTTTCTCATTCCTTAATTTATTTGACTCTCAAAAATATCACGGTTGGGACACCATGAGAGTCGGTGCTTGGATTGGGACACTATGATAAATTTAACTCTAAAAAATATCACTGTTGGGATACCATGAGAGTCGGTTTCCGGATTGGGACACCATTATAAATAAAACCACTACCCCCCTGTCATGGATTTTATTACTCCTACCACTTGAAAGTCGTTGTCCTGTGGAGGGACACGGTCATGGACACCTCAGTGCAATGCAGATAGACACACTACCTCAGTGTTCCCTACATCCAGTGTTCAGACTGGAGTACAATGCAATGTCTTACTGGCTAGGAGTGATTTTTACTCTCACTTATATTATTCCCGTAGGGGTTCATGGAAGGACGCAACAGCGTAAGGGGGAGTGTTGGAAGATAAAGGCATATTGGAAGATGTGCCATTCTATACATCATTTTCAGCAAGCTGGGAGTTCATGTTGTTTTATCATCCCCAGCTTGAGGGGGAGTGTTGGAAGATTGGCCCAAGCCCACACGACCAAGGAAGGCCCACATATTTAAGAGTATTATAAGATGGGCCACACAACCAAGGAAGGCCCACAAGATTGGCCCAAGCACATAAGAAGTAGGAGCCACCATGATTACTTCATCTTTTGTGCTCCCCCTTTCTTGAATATTCTGGTCACAAAAACTTATCCACAACATATAGAATAAAATAGCTCTTTCTTGTACTTCCTGTACTTCTCCCCCTCAAGCTAGGAGGTAAAGGCAGTGATCCCAGCTTGAACCAAATATCATAGATACAAAAATAAGCCAAAATAATATACATGTAGTAATAAGTCCTTAAACCAGTGAGAAGTGAGATATTTTTCTAATATATCAACTCAAAAAGTGACGCAAAACATTGGGCATAAATTCGGATTTTTCAATGCAACAGAATACCAGCATGACCTTTGATTCTTCCAATGCGAATATATATTTAAATATAGATCAGATTGACATGAAATTTTATCCTTATGAAACTAGACTTAAATAAATTTCATTCAAGTATAGCTTTCCTTCATAAACTATGATTATCATTAGATAAATAATCTGATAGATTTCGGTCTCTATCTTCTGGCCAAACTAAGTATTGTTTCTCCTTTTTTTTACAAAATGACCATTGATTCTTCCAAGATCAATATCTTCTTCTAAATAACTCAGATCGAGAATTAGTTAAATAGGTAAGAGAATAGACTTACATATATTTCTTTTGATATATATATCTCTATATAAAGTCTCTCTCTTGATAGGATAAAGTACCTCAGAAGTTGAAGCTTTCTGCTACTACTCGAACCTTTTTGGTAATTTGACCTTTGCTCATTCACATGGCTAGTTTTGTTTAAAGAAGGGTCTGAAATTGTTCCATATTTTAATCCTTTGAGGCTTTGGTGTCCAATCAGTTTGGAAAAAAAATACAAGTGTTTCGATCAAATAATGCCAAAGAGTACCTATCTAGTGAATTTCAATCTTTTTGTCACGATAATGTCATTACTCATCAAACATTTTGTGCCTAAACCCTTCAAAAAAATTGTGTAGCTAAACGAAACAACCGACATCTCCTTGAGGTAGCTTGTGGCTTATTCTACTTTATGAAGGTGCCCTACTTTTACTAGCCTTATGCCATACTTACAACATGCTACCTTATTAATAGGCTACCTTCTTCAGTCCTTAGCCATAAATCCCCATACTCATTATTATTTCTAGATAAAGAGTCCTTCTCACTTCCTTTGAAAGTTTTTTATTGCACATGATTTGTTCATATCACAACCCCTCCAAAGAGTAAACTTGAGCCTAAATCACTTTAGTGTATCTTTTTGGGTTACTACGCAAAAAGGCTATGTCTATTATAATCCCTCTCTTTGGAAGTTAATTATCTCTAGGTATGTCACCTTTTTTAGGACATTTTTTTTCTCAAAAGATGCATCTCTGGGTCTTTTTATCAGTTCAGACAGCTTCAAAGCCCGTTGTGCTATTTGATACGGTTCTATTCTTCCCCCTAAAGACTCGGCCAACACCACACTTGTGGAGTTTACGGATCACTCTAAGGTAAGTATGTAATCCCCTATTGTATTTAGCCCACAATTTGATACTCGGCCCATAGCTCTATGGAAGGAGCCTCGAACTTGTATTAGGCCCTCCACTTCTCATCATATATCAACTTTGTTTCTTACCATCAATAGTCTTCTTCTTGTTGTCAGATTCTTGCATCTATTTCTTCCATCTATGTTCCACATTCCTTTCAGGAGACTCTAAGGCATCAAGGATGGAAGGCTATCATGGAAGAAGAAATGCATGCTATTGAATTTAGGATCCCTTTTCCATGATTCCAAACAAGGGAAAGAAGAATGAAAAAGAGAAACATGGAAGGAAAGCTCTCTGGTAGAGAGAAAAAAAAATGAAAAGGCAAGAAGAGGTTGCGCCAAGCAAAGAGAGAGAGAGAGAGAAACCAACTCGGGATTGAATGTGTGACTTGATTAATTTCTAATTAAAACACCTCTATTTATACTGGAGGAGGAAGTAGAGTCCTTATACAACTTGTCATTCAATCCTAATTACATTCCAACTCTAACTCTTTAATATAAGCCTATGCAAACTAAACTACTAGAAGACTAACTTGAGTTGAACTAGGAGTCCTTCATTATTTACGTGAATATAAGGATAAGGCAGCTTGTAGCCTTATCATTTTGGGCCCCTCATGATCTCCCAGTGTACCTTAATAAGAGTGTCAACTCGTGAGATATTTGTGGGTCCCATTTGAACTTCAAGTCTTCTAACTCAATTCAGCTTGTGCTTCTTGATCCCTGAACTATTGCTTGCTTTGGGTGAGGACTCTTCTTGGTGTCCCACATCCTCTAGGACTCTTCTTGATATCCCACGTCCTCATGGTGGGTCCCACCAGCTCGAGCACCATGGTGGGTCCCACATTGTAACACTCCCCCTCAAGCTAGGGATGAGAAGACATCATAAACACCTAACTTGCTGCATATGGTAGACATAATCTTGTGAGTGACCGGTTTGGTGAGAATGTCTGCAACTTGATTTTGTGATGATATGTGCTTCAAAGATAAGAGACCAGCTTGGAATTTTTCTCTTATAAAATGGCAATCTACCTCAATATGTTTTGTCCTCTCATGGAAGACTAGATTCGATGTAATATGTATTGTTCTTTGATTATGACAATATAGATTCATTGGAGAGTCTTTATAGAATCCCAATTCAGTGAGAAGAGATCTTACCCATAAGAGTTTACTAATAGTGTGTGCCATGGCTCTGTATTATGCTTCTACACTTGACCATGCTACTACATTTTGTTTTTTGCTTTTCCATGTAACCAGATTTCCTCCAACCATCGTGCAAAATCCCAAAGTATATTTTCTATCATTTGGGGATCCAGCCCAGTCCACATCAGAGAATCCCTCGATGTTGAAGTGACCATGATTTTATAAAGGATCCCCCTTCTAGGGGCTCCTTTCAGATAATGTAGTATCCTCTCAAGTGCTTACCAATGACTAAGTTGTGGCTTGTGGATGTACTGACTTACCAAACTTACTGCGTATGAAATGTCTGGCCTCATTACACACAGGTAAATAAGTCGTCCCACTAACCTTTGATATTTACCAATATCTACATCTTCTCCAGTGCCTCCCCATAATTTTATATTTGCATCCATAGGAGTGTCTACCGGTTTGCATCCTATCATCCCTGTTTTTTCTAGTATATCAAGGGCATATTTTCTTTGGGATAGAACAATCCCATATCTGGATTGTAAGACCTCAATACCCAAAAAATATTTTGGTAATCCAAGATCCTTCGTCTTGATTTCAGCACATATTCTTTCTTTTATTTTTTTGAATAACCTTAGAGTCACTCCCAGTTAAAATAATATCATCAACATAAACAGCTAGAATCACCTTACCTCTCGATGTGTTCTCAGTAAATATTGAGTGATCTGTAGAGCATCTGTAAAAACCTGCCCATATGATGGCTTGACTAAATTTCTCAAACCATGCCCGTGGGGATTGCTTTAGTCCACATAAATATTTTTTAAGGCGACATACGGACTCCCCCTCAATGACATATCCAGGTGGTTGTTGCATATAAATCTCTTCTTTGATATCACCATTGAGAAATGTATTTTTAACATCCAGTTGATATATTGGCGATAATGAATAGGCTGCCAAAGATAATAATATACGTACTGAGGTCATTTTTGCCATTGGAGAGAATGTTTCATCATAATCAATGTCATGGCATTGAGTGTAACCTTTTGCAACCAGTCGAGCCTTCAATCGTGCAATAGTTCCATCCGGATTATGTTTTAGTGTATAAACCCACTTGCAACCAACAAGTTTTTTATCTGTAGGTAGAGAACCAGTGACCATGTGTGATTATCATTGAGTGCCTTCATTTCTTCATCCATTTCTGCCTTCCACTCTAGATGTTGTAGAGCCTCCTAATATGACTGTGGAACAGATATTGAAGAAATAGAAGAAAAAAACTGACAACATAAAGGTGAGAGGCGATGATGAGACACAAAATTGGAAACACGATGAGAAGTACAAGGTTGAGTGCATGACCGAGGTTCCTTTCGTATAGCAATGGGACGAGTATCAAATTGAGGACCAAAAATGACTGGTGATGAAGGACTTACCTCTGGTGGAACTAATAACTCGGCAGGTGTGGTATCGGCCACTGGCTCTAGGGGCTGAACAATCTCTGTATCACGAGGCACAACCGTAGAGGAGAACTTGGTATTGATGACATATCAGGAGGAGCGCTATCAGAATAATATGAGGAGTCTTCAAAAAATGTTACACCCCAGGACACAAATAAGCGTTGCAAAAAAGGAATATAACAAACAAAACCCTTTTGTGTGTGAGAGTATACAAAAAAAACTCTGATACTATGTTGAATTTAGGATCCCTTTTCCATGATTCTGAACAAGGGAAAGAAGAAAGAAAAAGAGAAAAAGGGAAGCAAAGCTCTCGGGTAGAGAGAAGAAAAAATAAAAAGGGAAAAAGAGGTTGCACCAAGCAAAGAGAGAGAGAGAGAGAAACCAACTCGGGATTGAATGTGTGACTTGATTAATTCTGAATTACAACACCTCTATTTATACTAGAGGAGGAGGTAGAGTCCTTATACAACTTGTCATTCAATCCTAATTGTATTCCAACTCTAACTCTTTAATATAAGTCTATTCAAACTAAACTACTAGAAGACTAACTTGAGTTGAACTAGGAGTCCTTCATTATTTACGTGAATATATGGGCTAAGCCAGCTCGTAGCCTTATCCTTGTGGGCCCCTCATTATCTCCCAGCGCACCTTGATAAGAGTGTCAGCTCGTGAGATATTTGTGGGTCCCACTTTATCTTCAAGTCTTCTAACTCAATTCAGCTTGTGCTTCTTGATCCCTTAACTCATGCTTGCTTTGGGTGAGGACTCTTCTTGGTGTCCCACATCTTCTAGGACTCTTCTTGATGTCCCACATCCTCATGGAAGGTCCCACATTATAACACATGCCTTACATGAGAATCAGACTGTTAGGATCCTCACGAGCCATGGATCTTGTCACCCTCCTCTCTTCTCTTCCTTCCATCTCCTTGCTTGACGTTGAGATGGAATCAGGGATTGATGGGTATTGAATTTTGAAAAGGAGAATTGGGGGAAAAATGGAAGAGATCTTGAAGGAGCTCTTGACCTATTTATCTAATTTACTCTAGCTAAAGTAGACTCAATTCATACTTCTCATTACCCTAGCCGTCCCCTTAAATAGGGTTGAGGACGTCCAAAACACTAAAGACTTCTTGGGTCAATGGTTCAAACCAATAAATGCTAAACCAACCCAAACCAAAGGCAAAACCAAACCAAGAAATAATTACATGGAAATTGAAAAACACATTCATTAATTCCTACGCATGTTGGTAACTCGTGATGCTATAGAGTCCATAACATCACCCCCCTCCTGGAGAAAGAGCTTGTCCTCAAGCTCGAAGGAAGGATATAAGAATCGAAATGCGGATAACGGCTCCCATGTGATGTCACTGGGGTTGGCATCGGCCCACTGGACAAGAATTTCCCAATCACCTTGAATGTGGAGTGTGCAGTAGGGGCGAGTCACCCTGGAAGGGCTTCAATTGGGAGACGTGAAATACATTGTGGATCTTTGGTTCCGGTGGTAGTTGCAAGCGGTATGCCACGGGCCCAATTTTGTCCAATACCTAAAATGGACCATAATATTTTGGAGACAGTTTATGGCGCTTGGATGCAGTCAGGGATAGCTGGCGGCAGTGCTGAAGCTTTAACCACACATAGTCTCCAGGGAAATAAGATGCCTCCTGGTGCTTCTTATCATAATAGCGTTTCATAGAGTGTTGGGCCTCCTGTAGATGAATACGTACCTTAGTGAGCATAGCATCTCGTTCAGCTAACGCTTGGTCCAAAGTGACAACTTTGGATGCCCCAGATTCATATGGTAACATATGAGGTGGATCTCTGCCATAAACTACCCTGAAGGGTGTAGTTCCCATTGCTGTGTGGTAAGATGTGTTATAGCAAAATTCTGCCCATGAAAGCCATTTCACCCACCGTCTAGGTGCGTCCCCCCACAAAACAACGAAGATACATTTCAATCGTGCGATTGACAACCTCTGTTTGTCAGTCTGTTTGTGGATGATATGCTGACGAAAATGCCAATTGGGTGCCCTGTAATTTGAATAATTCCTTCCAAAATATACTGGTAAAAATGGCATCCCTGTCACTGATAATGGATGAGGGAATTCCATGTAATCGGACAATGTTGTCCATAAATAATTGAGCGACCTGAGCAGCAGTATATGGATGCGCCAAAGCAATGAAACGACCATATTTTGAAAACCGATCAACGACGACGAATATCACAAATTTACCTATTGAAATGGGAAGTCCAGCAATGAAGTCCATGGAAATGTCATATCAGATTTGAGATGGTAGTTGCAGAGGTTTTAGTAGGCCGGCCGGACTTAAAGATTCGGCCTTGTTTTGTTGACAAATCTGACAAGCAGCTACATAATCAGTAATTGTGCTCTTCATGCCCTTCCAATAAAAGTGCCGACTGATTCGGAAATATGTTTTCTGTCGTCATGTGTGCTATCATGGATAGAGGACAGGATGGTGTGAAGAAGTGGGGATGTATTATGCAAAAAAATCCTGTTTTTGTAGAGTATGAGACGGTCCTGAATCGTCCAATGAGGAGCTGCTATCCCCTGTTGAATATCCTGATATAATGACATGAGATTTGGATATTGATGTACTTCCTCACGAATCAATTCTAATACCAGTGAGCGTGGGTGACTGATAGCATAAATTTGTGTGGCTGAATTATCCCGATGTGATAAAGCATCAGCCCCCAAATTCGAACTACCTAGCTTATAGTGAACCGTAAAATTGAAGCCCATGAGTTTAGTTAACCAATGCTGTTGTGGGGATGTAGTGAGGCGCTGTGCAAGAAGATACTTGAGGCTGCAATGATCTGTATGAATGAGAAACGGTCATTACCAAAGATAAGGTCGCCAATGTTGGATAGCCTTGGCTAACCCAATCAATTCCCTCTCATATGCAGCTAACTTATGGTGGTGTTGTCCCAACTGACGGCTGAAATAAGCAAAGGGGTGTCCCAATTTTTGTAACACTGCCCCTATACCTCCCCCGGATGCATCACATTCCACCACAAAGTCCTCCTCAAAATCTGGTAATTGTAGGACTGGCGTTGAGGCTAAGGCCTCCTTTAACAGGTGAAAGGCCCGTTCCGCTGAAGAAGACCAGTGGAAGGCATTCTTTTTTAGCAGGTTGTTGAGTGGTGCTGCTATCATGCCATAAGATTGGATAAATTTTCTGTAATATCCCGCTAGGCCCAAAAATCCCTTTAATGCTGTGATGGAGGTGGGAATCGGCCAATCTGTTACTGCTTGTATCTTGCTCTGGTCAACTTTCACACCCACAGCTGATATGACGTGGCCCAAATATGCCACCTCAGATGTACCCATAGAACATTTTGATTTATTCAAAACCAAATGATGAGAGCGTAGAATGGTAAATACTTGATGGAGGTAGTGGAGATGTTCTTCCCAATTTTTGTTGTAGACCAGAATGTCATAAAAAAAAACTAAAACATAGTTGCGTAGAAGTGATGAAAAGACCTCATTCATGAGGGCCTGAAAGGTGGATGGTGCATTGGAGAGACCGAAGGGCATGACGAGGAACTCGAAATGACTGTGATGTGTGCAGAAGGCAGTCTTCTCCACATCCGCCGGGTGAACTCTTATTTGATGATAGCCCGATTTCCAATCTAATTTGGTAAAAATTGTAGCACCATGTAACTCATCCAGCAACTCGTCCATGACTGGAATGGGGAACTTGTCCTTAATTGTTTGCAAGTTGAGTTGCCTATAGTCGACACAAAATCTCCATGATTTATCCTTTTTACGTACAAGTAACACTGGTGAGGAAAAAGGAGATCGACTGGGCTGGATCACCCCCTGAGCCAGCATATGCATGCACTGTCGTTCTATTTCATCTTTCTGTATATGCGGGTAACGATAAGGCCGCACCACTACTGGATCAGTTCCCAACTTTAAAAGAATGCGGTGATCACAATGACGCACTGGTGGTAGACCCGTAGGATCATTAAATAAATCCGCAAATGTTGTAAGTAAAAGAGCTAACTGATCATCACCGGTGTGCTGAAGCTGTAAAGTGTGAAGTGCGTTAGGTACCTGTGCCACAATACCTTGTAATGTAATCTGGCCCTGTGGTGCTGAAAATGTCATAGTCCGAGCCTGAAAGTCCCATAATATAGGTCCTAATAACTGGAGCCATTTGACCCCGAGCACCAAATCAAATCCAGCCAATGGAATGACTAGTAAATCTGCCTGAAATGAATGCCCCTCAATGGTGAAAGGGGTGTTAGCATATAACCCAACACTAGCAATTTTGGCCCCATTGGCCACTGAAACTGAGAGTCCCCTTTGTTGTTGAATTGCCAATCCCAATTGTTGCGCGGCTGGTTCACTGATAAAATATGTGTGCTGCCCGAATCAACTAAAGCAAGTAGCATGAGATGATGTAACCTGGCCTTTACCTGCATGGTATTAGAACTACACAGGCCATGCATGGCATGGAGGGAGAGCTTTGGTTCCTATTGTACCTCTTCAACAATTTCATTTTCAAGAAGCTCTTCTGAATCTTCTTCCAACAGTTCAATACTGAATAAACGTTTACAGGTATGTCTTGGTAGGAATTGTTCGTCACAATTAAAACATAGGCCCTTTCCCTTTCAAGCGTCCATTTCCTGTTTAGTAAAAAATTTACGTGGCATAGAGTGTGGAGGCACACTGGTAGCCTGATCTGCTCGATTAGGGGCAGAGGACCCAAAACGTGGACCAGATGCAGTACCCTGTATCCTGTTGTTCCAAAATGGTTTTCATTGTAAAGACTCTTTTAGAACTCTCTGTTTGTGTTCCACAACTCTGGCATAATTCATTGCTGAGTCCAAATCTGTCGGACCAAGTAATTCCACTTCCAATCTAATCGGCTCTGTCAATCCAGCATTAAAAATCTGAACATGGATGTGAGGAGGAACAAATTCACTAGCTCGGGCCAACCTTTCTTGGAACATTTTTTGGTAAACTTCTAAGGTGCTTTTTTGTTTATAGTTGATCAATTCCCCCACTGGGTTGCTGCTAGCTAGAGGTCCAAACATCAACTAGCAAGCATGTTTAAAGTGCAGCCAATCCTGAATGGAATGGACATTTCGGTAGTGATGGAACCACATGAGCGCTTCATCGAGCAGGTGGTAGGCGGCCAAAGTAACCTTGTCCATTTCCACCATTTGTTGATGATAGAAGAATTGTTCACATTTCGTGAACCACAGTAAAGGATCTTTAGAGCCATCATATGTAGGAAAGTTAAGTTTAAAGTACCTTGGAACCGTTGATGGTCCTTGTGCGTGAGTTGCCATGGAACCCATTGGTTGGGGCAGGGGTGGATTTGGTGGTGGCATGAATTGTTGGTGGGGTACTGGTTGTGGTTGAAAATTGGTTCCTGGTGGTGGCGTTGGTGCTTGAAGTGCAGCAAGTTGTCGGATGATGGTTTGTAGAGATGATTCCAGTGTTTGTAATGTATTATTGATGTGAGAAATTTCAGTACCTTGAAGAGTGGATCGTTGTTGAAGTTCTGAAAGTACTTGACGTATGTCCCCTGGAGAAGAGGAATCACCGAGGGTGGACCTATCTGATACCACGTTGTTAGGATCCTCACGAGCCATGGATCTTGTCACCCTCCTCTCTTCTCTTCCTTCCATCACCTTGCCTGACGTTGAGATGGAATGAGGGATTGATGGGTATTGAATTTTGGAAAGGAGAATTGGGGGACAAATGGAAGAGTGCTTGAAGGAGCGCTTGACCTGTTTATCTAATTTACTCTAGCTAAAGTAGACTCAATTCATACTTCTCATTACCCTAGCCATCCCCTTAAATAGGGTTGAGGACGTCCAAAACACTAAAGACCTCTTGGGTCAATGGTTCAAACCAATAAATGCTAAACCAACCCAAACCAAAGACAAAACCAAACCAAGAAACAATTACGTGGAAATTGGAAAACACATTCATTAATTCCTACACCTGTTGGTAACTCGTGATGCTATAGAGTCCATAACACAGACTTGGGCCCTTGCTCCTTTTCCTCTCGGCAAGAAACTATTAGGAATTAAACGCCCTAATTCCAAACTAACAAGAACCATGATAATAATCATGGAAGAAAGAAAAAGCAAGCACGAAAACAAACAACAAGATTTATACAGGTTCGTCTCAAGGTGAGACTACGTCTTGTCTTCCACCGCTTCAATAATCCACTATGAAGATGAAATAGTTTATAAGAGAAATCACACACTTATATGTATTTCTCTCTAACCTCTAGGGCGGCAACTCAAACACTAATAGTTGCACCCCTCAATTATAAAGAGAAAATTAGGGCAACCATGATACAAGAGTAAAATTCCCAAACTACCCTTAATGAAACAACAGTCAATATATCGTGGATCCACAACCAACTCGACGTAAGGCGTTAATTAGCCTCCACAACTTAACAATCTCCCACTTAGAGACTAATCCATTATTAATATATCCTTTCCAACGGAAACAATTTCTCAATCCTCAGAGAGAAGTCCAACTTAAGTTGCACACAACTTTAATTTCTCAATCGTAACAGTCTTTGTCAAAATATCAACAAGATTTTGACTCCCTTGAATTTTGAATTTTTTCAAGTGCTAAGACTCCTTCCTCCATAGTTGATCTGATGAAGTGGTATGTACTTTGTTCTGACATGATAAATAGGATTCTTTGTTAAATGAATAGCACTCTAACAATCACATTATAACACATTCTTCCCATGCTTGAAACCTAATTCTTCTTAGAAATACTGCAACCATACCATCTCTTTGCTGGCTTCAGTCACGATAACAAATTCTGCCTCAATAGTGGAAATAACAACTATCTTTTGTAACTTAGAGACCCAACTAACTACTGTACCACCCAATGTGTATACATATCTAGTGGTACCTGCCATCAATGTTTCCAACCATGTCAGCATCTACATAACCCTATAATCTCAAGTCTGACTTTCTAAAACATAACGCTAAGTCTAAAGCGCCTCTCAAATACCTGAGAATTCATTTCATTGCTTCCCAATGTTGTTGACCCGGATTACTCATATATTTGCTCACAACTGCCATTGCATGGGCTATGTTTGTTCTTGTACACACCATGGCATACATGAGACTGCCAATAGCATAATCATAAGGCACATTGGCCATGTTGGCTCGCTTCTACTCTGTAGAAGGTGACTGCTCTATAGATAGCCTAAAGTGACTAGCTAAAAGTGTACTCATTGGTTTTGCATCATTCATGTTGAACGTGCTCTGTACCTTCTTCACATATTCTTCTTGTGACAGTTTCATCCCAAGGATTTATTTTGCAGCATTCAAATCCTTCATTACAAACTTCTAGGACAACTCCCTTTTCAACTTATCTATTTTTTTTTTTTTTTTGCTAGCACCTACTATCAACACGTCATCAACATATAGTAGTAGAATAATGTAGGAGTCATCTATTATAGTCCTGGAAAGCTTCTTCACATAACAACAATGATCCGCCAGGCACCTCAAGAAACCATTACTACTCATAAAAGTGTCAAACTTCTTATACCACTGTCTTGGAACTTGTTTAAGACCATACAAACTCCTTTAAAATTTGCACAACATTCTCTCCTTTCCTTGTGCTTTGAAACCCTATGGCTGCATCGTGTACATTTCTTCCTCCAAATCACCATGAAGAAAGGATGCCTTTACATCCAACTACTCTAAGTGCAAGTCTTCATTTGCCACTTGTCCAAGCACTATTCTAATAGTAGTCAATTCCACTACTGGAGAGAAAATCTCAGTGTAGTAAATGCCTTCTTTTTGTTGAAATCCCTTTACCACCAGTCTTACCTTGTACCACTTGCTGCCATCATGTTTGTCTTTTATTCAGTACACCCATTTATTCTACAAGGCCTTCTTTCCTTTTGGTAGCTCAGTCAACTGCCATGTTTGATTGGATAACAATGAATCCATCTCATCCCACATGGCCAACTCCACTTGGTTGAGGTTGATTCATAAACTTGCATGACTTCCTCATAACTCTCTAGTTCACCTTAGCAGTCAACAAAATATAATTAAGTGTAGGGGAGTACCTCTATGGTGGTCTGCTTGTTCTGGCAGATCTCCTGAGTTTAGTCACAGGAATGTTATGGGTTACTTCTGAGGGTACATTTTCCTGGTCTTTTTGAGAAATATTCTCCATCTGAATAGCTGGAAGATCTCTCAATTGAATCACTTCAGACTTCTTGGCTTCATCACTTGTCTTTATACAAGGAACCTTCATTGAAAATCACGTCCTTGCTCCTGATAACCTTATGAATTTGGTCATCTCAAAAGCAATAACCAAACTCAGTACCACCATATCCAATAAAGAAACATAATTTAGATTTTCCATCAAGTTTACTTCTAGCAGCAGAATCAATGTGAATATAAGAAACACAACCAAACACTTTCAAGAGAGAAAGGTTTACCTCTTTGCCGCTCCAGACCTCTTCTGGTATTTTAAAATCCAATGTTGTTAAGGGACCTCTATTGATCAAATAGGCATCAATGCTAATATGTTATGTGCACCCCTGGCCAGTGCGGCTTCTAAACTCAGGACTGTCTCATTAACAAAATCTACGGGTGGAGCCCATTCAACACATCGTGTCTAAACCAGCACAACATTAACAACCCTGGCGTGATCTGCCACAACGGCTTCCCCATTGGCAGAATGCAGCATGTCCCTTGTAACCGTAGAAGTCTTGGGGGGAAAAGGAGAGTCGGATATTAAGCCCCGGTGGTTGTGGGATAATCTTAAAAAATGCAGAGTAATTTACCTCACAAAAATCCAATTCCATATCCACATAATAGGCTGCTGAACTTTGCTTGTTGAACTTCTGCACACAAGCCCCACTGCCAAAAGGTTGGGACGAGAATTACAATTCCTTCAAAGTAAATTATATATACATCAAGGCAGAAGCATGATTTGTCTTGCAATAATTGCACACTGTTGAGGACTCAATAGCTAACCGAGTCATACAACGGAGACGCACCGAGTCACAGAGTTAATAGTAGAGTTAATAGCTTTCTTTCCATATTTTTTTAAATTCGTTTTTATGCATTATTTAAGAAAAATTGTCATAGGAGCAGAATTGTAATAATTAACCCTAAAACTATGGTTGGCGTCATCCCTACTTAGAGGGCTAGGATAATGAGAAAAGGCAAGTCTTGAATTATGTTAAACTGGATTTGGAGTTCTCCCTGATGAGCTCTAGGGTTTGGAGGTCTCGTTGATGAGCTCTAGGTCCAGGTTCCCTCTTGAATCTGAATTTCCTTCTTCCTTATTTTAATTTCTGTTTACCTTGCTCCATACCGAAGAGAAGAGGGGAATTTCTGCCGCTTTTCCCATCCATTCACAGCAGCCATAGAGGGTCTCTCCCTCTCTTTCCGAGCCAGGTTTGAGGCTTATCCATCACAACACCATGAGCAACCACAATTCAGAGGTTCTCAGCCTCAAGGCAAGAAGCAAGGGTAGGAACCCCTAACCTCAGGTCCAAGGACTGTCCAAGTTAGAGGCTTTGCAGCCCCTAATATGAACAGCAGCAAAAAAGATTCCAAACTGTTGAATTTATGGCAAAAAGAAAATTACTTCATTGACTTCATAAACTTATTATAATCGGAGTACATGAACCTCTATTGATAATAGAGGAAGGTAGTAGAGTCCAATTACACCCAAACTCTAACACTTAAAGATAAGTCCTAGCATAATTAAATAAATCAATATAGATAAAAGACAAAAATAACTCAAACTAGAACTCTTCTAGGATGTGACAATAAGATAAAGATGTCTTTGTGAGTCCTTCTTGATCAACCAACTTATGTGATAAGGATGCCAGCTCGAGGTAATCATGGTGGGTCCTATTTCTTATGGGCTTGGGCCCATCTTGTGGGTCTTCTTTGGTCGTGTGTAGGGGTGGCTCACGAGCGGCTCGAGTATGGCTTGGTTCGATTCGTTATCTCTCGAGCTCCGAAATTGGCTCATTTAAATTAACGAGCCGAGCTCTACCGAAGCCAGGTTTGGTTCGTCGGCTCGCGAGCCGGCTCAAGGTGACTTGGGATCAGTATCGGGATTGGAAGTGGGGCAGGGGGAGCGGGAGTGTGAGCGAGAGAGAGGGGGGTGGGGGAATTTTTTCCTCCCCTCATCACCTCCGAGCCCCTCCCGTTGGTTGTTGTCGTCGCCTCTACCGTCGTCGACAGCTGCTCATCGGCCGGCCTCTGTGGTTGTCCATTCGATTTCTTCCTCTCCTCGTTGTCACCTCTATTTCTATTGTCGCCGCTTCCATCTCCGTCACTTTCGTCATTGCAGCCTCCATCGCAGCCATCATCCCCGACGACATGTCCTCCCAGGCGCCATAACCCCCTTCCCTCTGCGTCGTCTCGGTGAAAAACCAGAACTAGTAAGTTCAGGGGAGAAATTAGGGGAGAAATAATATCCCCCTTCCCCCACGTGAAGATGATTTCATACGTGCGAGATCATAAAGTAAAAAAAAAAAAAAACTTTTTCCTTAAACTCTCCTTCCTCATAGCTCTTGAAAAAATTAAAAATACATTTTATAGAAATAATTTTCTATGAACTATTTGTGTCTCAATTTTTTTAAAACATTTTTCTAATTGAAAATTCTTAATTAAAATCATATAATTTTCTAACTAAGATTTTCCTACCAAGATGGGGTAGAAAACTATATAGAAAATTTTTGAATGAGTATTTAACAATTGATGCTGTAATACTTTTAGTATGAAGCAATTTTCATTGCAATTTATTGTTTGACATTTTATTTGATTAAAAATTTATCGATAAGTATAATAATATATTAGATTGATTATTAATTTTTATTTATTTCCCAAGAAGAGGCAATAAAAGGTCCATTTAACTTTTCTAAGAAAATTTTAAAATATTTATTGTAATTTTCTAATAAGTCACTAATAGTAATAGGATTTTATTTAAAGGTTTTTTTGGGAATATGTATCATAGGAAAATATTTCTAGTTTTTCCGAGAATATAATTTTTCCTCTAGGGGCACTAAGGAGGCCATAGTAAATATATGGCCAGATTCAAAAATTACAAAACAAGCTAGACAACAATTGTGTTGTGGACTCAATAGCACACCGAGTCACACAACTAAGAAGACAACAACAACTCACTCAATAGGATTTAATTCTTATATTTATTTGAGTAGGATTTATTTCTTATATTGTTTTAAGTAGGATTTATTTCTTATATTGTTTTAAGTAGGAGTTATTTCTAATTACTTTATATGTAAGGGCATTATGGGGAATTATTGTAAACCTAACCCTAAAACTCCCTATTTAAGGGATAGATATGAATGAAATAGGTAAGCTTTGAGATTTTAGAATAACCTAGTCTAAATAGGTTGAGATCACCTCTTGATCTCGAGTTTAGGGTTTACTCCAAAAATCCAACCTATCCTTCACCCTCCATTGCCATCCATCTTCACCCAAATTCATCCACCATCATCCCTACTAAGAAAAGGAGCTTCCTGCCCCTTTTCCAAGCCCAAAGAGGAAGTCTATCCTCCCTCTCGGTAGCAGCAGCAAGAGAGGCCCAATTCCTCCCTTACCAAGCAGAAAAGTGAGGATTTTTATCCTCAAATCTTGAGCAAATCCTGGTGCAATGTGGGAGCTGATCATAGCATCAAAGAAGAGGTATTAATCTATCCCAAACTCGTGTTTCAAGTTATTTAAGAAAGAATGATTGCATTCTTAGCTAGAGCAACAACAAAGAGGGCCAAACCCTCTTTGTCGTGACCAAGAAAAGAAAGCACCTTGCTCTAGCAAGGTCAGCATTGTTGTGGGGTCTTCTACCTAGCACAACAACTCGGTAGGACCCTCAAAAGAGGATCTTTCCTCCTGGCCAAGCACTGGTTAAGGAGAAATAATCATACACAGACCCTTGACGTGAAGTGAGTAAATTCTGAGTGCTGGATTCACAAATCCCACACGGGGTTACTCGATCCATGACCCGGGACCGTAACAAATTGGAGTAAAAAAGATTAATATTGGTGCATTTTAATCCATTATTGAAATTCAATCCTGAACCTCCCCTATCATTCTTTTTTTTAATGTATGTATAATTTTATATATAATTTATTTGAAGCCACCCCTACGTGCGAGATCATAAACAAGGAAAAAAAAACTTTTTGTCCCTTCCTCATGGTTCTTGAAGAAATTGAAAAGATATTTTAGTAGAAATACGTTTCTAGAGATTATTAGTGGTTTTTTCAATAAATGTTGAAAAGACATTTTTTGTAGAAATATACGGACCATTAGTGCCTCATTTTTTTTAAAAAACAAAATTCTAATTATAAATTCTTGTTAAAAAATCATATAATTTTCTAAGTATGATTTTCTTGCCAAGATGGGCAAGAAAACCATATAGAAAATTTTTGAATATGTATTTGACAGTTGATGATATAATACTTTTAGTATGAGGCAATTTTCATAGCAACTTTGTGTTTGACATTTTATTTGATTAAAAATTTATCGATAAGTATAGTAATATATTAGATTAATTATTAATTTTTATTTATTTCCCTAAAAAAGGCAATAAGAGGTCCATTTAACTTTCCTAAGAAAAAATTAAAATATTACTTGTAATTTTCTAGTAAGTCTCTAATAGTAATAGGATTTTATTTAAAGGATTTATAGTTTTTATTTGGGTGATTGAAAATTGATAGCAATATTTCATTTAATTTTATTGTGTTTGATTATTGTATGGAGTTTATTCATAATGTTATGCAATGTATGGAGTGTTTAGACTATTTTATGGAGTGTATGGAGTGATAAACAATTTCATGGAGTGTATATGGAATGTATAGACAATTTTATGGAGTGTTTATGGAGTGTTTAGACTATGTTATGGAGTGTATGGAGTGTATAAACAATTTCATGGAGTTTTTATGGATTTTATAGACAACTTAATGGAGTGTTTATGGAGTGTTTATGCAGGTATTATGTATATAGATTATGCCCAATTTTAAGTAGAGGTCATGCCAAATTTTATATAAGTATTATATACATAGATTATGCTCAATTTTAATTAGAGATCATGCCCAATCTTATATAGGTATTATATATATAGGTTATGCCCAATTTTATGTAAAATATATGCATAATTTTATATACAATTTATTTTATATATATTTTTTGAAAAGTTTTAAATTTATGTTGAAGCTCGAGCTCGGCTCGAAGCTCAGCTCGAACTTGGTTAAAATTTTTGGGCTCGAGGTCGGTAACAATTTTTGGCTCGAGACGAGGTTCGGATCGAAGCTCGTCTCGAACATAGGCAGGTTCGGGCTCGGCTCTGCTCAATGCCACCCCTAGTCGTGTGGCCCATCTTATAATACTCTTAGATATTTGGGCCTTCCTTGGTCGTTTGGGCTTGGGCCCTATATTTCAACACTCCCCCTCATGTTGGGGGTGAGAGAACATCAAGAACTCCCAACTTGCTGCAAATTATGTATAGACTCTTTTTGTATAAAATGGTAGTCCTCCAATCTTCCAACACTCCCCCTCACTCTCATGTACCTAGTAGGACAATTCAGTGGGGTATAACATAGAAGTAATAATAAGTTCCTTCGATTTAGGTGACCCAACCGTTGACATTTTATATTTTTGATGGGATATGAGGTTCCTCGATCATGGAATCCCAACCATTGACACTTGATATATTTGATAGGATATTAAGTTCCTCCGTCATCGAATCCCAACCATTGACATTTTTTTATAATTTTTGATAGGGTATTAAGTTCCTCTATCATGGAATCCCAACCATTAAAATTTTTGATATTTTTTTACGAGGAAAAATAAATAATGGAATGAGGAAAGATAGCGAGGCCACCTCTTCTTCAATAATAATATCTCATCCAAAGAGACATAATAGCAGTAGCTATAATGTAACACGATCATCTTCCAACACTTATAACACGAACCAAAATAATAAACCTTGTAGAAGGACGCATGAAATAATCATAATCCGATATAAATATTTTTTCTAAGATACATAAGCTTCAACTTTTGTGCGCCCCCTTTCTTGAATATTTTGATCACATAAAACTTATCCACAACATATGGAATAAATACTTCTTCCTTGTACTTCTTCTACTTCTCCCCCTCAAGCTGGGAGGTAATGGCAGTGATCCTAGCTTGAACCAAATATCATAGATGTAGCCCTAAGCCCAAATAACAAAGATGTATAGATAAGCCCTCAAACCAGAGGAAGTGAGATATTTTTCTGATATATTAAGTCAAAAAAGTAACGCAAAACAATGGGCTTAACTTCGGATTTTCAATGCAACAGAAAACCAGCAGACCTTTGATTCTTCCAATGCAAATATATATTTAAATATAGATCATATTTACATGAAATTTTCTCCTTCTGAACTAGACTTAAATACTTCTCATCTAAGTATAACTTCACCTCATAAAATATAATTATGAGAAGATAAATAATCTGATATATTTCGGTCTCAGTCATTTGGCCGAACTAAGTATTGTTTCTCCTTTTTTTCTAGAATGACCATTGACTATTCCAAGATTAATATCTCCTTAAAAAACAATCATACCGAGAATCTATTATATAGGTAAGAAATTATACTTACATATCTTTCTTTTGATATATAATTCTCCATTAAAGTCTCTTTCTTAATAGCAAAAAATACCTTGGAAGTTGAACCTTTATGCTGCTGCTCGAACCTCTTTTTCAATCTGACCTTTGCTGCTTCCAATATCGATTTATCTTGTAGATAACTAAGATAAAAAATTATTTGAATAGGTAAAAGAATATACTTACAGATATTTCTTTTAATATATATTTCTCCATATAAATTCTAGCTCTTGATAGCATAAAATACCTCAGAATCTGAAGCTTTCTGTTGTTGCTCGAACCTTTTTGCAATCCGACCTTCACTCATCTAGATATCAATATCACTCTGTAGATAACTCTAATTTGAAAAAATCATTTTTTCCTGAAAATTAGACTCAAATATATTTCCTCCAATATATAATTTGAAATTCAAAAATCTAAGTATAGATGTAAAAAACGTAAAGCAAACTATAGGTGTAGGGACTGAAAAAAAATAACTATGAACCTAGACTTAGGGTTTAGGGTTTAGAGAAAAGGATCTCATTATCTTTGTGGGTTGACCAAGTCAACTCATAGAACCCTATTATGCACCTAGCCAATACTACCCAAAAGACCAGCCTGTTAGAGCGAAAGACAAAGGTACATAACCCTGGACCATAACATCACACCCACTCTCGCGAGAGCCGACGTCCATGGCAGCACACTTGCGAGGGCCTACTCTAGCGACGACCCATGGTGCGGGAACACACTTAGGTCACCCCTTCCGCATATAGCGGTGGCCCATTGGTGCAGGAAGCACACTCTGGTCGCCCCTTCCGCTAGGTCGCCCCCTCCGCAGTCGCCTCCTTCGGAATTCGAACTCACGACGTAGCGCTAGCTCTGATACCAAATGTTATGTACCTAACCAATACTACCCAAAAGATCGGCCTGTTAGGAGTAGAAGACATAGGTACATAACCCAAGACCATAACATCACGCCCACGCTTGCAAGAGCCGATGTCCACGACGGCCCACTTGCGACGGCCTACTCTAGTGATGGCCCATGGTGTAGGAACACACTCAGGTCGCCCCTTCCGCATATAGCGGTGGCCTATTGGTGCGGGAAGCACACTCTGGTCGCCCCTTCCACTAGGTCACCCCCTCTGCTGTTGCCTCCTCTGGGATTCGAACTCACCACGTAGCGCTAGCTCTGATACCAAATGTTATGCACCTAACCAATACTACCCAAAAGACCGGCCTATTAGGAGTGGAAGACATATGTACATAACCCAGGACCATAACAAACCCGCTCTGATACCATGTTGAATTTATGGAAAAAATAAAAATATTTCATCGAGTTCATAAACTTATTATAATCAGAGTACATGAACATCTATTTATAATAGAGGAAGGTAGTACAGTTCAATTATAATAAAACTACCTTTGTCCAAAACTCTAACACTTAAAGATAAGTCCTAGAATAACTAAATAACTCAATATAGATAAAAGACAAATATAACTCAAGCTAGAACTCTTCTAGGACGTGACTATAAGATAAAGATGTATTTGTGAGTCCTTCTTGATCTTCCAACTTATGTGACAAGGATGTTAGCTCGTGGTAATCATGGTGGGTCCTACTTCTTATGGGCTTGGGACCATCTTCTAGGCCTTCTTTGGTGTGTGGCCCATATTATAATACTCTTTGATATGTGGACTTTCCTTGGTTGTGTGGGCTTGGGCCCTATCTTCCAACACAAACATTCTTTTTTGTAAGCAAAAGGGGACCCTTTCCACTCTTGTCCGAGTAGCAACAGCAAGGGTTCTTTGCCCTTACCGAGAACAACAACCTAGTCCAACAAAAGAGGCTACTTTCCTCCTATTCAAGACCAGAATAGAGAAAGGAGACTCCTTTCCCATCCTTACTGAGAGCAGCTGCTCTATTACAGTGCTGGACTCACAAATCCCACGCTGAGTTACTCAATCCATTCCTAGGGAACATAACAACTTCGTATTAGAGTAGGGTAACATGGGGGATACATCCAGCCATGAAGAACTTAAAACCATGATCAAAGGGATGCAAGATGAACAGGTTGAAGCACGAGAAACATTGGAACAAATTCCTGGCATGAGCTTGCAAATCCAGCGACTCACTAACATGATATCGGATCTCATGGTAGAGAGACACTCTATCTCAGACCGAGGGGGGGGGGGGGGGGGGGAATCATTCGCACAGCAGATGGGAGGACCGTTTTGTTGGGTGTACCGCTGTCCAGGCACCGCATAGTGGAAGTACAATACTCAGGTACACAAAATTGGATTTTCCTACATTTACTGGGTCAATCAATCCCTTAATTTGGTTGCATAGATGTGAGAATTTTTTTTCAAATCAAGAGACTACTGAGTTTGACAAGGTGGGACTTGCCACCTTCCACATGTTAGATGAGCCACACCTACGGTTTTATCAGGTGGAACTAGAAAGATTAGTGTTGGATTGGAATGGATTTAAAGAGTTATGCACAATTTGATTTGGCCCTCCCGTCCACAGCAACCCCTTGAGAGATTTGGTGATGTTGAGACAAATCGGGTCTGTTGAACTGTATCAAAAATAGTTCCAAGAAAAATTGGCTTGCGGTGGCCGGTTGGTACGAGTCGACTAGTAGGTCAACTTATTTACAACAGGCCTCACTAAATCTCTGCGATTAGAGGTAAAACTTCAATCACCTTCGAATTTGGCTCGGGCAATGAATTTAGCTCGAGCAATGGAACAAAAACAATGACTTCAACATCATAGGTCATTTTGGCAAGGGGAATGGAACACTTCCTCCAATTGGCAAGGGCAATGAAATACTTCTCCTCAAGTGCCATATCCAACTTTATCACCTCCTAGAAATAATCAGCTTACTACTCTGGCAGCCGACACACACTCTAGTAACCCTCCACCTTAGTATATCAAAAAATTAACCAATTCTGAGGTGGCAGAACAGAGATCCAAGAACCTGTGCTACAACTGTGATGAACCATACAGGGCAGGCCACCAATGTAAAGGGTAGTTCTGGCTCGAAGTGGATGAAACAGAGGATACAGAAAATAGTGATGATCTTATGGAGGAGGAACCACCAGAAATCTCTCTGCATGCCATTACTGAACAGAAATCTACCAAAACTATGCATGTCAGAGCTTGAGTCCTCAACCAGGAACTTGTGGGACTAGTGGATTCGGGGAAGTACACACAATTTTCTTAGCTTGACAACTGCTCAACTTCTTCAGTTACAGATCCATCCACACCCAATAGCTATATTTTCAATGGCCAATGGATGAAAGTCCCTATCTATGGGATTAGCAAAACGGTAAAATTTTCAATTGCTACGACTTTGTTTCATTCAGAATTTTTTGTCATACCATTGGCAGGATTTTATATGGTGTTAGGCAACAAATGGTTACAAACATTGGGACCCATACTGTGGGACTTCTCTATTTTAACTATGAGCTTTGTATTGAGCGGACGCCAAGTGCTATTACAGGGTAGTGATGTGGACAAACCCAACCTTCATACCATTCACCCATAAGACCAATTGGACAGCACTATCGAAAAACTTCTCAACGAGTTCTCAAACCTCTTCCATGAACCTTCCAGATTGCCTCCCCTAAGACAATGTGACCATAGGATCTACTTAAAACCAGGTTTTGATGTGGTGGTAGTTCGGCCGTACTGGTATCCCCTCCTCCAAAAGGATGAAATCGAATGACAGTGCCATGCCATGTTACAACATGGCTTTATTCGCAGCAGCCGCTCCCCCTTTTCTTCACTAGTCTTGCTTGTGAAGAAACATGATGGCACATGGAGATTTTGCATTGATTATAGGGAGTTAAATGCACAGACCGTGAAGGATAAGTTCCCTATCCCGGTAGTGGAGGAGATCCTGGATGAATTACATGGTTCATGGGTCTTCACTAAACTAGATTTACGCTCCGGATATCATCAGCTTCATATGAACCCCTCTGACATTGAGAAGGCGGACTTCCGCACACATCACGGCCATTTTGAGTTTGTGGTCATGCCATTTGGGTTATCAAACACCCCGTCCACTTTTCAAGCACTGTTGAATGAGGTATTTAGCATCTATCTTCACAAATTTTTACTTATTTTTTTTATGATATACTCATATACAGCAAGTGCGGGGAAGAGTATTTATCACATTTAAAGATAGTTTTTGAATTTTTACTAGCCCACCAGCTCTATTTGAAGACTTCCAAATGCTCTTTTGTGAAGTCACATGCGGGTGTCACTATTGATCCCGAGAAGATTCAGGTCATTCATGATTGGCCAACTTTAATAGGATTTTTGGTCCTAGCTGGATACTACCACAAATTCATAAAGAATTATGGACCCTTGGCAGCACCATTGACCATTCTCCTCTAGAAGAATTCCTTTATTTGGAATGATGAGGCCACACAGTCCTTTGAGGCCCTCAAACTAGCTCTCGCTTCCACACCCGTCCTACAACTTCCCAATTTTGAGGACTTATTTGTGGTAGAGTGTGACACATACAGTGGGTGCATTGGGGTCGTCTTCCTGCAGCAGTCCCACCCCATTGTATATTTCAGAAGGCAGTTGGTAGCACGACATCACAAATTGGCAGCATAAGAAAGGGAATTAATCAGGTTGGCCAAGGCTGTCCAACATCGGCCACCTTACTTATGGGGTCGTGCATTTCTCATTCGTACTAATCATTATAGCCTTAAATTCTTACTTGAACAGCGCCTCACGATTTCACCACAACAGCACTGGATCAGTAAGTTGATGGGATTTGATTTTTCAGTCGAGTACCATTTGGGAAGATTAAACAAGGCAGTGGATGCCTTGTCACGGCATTTTGAACACCAGCACCTCATATATGCGATCAGCCAGCCTCGTTTCCTCATCTTAGACTTGGTGAGAGAGGCCCATGCTACTCTTCCTATCCTCCAGGAGCTACACAAAAAAATTATGGAGGGAACAATGGATTTGAAGTGGTCCATCCAGGATTCCCTTATTTGCTACAAAAGGCGGATTTATCTACCCCACACTTCCTAGTTGATTCCATCCATCCTCTCTACCTACCATGACAGCACACATGAAGGCATCCAGAACACATTGCAACGCATTTGAGCATATTTTTATTGGCAAGCCATGAATACAACCATAGCCACATATGTCTTAGCATGTCAGGTATGCCAATGCAACAAAGGTGACCACTTAAGTCCAGCTGGTCTTCTTCAACCTCTCACACTCCCTACACAAGTCTGCGTCGATATTTCGATGGACTTTGTCGAGGTCTTCTGCAGTCAGCCAAAAAATCATTATTATATGTGGTGGACAATCGGCTCTTGTTGAATTTATGGAAAAGATAAATAATTCATTGACTTCATTAACTTATTATAATCAGATTACATGAACTTCTATTTATAATAGAGGAAGATAGTGGAGTCCAATTACAATAAAACTACCTTTGTCCCAATTACACCCAAACTCTAACACTTAAAGATAAGTACTAGCAAAATTAAATAACTCAATATAGATAAAAGACAAACATAACTCAAACTAGAACTCTTCTGGGACGTGACCACAAGATAAAGATGCCTTTGTGAGTCCTTGATCTGCCAACTTATGTGATAAGGATGCCAGTTCGTTGTAATCATGGTGGGCCATACTTCTTATGTGTTTGGGCCCATCTTGTGGGCTTACCTTGGTCGTGTGGCTCATCTTATAATAATCTAAAATATGTGGGCCTTCCTTGGTCATGTGGGCCTGGGCCTGGGCCTATCTTCAAACACTCCCCCTCAAGCTGGGGGTGAGAGAACAACAATGAACTCCCAGTTTGTTGTAAATGATGTATAGAAATTTTTTGTATAAAATGGTACATTTTCCAATATATCATCTTCCAGTACTTCTCCAAGTATGTACATTTTATTCCTATGGCTCATCCATATACGGCATCACGAGTGGCATAGACCTTCCTTGAGCTTATTGTCCGCTTGCATGGCATTCCATAATCCATTTTCAGTGTGTTATGGACTCCATAGCATCTTGGGTAATAAACAGGCATAGAAATTAAATTATGGAATTTTCCTTTTTATGTATGTTGGTTTTGGTTGGGGTTGGTTTGATTTTAATTTCCATGAACTTAGTGACCCATGGGTCAGGTTTGTCATTCACGTCCCAAATCCTATTTATAGGGGAGAAGGGCTTAATGAAGAATCAAGCATTGAATCAAGTAGAAGGTTAGAGGTCGGATTCTCCCTCCTGAGGTCCCGGTTGAGCCTCCTTCAAGGCTCAAGTCGCTCTCACCATTCCACGTTCCAAACACAGAAAACTCCTTCCCACATCAAGAGCAAATCTGGACGGAAGAGAAGGAAGAACGGTGACGAGATCCATGGCCCAGGAAGATCCCAACATCTTTGTATTTGACAGGTCCACTGTTACGGTCCCAGATCTGATACAAGGATTCGTTGGGAGGATCTTGAATCTGCCATGGGTTACGAGTCTACCATGCATTACTATAGGGATAGTAGGAAGACATGGGGACGACGAAGATCAATGGAGGATGAGAGAATACGTGGGTTTTTGAGGAAACCCTAACCTCGAGATCAAGAAGGTGATATCAAGCCTGTTTACGCTAGATTTAACCTAATTCTCAATGCTTGTCTTTCTCATTACTCTTACCCCTTAAATAGGGTTCACCCTGTTAGGGTTCAATATAAAGTATTACAAAAATACCCCTATAAATAAAATATTCCAAATACCCATGTGGCCTAAACTGAAATAAAATAAAGTAAATTAAAGAAAAGAAACTAAAATAATAATGTTATTGCATGCATAACATTACACCCCCTGGAAGAACAACCTTCTCATCAAGCTCGGAAGTAGTGTTTATATGCCAACGTCTTCACCTGTGGCCGAGTAGCATCCGTGATCGCTATGTTCACCCGCTGGACTCCCAAAACCTGAGCTATTTTTTTTCATCACTGCACTTGCTGTAGCATACCCCAATACGGGAAGAAAATGAACAACAAGTGGAATTGTTACTTGCGCCAAGCTGGTAACTACTGATTCAACATTAACAGCCGTAGAGGGAGCTGCCCCAGCATTTCCCGCATTGGCAAAAAACAACATATCCATGATAACCTCATTCTTTGGACCCAGTCCATGTTCACCCAATTGCCCCGCATACTCCATGAAAGTATCAGGGCTATAACACTGAGCATGATGTCAACAACAGTGAGGTCACCTGTTTTGTCAAGATCCACCAATTCCAGGTTGTACCTTTGGTGAAACCTCTCGTCCCTATCAAGAACATGTGCACACCCCCACGCATCACTGAATCCAGCTGGACATGGGCCTTTACTACCCTCAGCCTCCTGACAAGCTGAGATGGAATGTCCATCAGGAGCAGCATGCCAATAGCCTCCATTTTTTAGCTTGCATCGTCCAAGCCCACTTGCTGCACAATGGCTATAACCATCCCCCCTGAATTGCACTCCTTCTAGCTAGGGACACTCATTGACTCTACCATGGAAGGTGTCCTTGCAAGCTGTTAAAGTCACCATTTTATCTCGCCAACAACCGCCATTGATGCTCAAGCATCCATTGTGCTGAATATCATTACCCAAACCAACAATAGCTTCAAAAGTTTCCTCAAACCCATCACAACTAGCCTTCAGTACAGCACCATCCTCTAACGTCCCTAGACACTGGCTATTATGAATAAGAAGTGTAGGCAGAATGGTAAAATAACCCCTGGAACTCTTACCAACTTGAGCATCGTGCGCTTTTTGCAGCACCGGATTGTCAGCAGCAGCATTTGCGTTGCCCATCCATTTTTTCATGTTCTGATTATCAAATCCAAGAGAAGTGACAATTGTATCAGCACTTTCCGTTGGGTACTTTGTGTCCTTCATAGGGCACCTGATTTGAAAGTCAGACACATTCAATTCTGCATGGTGATCCTCAGGATGTTCCAAACTGTCAAAAAACTTGACTATGTCATTTTCCGTCATGCCAATCCCAGAGTAACCAACTCCAGCACATGCCCATAGAAGAGTTCCTGCAAGTGGTAGGATTGTTTTCTATATTGTCAAAACAGCGTTGTACAATCCAGGAATGCAGTGGATTCCGCTGGAACAATAGGGAAAACTACCATACTTCCAATACCATAGTTATGCTGCTGGCCTAGCGATGGATCAATAATTTTTCTGGGTTCTATTGTGGTCAGTTGAGTCCATTTCTGCACTGTCAAAGCAGCAGCACACCACAAGTTGTGGAAGAACTTAAGGGCTGCAAAACCAGCAGCTGCCTCCTGTTTCCTCCCCTGATGTTTTGCCCTCTCCTTAAAGACACACAGTACATCCCCAGCATTCCTGGCGTGGCAGAATCTGACTATCATGGCATGCCCAATATTTGATTCCAAACCCTTCAAAAAGCTTAAACATTTAGGAAGAAGCTCATCAAATTCATTTGAGAGGAAGACTCGCACATACAACTTCAAATTGGCTTTGTTGGTAGTGTAGTAACTCTAATACAAATCAGGTGAAGCCTGAGGAGGAACAAACAGGACAGCTTTGAACACTACATCGCCTTCAGCAATGAAGTGACTCCAAGCCATTGGCATTTCATCACCAAAGTCCTTGCAGGAGAATGGTAAAAATTGTAGGACTCTTCAGCAGTAACCTCTTTGGGATTGCGCAGCCATATGGCCCTCACATCATGCAGGACTACCAAGCCACTGTGCTCATCAACAGCGAAATAGAGCCCTCCACAAAAAAAATTCAGCATCAATCAAGGACAAGCAGAGTTGGCTCGCTGATGTCCACGAGGAATTGATCAGTATCCCCACCAATCTGGGGGTTGCCGGTGGTTGCCTCAATGTTTCCAAGCAACCCACTGATCCTGCAGTTTCAAGCTCATGGAAATAACTGTGGTTGGATAGTGTAGCATGGTTACACGCACGGTTGAGTTTGAGTTCCCCTGAAAGATCATATTTGAGTATAAAGCTTGTTGTAGTAGCAGCAATGCCACAATGCCACAATGCCACACTAAATCTCATCCAATCTTTCATTTTGTTCCCGAGGAGCACTTCATCAGCAGTATACCATGTAAATGCAAGAGGGTGCGTGCTAGTAGGACCCTCAAACTTAATTTGGGGAAAATTAGGGAAAAATCCACCTTCCCATTCATCCAAAGCTCCATCATCACATCTTGCATCAACATCAGCAGGACATGTACGTGGCCCTACTGCAATAACGGCCAGGAAAGACAAATCCCAACAAAGGAGTAACAGAAGAATTTTTCTAGCCTCCATTTTTTTGCACATGGAAGAGATCTCAGTAAAAAATTCACCAAGAACCAATGAATACAGCCCATTCAGCATACAATTACCCAAAAAATAACCCAAAACCACCACACTGCTGCTGTATTCCTTCACCACAATCGAAGACATCCCATTCAGCACGAACAGGGCCCGAGCAGCATACAAATCATCCCCAAAACAACCAAGCCACCCGAAAAAATATTTCAGAGGTCCCCAAAAATAATTTCCAATGGATCCCGGCATCCTTCAACAAACTTCAGCTCGCACTGCATACCCCCAATTCTAAATTCCATCAATTGGCCATTGATTCTCTACGTCACAACACTGAGAACCTTTGTCTCTAATTTTTGAGCAGTGTTGCTGCTGCTCAACCCCTTTGAGCCACATCAATACCCTAAAATACATGTTTTGATCTACAAATTGAGGAAGTTTCCGAAGCTTACCAGTAATTGCGATGAAGATGGTTCCCCACTAGGCTTTTGAGGCCAAGGTGGAGCGAAAAATTTTTCGACGGAGTCTCCCCCTTCTCTGGTGGTGAACAACAGCCCTTGGAGGCTTCGCCGCTTGGAAATTTTCTGAGACATAGGGCTCTCGGAAATATTTCCTGGTCAGAATAGTGGCCGGAAAATTTTCCTTCTCCCATTCGGGACGGAGTGTGGCTTGCCCTGAGTAGGGGAGGTTTGATTTTAGAATTTCTAGGTCCCATTGCCCAGCTTGGGATATTTGTGCTTGGCGTATTTCCAGCGCCGACGAGGTTGTAGTAGAATACCTCTCCGATTTTGGCTTTCCTGGGTCCTTCTTGGAGATTTGGAAGGTCCCCGGAGTTGAATTCGACGTTTTGGCAGAAAACCCTTCCAATGTTCTAAAATCTGATGTCCCACCGTCTGATTTTGGAAGTGCTAAGGCTGGTTTCGGAGTTGATATCGACTTCGATTTTGGAAGTTCAGGGTCTTGCTCGTTCGATTTCCACGATCTGGAAATCAATTTTGACAGGGTCGTCACTGGAGTTTCCTGCTTGGAGATTTCCCATTCCCGATTTTTTGACGAAGGGTGTGCTGAATACCCTTCCATTTTTGGAATTTCTGAATCCCCACAGTTGGATGTCGCTACCGCCAGAGATACAGAGAACTCTTCAAGTTCTTGCATCTTCTTTTCGTCCGGATTTGAGGTTGCTCCCAAATCCTATGCAGAGACTTCGGACGAACGTTTTGTTTTTTCCAGCCCATGGTTTGTTTCCCCATCCGAGACTTCTGCAGCTTTCCCATCAATGCTTACACTCTGCTCGGCCGGAACAACTTCTCGATCGACTGCCTCATGTTCCTCCATTGATAAAAAATACTTCACCAGGATGCACGCAATTTCTGTATTCGTTCTGCTCCAATTCCTGCTGCAGCCATTTCTCTTATTTGTTTGTGTATCACCACTATTTCATCTTCTTGGTTCATCGTGTTCCCTCTCTGATACCAGTTGTTACGGTCCCGGATCTGACACAAGGATTTGTTGGGAGGATCTTGGATCTGCCACGGGTTACGAGTCTACCATGCATTACTATAGGGATAGTAGGAAGACATGGGGAAGACGAAGATCAAAGGAGGATGAGAGAGTATGTGGGTTTTTTAGGAAAACCCTAACCTCGAGATCAAGAAGGTGATCGCAATCCTGTTTACGCTAGATTTAACCTAATTCTCAAAGCTTGTCTTTCTCATTACTCTTACCCCTTAAATAGGGTTCACCCTATTAGGTTTTAAGATAAAGTATTACAAAAATACCCCTATTAATAAACTATTCCAAAAATACCCTTATAAATAAAATATTCCAAAATTACCCTTTTGGCCTAAACTGAAATAAAATAAATTAAATTAAAGAAAAATAACTAAAATAATAATGTTATTGCATGCATCACATCCACCCTTGGGGATTCCTCATCCCCTGAGGATTTGCGTCAACTTATAGAGGAACAATGGCAAAGGACAGAGGCACAAAATCAAGCCATTGACGATAATCGCTAGCACACTATTGACCTTCATCCGGCAATGGCAGCTTTGAATGATTCCGTCCAGCAAATCCTCCGGTGACTGGATGAAGGTGTGCTTCGAGGGCCGCCGCCGCCGCCCGGAAGCTACACTCCCCCGGCCTAGCACCACCATCACCACCCCACCACAGCGGCGCCCCCACATCCCACGATGGGACCCACTACACATGCCGCTAATTTGGTGCCAAGGTATGTTAGATTGGATTTTCAGACTTGTGATGGCTCTACAGACCCCTTGCTCTGGTTACACTGATGTGACCAGTTCTTTTACAATCAAATAACACTTGCGGATGACCGGTCGAGTTAGCCATATTCCATATGCTCGATGAAGGGCTTCTATAGTTTCACCAGTTTAAGCATGAACATTTGGTCCAAGATAGGGATTTATTTAAACAATCTTGCATGTTGAGGTTTGGTCCTCCCGCCCGTAGCAATCCCTTGGGTGATTTAGTGAATTTAAAATAATAGGCGCTATTGAATTGTACCAAAGCACTTTTGGGAACGCTTGGCCTGAGCTAGTAACTTTGTCAGCCCCTCACAGTATGTTCATCTCTTTACTGCTGGGTTGATAGAGACCCTGCGTCTGGAGGTAGAATTACATGACGCTCACGACTTGGACCACGCTATGAACTTGGCCAGGACAGTTGATGCTAAATAATGCAACCTCAAAGAGTCCCTAGTCAGAAGACCCTCTTGGCCAAGCAGGGCACCCACCAATGCCCCCTCATCCTATTTAGGGACTACACGCCCTGGGCCAAATTCAGCACCTCGTGTAGACATTTCACCCTCCACACCACCAGCTCCATACATTAGAAAACTGTCCAGGCAGGAGATGGAACAACGGCGGGCCAAGGGCCTTTGTTATAACTATGATGAACAATATGTCCATGGTCACCTATGCAAGAGGTTATTTTATTTGGAGGTCTTCGATGACATAGAGGAAGTTATACTAGTGGCAGATAGTGTTGAGGCCAAACAGGATGCACCAGCTATTTCACTCCATGCTATGACTGGCATGCACAGCTCCAACACAATGCAACTTTGGGTGGGTTTGCAACACCTCCAGTTACTGGCCTTAGTTGACTCCGACAGCACCCACAACTTCATAAGTCAGCCAGCCGCAGAACAACTTGGGTTGGTAATTCAACAAAACACTGGCATATCTGTCTCAATGGCCAATGGGGCCAAAATCTCCAGTGCAGGTATCTCTACAGCCACACCATTTTGTATTGAGGGCCACTTATTTGTAGCCTGTTGAAACAAGTGTGCTAAAAGGCTCGAACCTTTTAGGAAAGCAACTCCACATATCTTATACAAGGACTGGCCCGGTCAATACAAACAAATATTCCAACACTCCCCGCACAGGGAAAACCCGTGGAGAAATTCACCAAAAAAACCCAGGACAAATTCACCGGAAAAACCTGGCACTAATTCTTGGAAAAACCCAGGACAAATTCGGTGGGAGTGGGATTTGAACTTGGGACCAACCTGCTCTGATACCATGTTGAAACTAGTGCACTAAAGGCTCGAACCTTTTAGGAAAGCAACCCCACGGATCTTATACAAGGACTTGGTATTAGAGCAAGGAGTTTAGGATCCCTCTTGATGAAGTTATTATGGAATCTATTCAAGAAGTTGTAAAAGAAGGAGTTCAATCATGAAGAGATAAGTTCTCTTCTTATTTACATTTTATTTCCTTTCCTTATTTACATTTTATTTCCTTTCCTTATTTACATAATCCTCTTTACTATTTTTTCTACTTCTTGAACTTTAAATCACATCAAGTCAAGATAAATCTTTATATGTTGTGAAGATTTATTTTTATGACTAAATTGATGTTATAATCTTGATCTTCTTGTAAATCAAGATTGATGGGTGAGATTCAATTACCTTTATTTAACTTGGATCAATCTCATTTGAGGTATAATTCCAGCACATGTTGTTGTAACTTCTCCTACTTAATGTTGCTCATGGGTTTGTGTTATGTTGTTGGATGCCCACTATATGTTTGGTGAAATTCCAGCAGCCATTTACCCTTTGTAGTTCCTTTTGAACTTCAACAATTGAATTTTTTTTTACGTTGAAGTATCCCATGAGCTGAAGATAAATTTCTTCCAAGTATCTTGATTTTCCTTTAAATCTTCTCTAAATATTTTCTCTATCTCTAGGTTTGTGTTGGAGTTTGAATTAAGGCCTAATCGGTTGCATCGACCTTCTTCTCTTTGTTTTTAAGAATGCAAGAGGAGTTGAGTGATGGCTGGATGTTATTCTCACTTGCTAAAGGCACAAATTTGTTGATAATTTGGTGCTTTCTCTCGTGAAAGAAATATGTTGTTGTTCTCTTTTTTGGTGACTGATTTGGTCCACGGGTTCTTCAAATTATATTGAGTAATTGTTCTTTGAATAAGGCCCCTTCCCTTGACCTCCACATTTGATTTGCCTCATCATGGAGAGTGGACACAATAGTAATAAGAGTGATATACTCCGTATTACTACAATTCCACTTAGAGGTCTCTCCAATTACATGAGCTGGTCATAATCGGTTCGGAGGGTTCTTATTACTCGTGACCTCTTAAGCCACGTTATTAAATTTCCTCCTTCGATTGATGAAGAAGATGAAACCTACCACAAGTGGGTTAAGCATGATAACATGATAAGCATGATAACAATGTGGTCCACTTGGAAACCGCCAAGGACATATGGGACACTTGTGCTAAGCTTTACTCCAAGTACTGCATCATTACAAAAAATATATGATGTCTTACAAAATATGCTGCATACGAGACATGGAGATAAAAGTCACGAATTTTTAGCACAGTTCCGAGGCTTTCTCCAAGAATGGAAACTAGCTCAGCCATACTCCACTGATATTGCTATTCAAGAACGACAACGAGAAGCTTTGGCAGCAGCCATTTTCTTATCAAATATTATACCTTACCTTGAGGTTGCCAAACCTCAGCTTCTAAGTTCTTCCACTCTTCCATCCTTCGATGACATTAGTTCTACATTACTTCGGATACCGGATCCATCCCCTCCTCCTATTGATGCCCCATCGGTGATGTTCTCCTGCAATCAGGGTACATCTTCCTCATACCAAGGATGGGGCAGAAATATGAGAGGGGGTCGAACTATGAGAGGGGCTAAAAATAGAGGAGGTAGCACTGGTCCGAATTCTTCCCGTATTGAGCCTCAATTTTGCACTTACCTTGTGGCAACATGCTGGAAACTTCATGGCAAGCCTGATTGGGCCACGCCTAACCCAGTCTCTGTTAGCATTGAGAAACAAGAAGTTAAGGCTGAATCATCCTCTGAAAATGTGACTCTTACTGCTGAAGACTATGTTGCATTTCAGAAAATGAAGTCCTTCATGGAATCATCTATCCCCTCATCATATACTGCTGCCACTACTATTGCCTCAGGTATGATTTCTTCCTCTTCTTCCTCTTCCTCTTGGATCATCAACTCTGGGGCCTCTGAACATCTATCAGGTAACAAACACTTGTTGCAGTCCTTGTGTCCTTGTTATCCTTAGAAATTCGTTACTATTGCTTATGGTACCCAAACCAAGGTCCTTGGTAAAGGTTCCTCCTCTCTTATCTCATCTATTCCCATTCAAGATGTTTTGTTTGTCCCTCAATTTCCTTTAAATTTGCTCTCGGTCAGTCAATTAACCAAACAATTATATTGCTCTATCACCTTCTCACCGTCTTCTTGTATATTTTAGGATCTCACTACGAAGCAGATGATCAGTGGCAGCCATGAAAAGGGGGGTTTGTACTACTTCACTCTTCCACCATTAGCTGCATTATCATCCACTACATCCGAGGCCCAACTTTGACACAACCGACTTGGTCATCCGTCTACCCCTTCACTTCGTTCTTTGCCTTCGTCCTTAAAAGAACTTTCTAATTTCAATTGTGAGGTTTGTCAATTAAGTAAACATATTAGGAGCACATATTCTCCTTGTCTTAAAACTACAAGTACTACTCCTTTTGAGCTAATACATTCTGATGTATGGGGACCGTTATGTGTCTCAAATATTTCCCAAGTTAAATATTTTGTCATTTTTGTTGACGATTTTACTCGAGTGAATTGGTTATATTTATTTAAAGAGCGTTCAAAAATTCTTCCTTTGTTTAAAAATTTTCATGCTATGGTCTTGACACAATTTTGGAAGAAAATTCAAATCCTTATGACTGATAATGCTAAGGAATACATATCTCATGAATTCAAAACATTTTGTGAGATTAATGGGCTTATTCATCAAACATCATGTGCCTATACTCCTCAACAAAATGGTATTCTTGAAAGGAAGAATCGTCATCTTCTTGAAGTTGCTCAGGGCCTCCTCTACTCCATGAAGGTACCCTATTTCTATTGGCCTCATGCTATACTTACAACATGCTTTCTTATTAATAGGTTACCTTCATCACTCCTTCATCATAAAACTCCTTACTCTATGTTATATAATAGTGAAGATCCTTTTTCTCTTCCTTTGAAAGTGTTTGGATGTACGTGTTTTGTTCATGTAACATCCTCACATAAAAATAAACTTGATCCTCGGTCTATGAGGTGCATTTTTTTGGGGTACTCTCACACCCAGAAAGGCTATGTCTGTTACAATCCTACCCTTTGGAGGATGCTTATCTCTAGGGATGTGACTTTTTTTAGGACATCTCCTTCTACTCCTCCCATGATGCTCCTCCAGGATGGACTTATCCTTCTACTACTCCTTGTCCGCTTGTGCCTTTTAATCTTGAAGTTAACCCATCCCCTGATGTACCGGCTGTACCTTCACTTGTGGAGTTGTCAGATCCACCAGAGGTAAGTCCTTCTCCTCCTATGTATGGGCCTGAATTTGATACTCGGCCTATTGCTTTAAGAAAGGAACGTCGTTCTTGTGCTACTTTGCATCCTATCTCAAATTTTATGTCTCACCATCGCTTGTCTTCCAAGTGTTTTCAGTTCCTTGCGTCTCTTTCTTCTACTTCAATTCCACAGTCATACTAGGAGGCTCTGAGGCATCTAGGATGGAAGGCGGCTATGAATGAATAAATGCAATCCTTATATGAAAATCAAACCTGGTCCTTAACATCACTCCCGAAAGGTAAAAGATCGGTTGGTTGTAGATGGGTTTTTTGGTAAAACATAATCCGGATGGATCGGTTGCTCATCTTAAAGATCGACTCATTGCTAAGGGCTATACGTAGTACTATGGGATAGATTATGAGGAGACCTCTCCGTTGAAAAATTGAATTCGGTACGTATCATCTTGTCTATTGCTGCTAACTCATCATGGCCCGTCTATCAATTGGATGTTAAAAATGCTTTTTTAAATAGTGATATAAGTGAGGAAATTTATATGGTCCAACCACCTGGTTATGTGGTTGAGGGGGAGTCAGTCTGTCGGTTAAAAAAATCTTTATATGGGCTTAAGCAATCCCCTCGGGCGTGGTTTGATAAATTTAGTCAAACACTTCTACAGTTTGGTTTTCATCGGTGCCCGATTGATCATTCTGTATATTATAAAGATACGGTCAAAGGGAAAATATTATTGGCCGTATATGTGGATGATATTATCTTAACCGGTGATGATGCTTTGAGCATACAAGAGGTGAAGAAGATGATATGTCAGGAATTCAAGACTAAAGACCTTGGTATGCTTAAATATTTTTTGGGTATAGAAGTTCTTCAATCCAAACAAGGGATAATATTATCTCAAAAGAAATATGTCTTGGATCTCCTTGAAGAAACATGAATGAAGGGTTGTAGAACACTTGACACACCTATGGATACAAATGTAAAATTTTGTGCCACAAATGAAGTAGATATCGATATTGGCAAATATCAAAGACTCATGGGAAAACTGATTTATCTCACGGTAACTAGGCCAGACATATCATATGTTGTAAGTGTGGTGAGTCAATTCATGCACAAACCACAAATTGCCCACTGGCAGGCTTTAGAGAGAATATTACGTTACCTAAAAGGAGCTCTAGGAAGAGGATTGATGTATAAAAAACAAGGGCACTTCAACATAGAAGACTTCTCAGATGCAGATTGGACTGGATCAGTTGATGATAGAAAATCTACATCAGGATATTGTACTCTGGTCGGAGGAAACTTGATTACATGAAAAAGTAAGAAGCAAAATGTGGTTTCAAGATCTAGGTTTTTATTAAAAAGGGTCCATGGGTCCGCATTGTGATAATCAAGCAGCAATTCATATTACTTCAAATTCAATTTTTTTATGAAAGAACTAAACATATTGAGGTGGATTGTCATTTTATACGGGAGAAGTTTCAAACAGGAATAATCTCTCTCAAACATGTATCATCTCAAGAGCAAGTGGTTGATATTCTTACTAAACCCATTACATCTAAAATCCTATCGTTCATATGTGGCAAGCTGGGTATTTTTTATGTCTTTTCTCCTCCAGCTTGAGGGGGAGTGTTGGAAGATGGGCTCAAGCCCACAAGCTCAAGGCAAGAAACTCACACGTCAAAGGAGTTGCACATGTGTGAATTATGATACTTCACTTAAAGATGGCATAGAGGTGTAAATATGTGTTCTTTTTATGTCTTTTATTTCAACAAGTTGTATCCCTAAGGACATTGTGAAGACTATAAATAAAGGCATTGGCTAAGAGGTAGAGCATTGAAGCACTCTCCTCTCTTTCCACAAATTCGTCCAGCCCTCATTTTCACTTTGAGACAAACCTCTTTTCCCTTAATCCAAACTCTCTCCTTCCACGTCCTTCTTCTTCTCATCTATTTCTCTCCTCTTCTTCTTCTTCCTCGTTGATCTAAAGTTCCTTTCATGAGATCCTAAATTCTATATGGTATCAGAGCAGGTTGGTCCTACGTTCAAATCCCGCTCCCACCGAATTTGTCCTGGGTTTTTCCAGGAATTTGTCCAGGGTCTTTCCGGTGAATTTGTCCCGGTTTTTTTGGTGAATTTGTCCAGGGTTTTCCCTGTGCGGGGGAGTGTTGGAATATTTATTTGAATTGACTGGGCCAGTCCTTGTATAAGATCCATGGGGTTGCTTTCCTAATACGTTCGAGCCTTTTAGCGCATAGGTTTCAACATAGCTGATTTTTTTGTCATTCCACTGGCGGGGTTTGACTTGGTACTCGAAATTAAATGGCTGCAAACTTTGGGGCCTATCTTGTGGGATTCCAAATCACTTACCATGACGTTTATAGCTGCTCAGTGTCAGATTACCCTTCATGGCACACATGCTACTGCGCCCTGTACTCTTCAGGAAATTCAGGTCCAGAGCGCTGAGCACTGTAAGTTAACTACTTTACTTACAAAATTTGGTGATTTATTTCAGTCCCCTACTACCTCCCGCCTATTGGCCATTGTGATCACCGCATAAGGTTAAATTGGGATTGAACCAATGGTGGTCAGGCCTTACCATTACCCCTCTTATAGAATGATGAAATTGAGCGCCAATGCCAAACTATGCTCGCCCAAGGAATTATTCAGCCCAACAGGTCTCCCTTTTCATCCCTCGTGTTAGTGGTCAAGAAACATGACAGGTCTTGGTGGTTTTGTGTTGACTAGAGGGAGCTCAACTCTCGTACAATTAAATATAAATTTCCTATACCAGTAGTTGATGAGTTATTAGATGAATTACATGGAGCTACCTTATTTACGAAGTTGGATCTGAAGTCAGGTTATCATCATATTCGGGTTCATCTGTCCTATGTGGAAAAGACAGTTTTTAGGACGCACCATGGGCATTTCGAGTTTCTAGTCATGCCATTTGGTCTATTTAACGCCCCTTTCACTTTCCAGGCCCTCATGAATGAGGTATTTAATTCTCTCCTGATGAAGTTTGTTCTTGTTTTTTTATGATATCCTGGTATATAGCAAAAAATGGGACGAGCACCTTCATCATCTTCGCCAAGTTTTTACTATCTTACGTTCCCATCCTTTGGTTTTAAACCAATCCAAGTGTTCCATGGGCACATCTGAAGTAGCATATCTGGGGCACGTTATATCTCAGCATCCATCTCAGCATTAAGGGGATTTTTGGGGCTCACTGGTTATTATAGAAAATTCATCAGTAACTACGGACTGATTGCTGCTCCACTCAACAATCTGTTATGGACTCCATAGCATCAAGAGTGGCTAACCGGAGAAGAGAAGAGATGGAGTAAACTTGTATTTCAGTACCTTAGGGGTTTAATTGTAATTTGAAGTTCCATAAGGGTCTAATTGTAATTATAGAACCTTTGATGTTTTCCTTGACCTATTTAGGGCGTCAAGTGATTGAATAGAAGCAAGCATTGATCATTAGTCTAAATGAGATCAGGTTCTCTCTCTAAAGAGGCCTAAGGTTGGAGCTCCTTCAAAGGCTCACATCCCTTCATCATTGGGCGTTCCAAGAACCCCAAATCCTTCCCTTCTTTGTCATTCAACCTGGAAGCTAGAGGAGATCACCGGGTGACTCAATCCATGGCTAGAGAGCCTAACATCGTGGTATCAGAAAGGACCACCCTTGGTGATTCCTCTTCCCCTGCAGAAATTCAAAATTTTGTGGAAGAGAACCATGGTGATCTACAATCTCAAATCAATGGCCCAGAGGGTAAATTCCAGATGTTGCTGTCACGCATGGAGGAAGGCTTTACCTAGCTTTCAGTCCAAAAGGCATCCTCCTCATGCACAACAGATCATCCCAACCCTCATCCAACACCTCCACCTCCTCCCCTGTGCCACACACCTCCACCTCGTGGGGCCTCAATCCAACACCTCCTACCGTGCCAAGGTACACAAAGCTTGATTTTCCAACGTATGATGGGTCCTCCGACCCTTTAATGTGGTTGCACAGGTGTGATCATTTCTTTTCCAATCAAGGAACTCTGCCCGAAGGCAAGGTTCAATTAGCTGCCTTCCACATGCTCGATGAAGTGCCTATGTGGTTTCATCAATTCAAAAACGAGTTTGTGGTAAATGATTGGGAATTTTTCAAAGAAAATTGTATGCTACGGTTTGGTCCTCCACTTCGCAACAACCCAGTTGGGGATTTGGTCAATCTAAAACAGCTTGGACCTATAGAACAATATCAGAAATTGTTCCAAGGAAAACTTGCTCGTGCAAGTCATTTGGTCCGGCCTAAACTTTATGTCAATTTGTTTACGGCTGGCCTGGTAGAACCCCTTCGCCTAGAAGTGGAATTGGAAGCCCCCACCTCCCTAGCCCATGCAATGAATTTGGCAAGAGCATTGGACACCAAACAGCGCCTCTTCCGAGAGTCATTAAACAAACGTCCCCCTTGGCCACTTCGCCCACAGCCCCATGGTCCTTATTCCACTAACCCAAGGCCTCAACCCAACAACCCCTCTCCTCCAGCACCACCAGCCTTTACACCCACACCGGGATTTATCAAATGTCTCACAAAAGCAGAACTTGATCAGAGAAGGGCTCAGGGCCTATGTTTCAATTGTGATGAAAAATTCATCAAGGGCCATCAATGCAAGAGACTATTTTGGGTAGAAATAGACGACCCCTCCGAGGATGATTTTCAGGAGGATATGGACCAAACCGAGGAGGAAACACCAGAAATCTCCCTCCATGCCATGACAGGCCTACAGAGCACAAATACCATGCAGGTCCATCCCACCATGAACCATCATATTCTGCTAGCACTCGTGGACTTAGGCAGCACACATAATTTTATAAGCAGCCAGGCAGCACAACAGTTGGGGTTATCACTACAGCAAAAATCAGGAATATCAGTCTCAGTGGCTAACGGTGACAAGGTCACCACTGTGGGTTTCGGTTCAGCAGTGCCCTTCACTATTGAAGGTCACTCCTTTGTAGCAGATTTTTTGGTCATACCACTGGCTGGGTTTGACCTCGTATTGGGCATTAAATGGCTACAGCGATTGGGTCCGATCTTATGGGATTTCCAATCCCTTACCATGAGTTTTAAACAGGACACACATCCGATCACCCTCCAGGGCAATAGCACCCAGCGGCCATGCAGCCTCCAAACACTTTCGGTAGATCCTTCAAAAGGGGATAACTTAGCTTCATTGTTGGCAGAATATGCTGATTTATTTCAGGAACCTGCCGACCTTCCTCCTATACGAGAGTGTGATCACAGAATTCGTTTGAAGATGGGCACCGAACCAGTGGTAGTGCGTCCCTACCGCTATCCCCATGTGCAAAAAGATGAGATAGAAAGACAATGTCAACAAATGCTCCAACAAGGTATTATTCAGCCTAGTCATTCTCCTTTTTCATCCCCGATATTGCTGGTAAAGAAATCAGATAAATCTTGGTGCTTTTGTGTGGATTACCGTGAACTCAATGCTTGCACAAACAAAGATAAATTTCCAATTCCAATGGTTGATGAATTATTGGATGAGCTACACGGCTCTCAATTATTTACAAAGTTGGACTTGAAATCTGGCTACCATCAGATTCGGGTTTATTCAGAGGATATTGAAAAAACTGCCTTCCGCACCCACCATGGTCACTACGAGTTATTGGTGATGCCATTTGGGCTATCCAATGCCCCGTCCACCTTTCAAACGCTTATGAACCAAGTATTTTGCCCTTTCTTACAGAAGCATGTCTTAGTTTTTTTTGACGATATACTGGTCTATAGCAAAACTTGGGAAGCACATTTGCACCAATTGAGACAGGTTTTCACAATTCTCTGAGCACACCATTTATTTCTCAATCGTGCCAAATGTGACTTTGCCACATCCAAAGTAGTTTATTTGGGGCATGTGATCTCGGCATCTGGGGTGAAACCGGACTTCAGCAAGATACAATCAGTTATGGATTGGCCCACACCTCACTCCGTTACAGCTTTGAAAGGGTTCCTTGGACTCGCAGGATATTATAGAAAATTTATCAAAGAATATGGTCACCTGGCAGCGCCATTGCACAATTTACTGAAGAAGCATGCCTTTCAGTGGTCTCAGTTGGCAGACTCCTCGTTTAACAACTTAAAACAGGCATTAGCGTCAGCACCAGTTCTCCAATTGCCCAACTTTGTCAAAAATTTCATCATCGAATGTGATGCATCCGGGGGAGGGATAGGTGTCGTCTTGCAGCAACAAGGTCACCCCATCGCTTATTTCAGCCGGCATCTCGCTCCTCACCATCACAAGTTAACCACTTATGAAAGGGAACTCATCGGTTTGGCCAAAGCTGTGCAGCATTGGAGGCCGTATCTGTGGGGCAGACCTTTTGTGATCCAGACAGACCAATGTAGCCTCAAATACTTATTGGAACAGTGCCTTACTACATCCCCACAACAACATTGGCTCAGCAAATTAATGGGATTCAATTTTCAGGTGGAATACAAACCGGGTTATCTCAACCAGGCAGCAGATGCTTTGTCCCACAGAGAACTAGGGGATTCACACTTGCACGCACTGAGCCACCCCACGTCCCCTTTGCTTGACACAATCCGTCAGGATACTAGCCAACATCCAGATCTCCTTGCCTTACAAGCTCAAATCGAAAACTATTCCAAGGAAAAGAACTGGACACTACAGGACGGTCTCATTCTATATAAAGGACGCATATATCTTCATCCTTCGTCGGTACTCCTTCCTGCCATTATTGCCTCCTTTCATGATAGTACACATGAGGGCTAGCAGAAGACATACTTCTGCCTCAGTCAGGAGTTTTATTGGAGAGGTATGAAGTGGATCATTGCTGAGTATGTTGCAGCGTGCCAGGTCTGTCAGAGGAATAAGTCTGAATCCTTACAACCCACCGGCTTGCTCCAGCCACTTCAACTTCCTTCATAGGTATACAGCAACACAAGTCGCTCAGCTCTTCATGGATAATATTGTCCGTCTCCATGGTCTACCGAAGACCATCACCAGTGACCGTGATGCTATCTTCACCAGTAAATTCTGGGGGAACTATTTAAGCTCCATGGCTCTAAGTTAGCTTTTTCTTCAGCATACCACCCTCAAACAGACGGCCAGACAGAGGTGGTTAACCGCACATTGGCGATGTATTTGCGGTGCTTTGTGGGGGACACGCCCCGACAGTGGGTTCGTTGGTTAGCATGGGCGGGGTATTGTTATAATACCTCATACCACACCTCACTGGGTACTACCCCTTTTCGAGTTGTTTATGGACGCGAACCTCCGCGCCTACTTTCTTATGAACTGGGGTCTTCTCGGGTAGCGGCATTGGACCAAGCATTAGCCGACAGAGATGCAATGCTTGCTCAAGTCCGCTTTCAGTTTCAACATTCACAAGCAACTATGAAGCATACTTATGACAAAGGACATCGTCCCCTTTCCTTTGCACCTGGAGATTTTGTTTGGCTCAAACTTCAGCCATACCACCAACTATCGCTTGCAGCCATCAAACATCCTAAGCTCTCTCCAAAATTTTATGGGCCATTCCAGGTCATGCATCGTATTGGCATTGTGGCGTATCATTTGAAACTACCACCAGACACCAAGCTCCATGACGTCTTCCACATCTCCCTTCTCAAGCAGTTCAAGGGAGACTCACCACTGCTGCATACCCCTCTGCCTCCTCTCAAAGATGGCAGGTCCATGCCCACGCCCGCTTAGATCCTTCAAGCCAGGCGAGTTAACAATGCTTGGGAAGTGCTTGTTCGGTGGACTGACAAGGAATTGATAGAAGCCTCTTGGGAGACACTTGAGTCCTTCCAGACTCTATTCCCCACTTTCGAGCTTGAGGACAAGCTCTTTCTTTAGGAGGGGGGTGATGTTATGGACTCCATAGCATCAAAAGTGGCTAATCGGAGAAGAGAAGAGATGGAGTAAACTTGTATTTTAGTACCTTAAGGGTTTAATTGTAATTTGAAGTTCCATAAGGGTCTAATTGTAATTATAGAACCTTTGATGTTTTCCTTGACCTATTTAGGGTGTCAAGTGATTGAATAGAAGCAAACATTGATCATTAGTCTAAATGAGATCAGGTTCTCTCTCTAAAGAGGCCTAAGGTTGGAGCTCCTTCAAAGGCTCACGTCCCTTCATCATTGGGCGTTCCAAGAACCCCAAATCCTTCCCTTCTTTGTCATTCAACCTGGAAGCTAGAGGAGATCGTCGGGTGAATCGATCCATGGCTAGAGAGCCTAACACAATCTCCTTAAGAAAAATGCATTTCTCTGGTCCGAGACAGTAGCTTATTCTTTTCAGCAGTTGAAGGCAGCATTATCTTCAGCGCCGGTCTTGCAGCTACCAGACTTGGATGAATTGTTTGTGGTTAAATGTGATGCGTTTGGTGGGGGTATTATAGCAACATGGCCACCTGATAGCTTATTTCAGCAGACAGTTGGGCCAAGACCCTCACAAACTAGCTGCCTATGAAAGGGAACTGATCGGGTTAGCGAAAGCCATCCAGCACTGGCGGCCCTATCTCTGTGGGCGCCCATTTCTCATACGGACCAATCATTGCAGCCTGAAGTATCTCCTTGAGCAGCGTCTTACCACCTCCCCCTAGCAGCATTGGTTGAGCAAATTGATGGGGTTCGATTTCACCGTTGAGTATAAATCGGGCAGCTTGAATGTGGGGGCAGATGCCTTGTCTCGCCGGGACATGCCAGAGCCACAATTTCATGCTATCAGTCACCCCAAACTTCTTTTGTTGGACTCTATTCAGGATGAAACACAGCAATATCCGGAGCTCATTTAGTTATATCATAATATTGAGCAGGATACAATGGATAGTCATTGGACAATCCAGGATCATCTTATATTGTTCAGGAATAGGATTTATCTACATCACACATCGCCACTCATTCACAGCATCTTGTCCACTTTTCATGATAGCACACATGAGGGCAGGCAGAAAACATATTTCCGTCTCAGTCGGGATTTTTATTGGAGGGGCATGAAGAGAAGTGTAATAGACTATGTGATAGCTAGTCAGACTTGTCAATGGAACAAACCCGAATCATTATGTCCAGCAGGGTTGTTCCAACCATTTCAGTCACCTTCATAGGTATGGTCCGATATTTCCATGGATTTCATCGATGGACTGCCGCATTCTTTAGGAAAATCAGTTATTTTTGTAGTGGTCGACCGCTCAAAATATGCCCATTTTCTGCCTCTGGCGCATCCCTACACAGTAGCTCGCATCGCCCAGCTCTTCATGGATTATATTGTCCGATTACATGGGGTGCCTGCGTCCATTACTAGTGACAGAGGCGCCATCTTCACCAGTACTTTTTGGAAGGAACTCTTCAAACTGCAAGGCACCAAGTTGGCTTTCTCTTTCACGTACCACCCACAGAATGATGGCCAGACAAAAGTCGTCAACAGAACTATTGAGATGTACCTACGTTGTTTTGTGGGAGACTCGCCTAAATGGTGGGTTAAGTGGCTGGCAAGGGCAGAATTTTGTTATAATACTTCCTACCATAGCACACTTGGCACAACTCCGTTCAAGGTAGTGTATGGTCGTGATCCACCCTGGGTCTTATCGTATGAACCCGGTTCTTCCAAGGTGGCCACTTTCTGGAGGGAAATTTTTCGTCTGAGTGGCACAAATTTGAAATTTTCCTCCTCATACCATCCACAGAAAGATAGCCCAACCGAGGTGGTTAACTGCACCATCGAAATGTATCTACGTTGCCTTGTGGGCGATCGTCTAAAACACTGGGTTCAGTGGCTACCGTGGGCTGAATATTGTTACAACACTTCATTCCCTCGGCTCCTCTCTTATACTCTAGGGTCCACCTGCGTTGATGTCAAAGATCAGGCACTCATGGATCACAACCAGGTATTACAGAATATTATAGATCGCCTTCGGCGTGTTCAGGTTTGCATGAAAGATTTCTATGACAAGGGACACCAAGACGTCTCATATGAGGTAGGGGACTATGTTTGGTTACGACTCTAACAGTACAAATAGCATTCCATTGTCGGACCGCCATGCTATAAGCTCTGACCCAAGTACTTTGGGGCTTTCTCCATTATTCGGTGTGTGGAACCAATGACCTACAAACTACAACTTCCCACCACTACCAAGTTGCATGATGTGTTTCATGTATCCCTACTAAAACCATATACAAGCTCCCCCCCCCCCCCCCCCCACGACCACTCCGTTCCTTCCTCTAGTGGACAACAGACACATCATCCTCACATCAGCCGCGGTGTTACAAGCCCGATTGGTTAATGACCAATGGGAGATTCTAGTCATGTGGACAGCCACTGAACCAGATGCAGTGACATGGGAATAGTTGGACACCTTCAAATAGGTCAGCTTACGAGCTTGAGGACAAGTACTTTTTCCAAGGGGAGGCAGATGTTGAGGACTCAATAGCTAACCGAGTCATACAACAGAGGCGCACTAAGTCACAGAGTTAATATTTTTCTTTCCATATTGTTTTAAATTCATTTTTATGCATTATTTAAGCTAAATTGCCATAGGGTCCGAATTGTAATAATTAACCCTAAAACTATGGTTGGCATCATCCCTAGTTAGAGGGCAAGGATAATGAGAAAAGGCAAGTCTTGAATTAGGTTAAACAGGGTTTGGAGTTCTCCTTGATGAGCTCTAGGGTTTGGAGGTCTCCTTGATGACCTCTAGGTCCAGGTTCCCTCTTGAATCTGAATTTCCTTCTTATTTTATTTTATGTTTACCTTGCTCCATTCAAAGAGAAGAGGGGAATTTCTGCCCCTTTTCAGAGATCAATCAGAGCCTTAAGCCTCCCATCCATTAACAGCAGCCATAGAGGGTCTCTCCCTCACTTTTCGAGCCAGGTTTGAGGCTTCTCCATCACCACACAACAAGCAGCCACAATTCAGCGGTTCTCTGCCTCAAGGTAGCAAGAAGCAAGGTTAGGAACCCCTAACCTCAAGTCCAAGAACTGTCCAAATTAGAGGCTTTGCAGCCCCTAACCCGAGCAGCAGAAAAGAGGGTTCCAAAACCTCTTTTCCATGATCAAAAGGGGACCCTTTCTCCTCTTCTCTAGGGCTCTCCGCCCTTGCTGAGATCAGTAGCCTAGTCCCACAAAGGAGGCTGCTTTCCTCCTATCCGAGACCAGACTAGAGAAAGGAGTCTCCTTTCCCATCCTTACTGATAGCAGCTGCTCTATTACAGTGCTGGATTCACAAATCCCACACCGAGTTACTCGATCCATGGCTAGGGATCATAACACAAGCACCTAAACAACCAACAGTAATTGGAACAGTCTCAATAAATTTTTGCTTTCTGACCCTTGGAAGGTCAAGTGCTGGCCATGTCTTCCTGGTCAAGATTCATACTTCATGACCCTTGAGTGACTCCTTCAAGTCTCTACGTCCTTGAGACTCACATCCAGCCACTACATTAATTTGATCAGGCTTTAAACCAATGGCTTGTAGTGTTGGAAACAGTAATAAAGCCTCTTTGAAACAATAAACTTGTATGTACACCTCCCACTGGGCACAAGCTAAGAGGAATGAAATAACAGCAACCCCATCAAGCTTATCACCTTCCACTAGGCACAAGCCTCCATGCCTTTTCTGAGCATACCCTTGCTCCAGAGCACCATGGTGAGCACAACTATTAGCCATGCTCCAGAAATGTGAAAACTTGGGGTTGTTGTCATACATAGTCAACTCTTTTGGAGGCATTTCAGCAAGTATAAGATCAGCCCACTGTAGTAGATTGGTTATGAGAATTGGGGGAAGCAAGAAAATTTCTTTTTGGGCATGTAATGCCACTGGCTGTGATGTAGCTCTAAATATCTTAGGCTATGTAAGAGACCTCTGCAAAGGGTCTGAATCAGAAAATGTAATTTTCGGGCAGACTGACCTTCAATACTGTTGGGACAGAGTGCAGTGCTGAAAAAAATTTGACTATAGCCATCCCACACTTTGCATATACATCCATCAACATTGCCCCATTATCCTGGTTGGCAGCACCCAGATTTTCCATCGATGAAATAAAGTCAGTTTTCATCTTCTGCAGTTGTGCACTTTTCTTCACTGCAATACCATCAGCCATTTTAAAATTTGTCATCATCTCAGTCTTCATGTGTCCTCCTGAAATCTGTTTGAGAGCAATTTCCCCTTCAACAATTCTTGGTTCTGCACTATTTTTATCACATCCCCCATAGACAAAACCCATTACTTAAATCTCCCCATTTTTTTTCACGTCGGCCACAATGTCAAAGAGCTCCTTATGATCATGAGTTAGGAAATTGAACATACTTGTCCATCTTGACAATCCAAACTCTCCGCAGCACCATCATTCAGATGGTTTTGAACACGTTTGGTTTGTCAGTGCTCTTCGTTGTGGCCCTCAAGAACAAGCTTGAAATCCTCAGACTCATCACACAATCCAGGGTCACCAGCGGAAGCACAAAATTCATTCAAGTAGGCCTCAATGATTCCAATACCGAACTTCATTTTCGGAGTAGTGTGGACAACATAATAGAAGTGCTAGGAATTTTCACCTTCCTCAACAGTATCGTTATAACTTGCCTATTGAAGCAGTTTACAATCGAAACCCTCTAGACTTGACCTCTCATCTTTTGCCAGGGCAACGATTTCTACTTTGAAATTGAAGTCTCTGGATTTTTTTTCCTGTTGGTTTGCATAACCGGTCAATTGTGAAAATATGAAGTTGCTGAAAAAGTCGAGCCTGACTTGTTGCTGACAGCGAACATCAACCACATGGTGCTTCTCCACTCAGAGAAGCTTGGACAAGTTAGGTCGAAATTTTTCCAAAACAAAGGTAGCTCGGATTTTTTTCTGTCTCCTGTTCTAGGAGACATTTTGCTTGCTGTGAGAAGGGGATTTTTGGTGTCAAACCCAAATCAGCCATTACCGATGAGGTTTTTGCAGAATAATCTTCCGATTTTGGATTTCCAAGGCCCCCGATTTCAGATTTCCATGCTCGAGACTTTGCTCTGGATTTCCCATCTCAGAGATTTGAGGTCGAATGACCTTCCTCTCTGTAGCCTTAGCAAAATATCTCATGATTGCAGCCCATTCCTCAAACATTGTAATGGAAGACTCATGCATCACACATTGCTAAAACCTCAATACGCAAATCTTGATGCATCTTACATACTATTGTGCGCAAATCCTAGAGTATGGCAAGTATTTCCTCTCGGGTTGAAGAATCAATCATTGTGTTCCCGCTATGATACATGTTGTTACAATCCCAGATCTCACATGGCGATTCGTAGAGAAGAAGAAGAGAAGAGAAGAATCAAGCCGATAGGAAGTTTGAAAACCCTAGGTTCGTTAAGGAGAACACACACCCTTGAGCTCATTCAGGAGAACTCAAAACCCTTGTTTACTCTAAATCAAGACTTACCCTTTCTCATTTCTTTCACCCATTAAGTAGGGTTGACGTTAACAAGGTTCAATATAAAATATTATAATAATGCCCCTATGGCATATTAACTCTTCAACTAAAATAAAAATGAACTAACTCCAATTTTGTTATCTTTTGTTCCTTTCCAGCCTTAGAAAAGCTAATCCTTTTCTGCTTGCCGAAAATACAGCCTTCACACAATCTGTTATTTACAATTTTCAACCTTGGTAGCTTCCCTTTGGACTGAAGCACTTTCATCCTCTTCTCACTCATGTGACCGAGCCTATTTTTGAACTTATGAAAAAGAGAAATACTTCATTGACTTATTATAATCAGAGTACATGAACCTCTATTTATAATAGAGGAAGGTAGTAGAGTCCAATTACAATAAAACTACCTTTGTCCCAATTACACCCAAACTCTAACACTTAAAAATATGTCCTAGCATAATTAAATAACCCAAAATAAATAGAAGATTAACATGACTAAAACACCTTTAAATCGAAAATCTTATGTGGGTCCATATCTTATGGGCTTCAGCCCATCTTCCAACATTCTTAGGTATGTGGGCCTTCCTTGGTGGGGGCTTGATCCCATCTTCTGTGGTTCCATATCTTATGGGTTTGGGCCCATCTTCCAACACTCATAGATGTGTGGGTTTTCCTAGGTCGTGTGGGCTTGGGCCTATCTTCCAACACTCCCCCTCAAGTTGGGGGTGAGCGAACATCATGAACTCCCAGCTTGTTGCAAATGATATATAGGATCCTTTTGTATAAAATGTCAGTCCTCCATGTCTTCGGTTGGAAGATGGGTTCCAGCCCACATGACCAAGGAAGACCCACATATCTAAGAGTATTGTAAGATGGGCCACACGAATGCCCACATGATGGGCCCAAGTCCATAAGAAGTAGGACCCACCATGATTACCACGAGTTGGCATCCTTATCACATAAGTTGGAAGATCAATAAGGACTCACAAAGGCATCATTATCCTATGGTCACATCCTAGAAGAGTTCTAGTTTGAGTTAAGTTCATCTTTTATCTATATTGAGTTATTTAATTATGCTAGAACTTATCTTTAAGTGTTAGAGTTTGGGTGTAATTGGGACAAGGGTAGTTTTATCGTAATTGGACTCTACTATCTGCCTTTATTATAAATAGAGGTACATGTACTCCAATTATAATAAGTTAATGAAGTCAATGAAGTATTTACTTTTCCATAAATTCAACATGGTATCAGAGCAGATTTTGTGAGTTGATGTGGTCAACCCACGGAGGTAAACCTAAACCCTTAGTCTAGGATCGTAGTTTTTTTTTCAGTCCCTACACCTGTAGTTTGCTTTGCATTTTTTCACCTTTATAGTCCGATTTTCATATTGTAAATTATAAATTTACAAAAATATATTTGAGTCTACTTTCCAAGGAAAATTATTTTTTACCAATCGAAGTTAACTACAAAGAGAAGTCAATATTTTAATGAGCGAATGTCAGATTGTAAAAGAGGTTCGAGCAGTAACGGAAAGCTTCAAAATCCAAGGTATTTTATTCTATCATGAAGGAGACTTTGTATGGAGATATGTATATCAAAAGAAATATATGTAAGTTTATTCTCTTACATATTCAACAAATTTTCAATCAGATTTATCCACAAAGATAAATTGATATTTGAAGTAGCGAAGGCAGATTGAAAAAAATGGTTCGAGCAACAGCAAAAAACTTCAACTTCTGAAGTAATTTATACTATCAAAAACAAGAGTTTATATGGAGAATTATAAATCAAAAGAAATATATGTAAGTCTATTTTCTTACCTATTCAACCAATTCTCGATCTGAATTTTTTATAAGAAGATATTGATCTTGGAAGTGTCAATGGTCATGCTGAAAAAAAAGATGAATAGTACTTAGTTCGGCCAGATGACAGAGACCAAAATATATTAGATTATTTATCTTCTGATAATTATATTTTATGAAGTGAAATTATACTTGGATGAAAGTTATTTAAGTCTAGTTTCATAATGAAAATTTTCATGTCAATCTGATCTATATTTAAAGATATATTCGCATTGGAAGAATCAAAGGTCATGTTGGTATTTTATTGCATTGGAAAATCCGAATTTAAGCCCATTGTTTTGCGTCACTATTTGAGTTTCTATATCAGAAAAATATCTCACTTCTCCCTGGTGTAAGGGCTTATTACTACATCTATGTTATTTTGGCTTATTTCTGCATCTATGATATTTGTTTCAAGCTAGGATAACTGTCATTACCTCCCAGCTTGAGGGGGAGAAGTAGAAGAAGTAAAAGAAAGAGGTATTTTATTCCATATGTTGTGGATAAGTTTATGTAACCAAAATATTTAAGAAAGGTGGTGCAAAAAACACGAATCTTATGCATCTAAGAAAAAATATTTATATCGGATTATGATTATTTCATGGGTCCTTCTACAAGGTTTGTTATTTTGGTTCGTGTTATATGTGTTGGAAGATGGTCATGTTACATTACAGTTGCTGCTATTATGTCTCTTTGGATGAGACATTATGATTGAAGAAGAGGTGGCCTCAGTACCTTTTATCATACCATAATTTATTTGACTCTCAAAAATATCACGGTTGGGACACCATGAGAGTCAGTGCCCGGATTGGGACACCATAATAAATTTAACTCTAAAAAATATCACAGTTGGGATACCATGAAAGTCGGTGTCTGGATTGGGACGCCATTATAAATAAACCCACTACCCCTCCTGTAATGGCTTTTATTACTCCTACCACTTGAGAGTCGTTGTCCTATGGAGGGACATGGTGGTGGACACTTCAGAGCAATGCTGATAGACACACTACCTATAGAAGACGAAGTGTGCCCTACATCCAGCATTAGGACTTGAGTATGGATCAATGTCTTACCGGCTAGGAATGATTTTTACTCTCACTTATATTATGCCAGCAGGGCCTCATGGAAGGATGCAACAGCGTGAGGAGGAGTATTGGAAGATTAAGACATATTGGAAGATGTGACATTTTAAACAAAAAGATTCTATACATCATTTGCATCAAGTTGGGAGTTCATGATGTTCTTTCACCCCCAACTTGAGGGGGAGTGTTGGAAGATAGGCATTGGCCCACATGACTAAGGAAGATCAACATATCTAAAATTATTATAAGATGGGTCACACGACCAAGGAATGCCACAAGATGGGCCCAAGCCCATAAGAAGTAGGACCCACTATGATTACCACGTGCTGGCATCCTTATCACATAAGTTGGAAGATCAAGAAGGACTCACAAAGGCATCATTATCTTATGGCCATGTCCTAGACGAGTTCTAGTTTGAGTTATGTTTCTTTTATCTATATTGAGTTATTTAATTATTCTAGGACTTATCTTTAAGTATTAGAGTTTGGGTGTAGTTGGGACAAGGGTAGTTTTATTGTAATTGGACTCTACTACCTTCCTCTATTATAAATAGAGGTACATGTATTCCAATTATTATATGTTAATGAAGTCAATGAAGTATTTCTCTTTTCCATAAATTCAATATCTTCCAACAATCCCCCTAACGTTGGTGCTCTCGTTCATGAGGCCAGGCTGGCATAAGATCAGTGAGAGTAAAATCATTTCAAACCATATGACATTGCTCCATAATCCCATCAAATAACTCATGCTGGATGTTCAGAACACTCCTATCTTCTGTAGGCAGTACCACTCCTATTAATGTAGGTAGTGTCTATACGCTGTTCGGAAGTGTAATAAAAAAATTCCTCCATCACTGTGTCCTTCCACAGGACAACGACTCTCAAGTGGTAGGAGTAATAAATGCCAATTCATGGGGGGTATAACATAGAGCTAGTAATAAACTCTTCCATCACGGTGAAATAACATAGATGTCCTTAAAGATAGTGGATGTAATAATAAGCTCCTCAAGCACGGTAATGTAACATATACCGAGGCCACCTCTTCTTCAATAATAATGTCTCATCCTGGATGTAATAATAAGCTCCTCAAGCATGGTAATGTAACATATACTGAGGCCACCTCTTCTTCAATAATAATGTCTCATCCAAAGAGATACAATAGTTGCAGCTAAAATGGGTTTAGTCCCATATAACATGACCATCTTCCAACACATATAACACGAACCAAAATAATAAACCTTGTAAAAGGACCCGTGAAATAATTCGATATAAAAATTTCTTCTTAGATGCACAAGCTTCATTTTTTATCCCCCTTTCTTGAATATTTTGGTCAAATAAAAGTTATCCAAAACATATGGACTAAAATACTCATTTCTTGTACTTCTTGTACTTCTACCCCTCAAGTTGGCAGGTAATGGTAGTGATCCCAGGATGAACCAAATATCATAGATGTAACAATAAGCTCAAATAACATAGATTTAGTAATAAGCCCTCAAATCAGGGAGAAGTGAGATATTTTCCTGATATAGCAACTCAAAAAGTGACGCAAAACAATGGGCTTAAATTCAGATTTTCCAATTGAACAAAATACCAACATGACCTTTGATTCTTCTAATGTGAATATATCTTTAAATAAAGATCAGAATGACAAGAAAATTTGTCCTTCTGAAACTATTCTTAAACACCTTTCATCCAAGTATAACTTCTCTTCATAAAATATAATTATTAGAAGATAAATAATCTGATAGATTTCGGTCTCTGTAATCTGGCCGAACTGAGGGGGTTAGTCCACAATGAAGTGGAATGAATTCCCCTCTCATTACCTAGTTCATTAAATAAATGGGTTAGTGTAGAATGAATTACTCTTCAAGTGAATTATGTCACTTCATTCTCTCAGGAAAAAATCGAGGAATTTGGATTCACACCTATTTTGCGAATCAACCAATTGAAGCGTGCGTTGCGCGTTGCTCCTTCCCCCCTTGTAAAAGTTCCCATGAAATAATCCGATATAAAAATTTCTTCTTAGATGCACAAGCTTCACTTTTTATCCCCCTTTCTTGAATATTTTGGTCACATAAAACTTATACACAACATATGGCATAAAATAACTGTTTCTTGTACTTCTTGTACTTCTACCCCCTAAAACTGGCAGGTAATGGCAGTGATACCAGCATGAACCAAATATCATAGATGTAGCAATAAACTCAAATAACATAGATTTAGTAATAAGCCCTCAAACTAGGGAGAAGTGAGATATTTTCCTGCTATTGCAACTCAAAAAGTGATGCAAAACAATGAGCTTAAATTCAGATTTTCCAATGCAACAAAATACCAGCATGACCTTTGATTATTCCAATGTGAATATATCTTTAAATATAGATCAGAATGACATGAAAATTTCTCCTTCTGAAAATAGACTTAAATACACTTCATTCAAGTATAACTTCTCTTCATAAAATATAATTATGAGAAGATAAATAATCTAATAGATTTTGGTCTCTGTAATCTAGCCAAGCAAGTACTGTTTCTCCTTTTGCCAGCATGACCATTGACTCTTCCAAGAAAAAGACCTCCTTATAAAAATAATCAGATCAATAATTGGTTGACTAGGTAAGAAAATAGACTTACATATATTTCTTTTGATATATAATTCTCCATATAAAGTCTCGTTCTTAATAGCATAAAATACCTCAGAAGTTGAAGCTTTTTTCTACTGCTCGAACCTCTTTTGCAATATGACCTTTGTTGCTTCAAATATCAATTTCTCTTTGTAGATAACTCTAATCAAGAATTCATTGAATAGGTAAGAAAATATAGAAACATATATTTATTTTTATATATAAATTTCCATATAAAGTCTCATTCTTGATAGCAAAAAATACCTCAGAAGTTGAAGCTTTCTGTTGTTGCACGAATCTTTTTTTGCAATCTGACCTTTGCTGATTCAAATATCGATTTTTCTTTGTAGATAACTCTGATTGGAAAAAATCATTTTTCTTTCGAAAGTGTACAAGAATATATTTCCATCAATATATTACTTGCAATATGAAAAACTCAATATATAGGTGAAAAACATAAAAAAACTAATGGGTTTAGGGACTGAAAAAATGAGAAAAAATAAATACGAACTCTAACTGCTAGAGATAATAGATAAAAAAAGAATCACATTACCTATGTGAGTTGACCGACTCAACTCATAGAACCTGGTTTGATACATGTTGAATTTATGGAAAAGATAAATACTTCATTGACTTATTATAATCAGACTACATGAACCTCTATTTATAATAGAGGAAGGTAGTGGAGCCCAATTACAATAAAACTACCTTTGTCTCAATTACACCCAAACTCGAACACTTAAAGATAAGTCCTAGCATAATTACATAACCCAAAATAAATAGAAGATTAACATGACTAAAACACCTTTAAACTGAAACTCTTCTATTGATCCATATCTTATGGGATTGGGTCCATCTTCCAACATTCTTATGTATGTGGGCATTCCTTGGTCGTGTGGGCTTATGCCCATCTTCTGTGGATCCATATCTTATGGGCTTGGGCCCATCTTCCAACACCTATAATGCCACAAGTCATAATCAGTAACAGCATCAGCAACTGCAACCATGTCTCTACAATTGGAAGTGATGTAAAGAATTCCAATTTTAACTCCTTGTGCAACAACCATGGATCCCTTTGTGACTTTCTCGGCAACACCATTAAAAGTCACATTATGACCTTCATCATCTATTTCCCCTACTGAGATCAAATTACGTATCAGTTTTGGTACATGTCTCACCTTGTGATTTTTCCACACTATCCCGTTTGACATCCTCAAACTGACATTACCAATACCAACAATATCTAAAGGTTCTTCATCAGCAAGATACACCTTCCCCTGATCTCCAGTAACATAATTCTCCATGATCTCATGATGTGCGGTGGTGTAAAAAGAAGCTCCTAAATCTAACACCCAAGAGTCAATAGGGCTATCAATCGACAAAAGTAAAGCATCTTGTACCTCTTCAGTCACAACATTTGCAACATTATTTTTCTTTTCATCCTTCTTTGGTGCTTTACAATTCTTTTTATGTGACTAGACTTGCCACAATTCCAGCATTCCATATTCCTTCCAAATTTTGACTTGCTTCTACCATTCCTTGACTTCCCTCTACCATTGCCCTTGTTAGAATTCCTCTCGAAGTTCCTACTCCTAGTATCGACACTTAGGGCTATTGAATTTATGGAAAAAAGAAATACTTCATTGACTTCATTAACTGATCATAACCAGAGTACATGAACCTCTATTTATAATAGAGGAAGGTAGTAGAGTCCAATCACAATAAAACTACTTTTGTCCCAATTACACCCAAATTCTAACACTTAAAGACAAGTCCTAGCATAATTAAATAACTCAATATAGATAAAAGACAAACATAACTCAAACTAGTACCTTTTTTAGAATGTGACCATAAGATAAAGATGCCTTTATGAGTCTTAGATCTTCCCACATATGTGATAAGGATGCTAGCTTGTGGTGATCATGGCAGGTCCTACTTCTTATGTGTTTGGGCCCATCTTGTGGGCCTTCCTTAGTTGTGTGGGTTGGAGCCCATATTCCAACACTCCCCCTCAAGCTGGAGGTGAGAGAACAACATGAACTCCCAACATGATGTATAAATTTTTTTTGTATAAATGGCACATCTTCCAATATGCCTTCATCTTCCAACACTCCCCCTCACACTATTGCATCCTTCCAGGAGGCCCTGCTGGCATAATATAAGTGAGAGTAAAAATCACTCCTAGCCGGTAAGACACTGCTCCATACTCAAGTCCTAATGTTGGATGTAGGACACACTCCATCTTTTTTAGGTAATGTGTCTATCGGCAATGCTCTGAAGTGTCCACCATCGTGTCCCTCCACATGACAATGACTCTCTAGTGGTAGGATTAATAAAAGCCATTACAGGGGGTAGTGGGTTTATTTATAATGGTGTCCCAATCTAGACATCGACTCTCATTGTATCCCAACCGTGATATTTTTTAGAGTTAAATTTATCATGGTGTCCCAATCCGGGCACCAACTCTCATGGTGTCCCAACCATGATATTTTTTAGAGTCAAATAAATTATGGTATGAGAAAAGCTACTGAGGCCACCTCTTCTTCAATAATAACGTCCCCAAAAAGACATAATAACTGCAAGTGAATATAACACGACCATCTTCCAACTTATATAACACAAACCAAAATAATAAACATTGTAGAAGGACCCATGAAATAATCATAATCGGATATAAATATTTTTTCTTAGACACATAAGCTTCATCTTTTGTGGTCCCCCTTTCTTGAATATTTTGGTCACATAAACTTTATCCACAACATCTGGAATAAAATACCTCTTTCTTGTACTTCTTCAATTTCTCCCCCTCAAGTTGGGAAGTAATAGCAGTGATCCTAACTTGAACCAAATATCATAGATGTACCGATAAGCCTAAATAAAAGATATGTATAAATAATCCCTCAAACCAAGGAGAAGTGAGATATTTTCCTGATAAATCTACTCAAAACGTTATGCAAAACAATGAGCTTAAATTCGGATTTTTCAATGCAACAAGATACCAACATGACCTTCGACTCTTCCACTGCGAATATATCTTTAAATATAGATCATATTGACATAAAATTTTCTCCTTATGAAAATATACTTAAATACCTTTCATCCAAGTATAATTCTTTTTCATAAAATATAATTATCAGAAGATAAATAATCTGATAGATTTCGGTCTCTTTCATCTGGCCAAACTAAACATTGTTTCTCCTTTTTTTCCAGAATGACCAATGACTCTTCCAAGATCAATATCTCCTTATAAAAAAATCATACCCAAACTTGGTTAAATAGGTAAGAACATATACTTACATATCTTTCTTTTTATGTATAATTATTCATATAAAGTATCTTTCTTGATAGCATAAAATACCTCGGAAGTTGAAGATTTTTGTTGTTGCTCGAACCTCTTTTGCAATCTGACCTTTGCTGCTTCAAATATCGATTTCTCTTTGTAGATAACTCAGATAAAAAATTGGTTGAATAGGTAAAAGAATAGACTTACAGATATTTCTTTTGATATATATTTCTCCACATAAAGTCTAGTTCTTGATAGCATAAAATATCTCGGAAGTTGAAGCTTTCAGCTGCTGCTCGAACCTCTTTTGCAATTTGACATTTTCTCATTCAAATGTTGATATCTCTCTGTAGATAACTCTGATTGGAAAAAAAACGTTTTTACTTTTAAATTAGACTCAAATATCTTTCCTTCAAGATATAATTTTCAATATGAAAATCTCAGTATAGAGGTGAAAAAGGCAAAGAAAACTATGGGTGTATGAACTGAAAAAAAATAACTACGAACCTAGATGTTGAGGACTCAATAGCTAACCGAGTCATACAATGGAGGCACACTGAGTTAAAGAGTTAATAGCTTTCTTTCCATATTGTTTTAAATTCATTTTTATGCATTAATTAATTTAAATTGCCATAGGGGCAGAATTGTAATAATTAACCCAAAAACTATGGTTGGTGTCAACCCTACTTAGAGGGCAAGGGAATGAGAAAAAAGGCAAGTCTTGAATTAGGTTAAACAGGGTTTGGAGTTCTCCTTGAGGAGCTCTAGGGTTTGCAGGTCTCCTTGATGACCTCTAGGTCCAGGTTCCCTCATGAATCTGAATTTCCTTCTTCCCCATTTTAATTTTTGTTTACATCAATCCATATCAAAGAGGAGAGGGGAATTGTTGTCCCTATTTCGAGTTCAATCAGAGGCTTCAGCCTCCCATTCATTCAAAGAAGCTATAAAGGGTTTATCGCTCTCTTTTCGAGCCTAGTTTGAGGCTTCTCCATCACCACACCACGACCAGCAATAAATGAGAGTTTTTTCAGCCTCAAGACTAGCAAGAAGCCAGGTTAGGAACCGATAGATGCCATATTCTGACATGAGAACTAGGTTAATTATAATATAATAACCCTGATAATTGTGTTATAGGTGGTTATTTATCGGTTTTCAAATGAAATGTGCATTTATTGAATTTGGCATTAATCACTGTCTATATTGCATATTTTTCTCTCCTGAATTATATTTCATTGCTTTTAGGGTTTATTTCTTCCTGAAATCCTTTTTATGGATTCAATTATGGAATTTCAGGAGAATTTTGGTGGAGAAGGAGATATTTACCAAAATGCCATTAGTGAAACGGAGGGGATTTTTTAGGGCAAATCGTATTGAGAAAGGGGAGACCATCGACCGAAACAGGGGGGGTCATCGACCGAAATAGGACAGACCATCGACCAAAATAGGGGAAGACCCGAGAGGATTTTGCAATTGTCGTTCGCTGCGCCACCGTCGTCCACCGTCGTCCGACAACCGAGAACAAACCCAAGGAGAGCTCGAGAGAGTCTCCGTCACGGCAAGTTCGACACTGCCAGTTTCTACTCTCCAGGCAGAGAGGTGATCCGAGAGGGCTCCTCCGGTGCTGATTCCACATTCCGACCATTCTCTGGCGTCGATTACCCAATTCCGACCATTTTTGGAGCCATTTCGACTCTGACCGAGACTCGAGAAAGCCGGTGAGAGGACTTCGGCTCCATTCCATCATCCGCCGCACCACCTCCATCCGTGGGTTTCTATCCTTCATCGCCGGCATCGTCTCTACCTCCGGCCACTCGCTCTTGCAATCCAGAAGCCATCAATTTCTGAAAATTGCTGCCGCGAAAACGAGCCTTTGCTCCCCGAGCAAGAGGAAGGAGAAGAGGAGTAATCCGTCATTTTTTTATTTAATTTTTCTATAGTTTGAACTTAGGTTTTGAATGTTTATTAAATTTGATTTGAGAATTAATGTTTATCGAATATTTGTTTTCCAGATATTTGATTAAATTAGCTAGTTAGGGTAAGATTGTAATTTAGGTTGGATTTTGGTATTTTAATCCGATTTCTGTCTGTCACTCTATGCGCCCGAGAGGGGCTAGATGCAAGGATTTAGAAATCGGACTCGTGATTACGTGGCGCTAGAGAGAGGCACTAATCATGGTAAAATTCAGAGTTGATAATTTTAGCATCATCACAATAGGAAATTGATTCTTTGCATTCTATTGTAATCCGATCTCTGTCATTAACTCTAGGCACCCGAGAGGGGCTAGACGTAAGGATTGAGAATCCGGATTCGTGATTACGTGGCACTCGAGAGAGGCACTAATCACGATAAAATCCAGAGTTGACGTTTCCAGTTGTGCAAGTAGTTAATTAGATTATTGCGGGATAATTTAGGATATAATTAGTGTTTAGTTTCGATTAATTCATTATATGTTGTTAGGCTAGTTGACTGAAGGATATAAAAAATTTAGTCCTCCCTGTGGATATGACCCTCGCTTCCCGCTAGATTACATGAACAATTCGTACGCTTGCGATGTATAACAGCCGATGTAATTAAATTTCACATCAAGTTTTTGGCGCCGTTGCCGGGGAGGCACGTATTAAGTGTATCTCTTTGTTCTCCATAGTCTTAAGTTAGATTTATTTTTATTTTATTATTATTATTTTTTTTTTTGCTTTCATAATTTTATCTTGATGATTTTGTATGGAGTTATTTTTATGTCTTCTAGTTAGTTTTATTTCTTCTAGTTAGTTCATACTTTCAGTAGTGAGTTTGTTAGCATAATTTGATAGTTAGTTTTGTTTCTTTTTGTGTTTTTATGCACGGGCGCCGCTCCCTACGTGAACCATTAGCTCCCTTTGTTGAAGAGGTAGAACATATTTGAAGGAAAACACCCGAAGTCAAGTTAGGAGCTACCATGGTCAATCAAGGTGAACCATTACATTTACCTACAGCAGGTGACCATAGAGCCCTAAGGGATTATTCTATCCCATCCCACTTCACATCACCTTCTTGCATTTTATTGCCACCGACTACTGCTGCCAGTTATGAGTTGAAACCGGGTGTGATTCTACTCCTCCCTACATTCTATGGGTTGGAGAAGGAGGACCCTTATTACCACATCAAGGACTTCTTAGATATTTGTGCAACTTTCAAATTCCATAATTTCTCAGATGACTCTATCCGGTTAAGACTTTTTCCATTTTCACTTAAGGATAAGGCCAAAGCTTGGCTTAATTCCTTGGAGGTGGGCAGCATTACTTCATGGGACACATTAGTCACAAATTTTTTGTCCAAGTACTTTCCCATTTTGAGAACTACAGCTCTCAGGAGAGAAATCTCCAACTTTCTGTAGTAGGAGGGTGAACACTTTTATGAGGCTTGGGAGAAATGGAAGGATTTGATCCGTAGGTGTCCGCATCATGGGTTTGAGAAATGGCATTTAGTGAAGGTCTTACACCCCAAGTTAGATCCATGGTAGATGCAACTAGTGGTGGGAGTTTGATGGGAAAGAGTGCTAGTGAGGCGTGGGACTTCTTTGAAACGTTGAGTGATCAATCTCAGCAATGGGGTTCGTCATTTAATGTTGATAGGAGATACCACGATTCCAAAAGAGGGGGTCTCTACGAGGTTAGTGAAACACCCATGCTCATGGCCAAGATTGAGGGGTTGACTAGAAAAATTGATTCCCTTATGGTGTCCAAGAGTTCACCTGCTCCTAACCATCTATTGTCTGTGCCATATGCTCTGGTTCATCTCATCCCACACAAAATGTGTCCATCTAGTTCATCCTACCCGGAGCTCATTGAGGACTTGAATGCAGTCCAGAATTTTCATAGACCAAACTGGAACGATCCTTTTTCGGAAACATATAATCCGGGTTGGGCTAGGCACCCAAATTTCTCATGGTCCAAGGGCCCACAGGTTGGGGGTCCTCCAGGGTTTACTCAACCCCAAGCTCCGCGCCCACACTTCACTCAACAACCATTGATTCCACAAAAACCTTCACTTGAGGATACACTTCAATTATTCATGCAAAATACACAGTCCTCCATTGCTAAACTTAAAATGCAAGTGAGTCAATTGGCCAGCCACATGAGTGAACAGGCACAAAATAGACTCCCGAGTCAAACCATTCCTAACCCCAAAAGTACACATGAGAGTGGGTTGAGTTCCAAACCCCACCATGAGCAAGCCAAAGCCTTAACCACCCTTAGGAGTTGTCGTGAGTTGAACAATGGGGTAGGACCACTAAATCTAAGAAGTCAAAGGATGACAATGGGGACACATCATTGAGTGAAGAACCTCTTAAGTTCTCCACCAACAGTCAGGCAGATCCCTAACCAAGTCCCACCAGCTCCTTATCCGCAGAGGTTATCGGGCCCACCTAGGAAAGAAGATAGCATGTATGAAACGTTGAACTGTTTAGTAAGGTTCACATTAACATTCCACTTCTTGATGCTATTAGGCAAGTCCCTGCCTATGCACGATTTTTAAAAGACCTTTGTACACATAAGAGAAAACAACATGTTAACAAAAAAGGTCTTTCTTACTGAGAATGTAAGCTCAATTCTGAAGCACAACACTTCTCCTAAAGTTAAAGATCCTAGATGCCCCAAAATTTCATGTGTCATTGGTGAACATACCATCCAGAGAGCTCTTCTTGACTTAGGGGCAAGTGTGAATTTGCTTCCTTTCTTTGTGTACCAGCAATTAGGTTTGGGGGAATTGCAGCCTACTCCCATCACACTTCAACTAGCTGACTGTTCTGTCAAGATACCACGAGGAATAGTTGAAGATGTTTTCATAAAAGTGGACAAATTTTTGTTCCCGATTGATTTCATTTTCTTGATACAGAACCAATAGTCAATGTGACCAACCAAATTCCTATCATCCTAGGACGTTCCTTCTTAGCCACATCTAATGCTATCATTCATTGTAAAAGTGGTGAGTTGGAGTTTGTCTTTTGGAAATTTTAAGGTCTCGTTGAATGTGTTTAATACCGGGCACCATCCACTTGAGTCTGATGATCTCAGTCCTGCATTTAAGATAGAGACTGCTATGCTTGATGACGATTCCACTCTTGAATCTTTTGAGTCTTACATAACATCTTTAGACATGGACTATTTTGATGAGGAAACATATTTCCGAGAGGTTGACTCTTTACTCAGTTATGTACCTCTGTTGGAGGAAGCTTATGTGGTTGTCACAACTGATCATCCACAGGATCTTCATCTTGACTTGGACAAACCTCTTGAAACTTCCAAACTAGATCTTAAGCCACTTCCTCCCACGTTGAAGTATGCATTCTTGGGGCCCATGAACTCATTGCCAGTCATTATTGCCTCTGATGTGAGTACTGAGTAGGAGGAACAATTGACTGAAATTTTACAAGCACATAGAGAGGCATTGGGGTGGACTCTTGATGCCTTACAAGGGATTAGCCCCTCCATATGCATGCATCGTATTCATTTGGAGGAGGGTACTAAATCCTCAAGTGAGATGCAACATAGGTTAAATCCCCATATGCTAGAGGTTGTGAGAGAAGAAGTCATCAGGTTGCTTGAGACAGGAATCATTTACCCTATTTCTGATAGCACCTGGGTGAGTCCAATTCAAGTTGTCCCTAAGAAAGAGGGGATAATGATAATGAAAATTGAGAGTGGTGAATTGATTCCCACAAGAACTACCAGCAAGTGGTGTGTCTGCATTGACTATAGAAAACTTAATTCTCTACTAGGAAGGATCACTTCCCACTACCTTTCATTGATCAGGTGCTAGAGCGATTGGCCGGCCACAATTTTTATTGCTTCTTAGATGGATACTCCGGCTACAATCAAATTCCCATTGCTCCAGATGACCAGGAAAAGACCACATTCACGTGTCCGTTTGGCACCTATGCTTACAAACGCATGCCTTTTGGTTTATGCAATGCGCCCGCCACTTTCCAACGGTGCATGATGAGTATCTTTTCTGACATGATTGGTGACTTTTTAGAGGTCTTTATGGATGACTTTTCTGTGTTTGGCTCTAGTTTTGATACATGTCTACACAATCTTTCACTCGTATTGTCCCGTTGCATTAAGTCCAATTTAGTCTTGAATTGGGAGAAATGCCACTTCATGGGAAAAGAAGGAATTGTTTTAGGACATGTAGTGTCTGAGCGGGGTGTAGAAGTGGACAAAGCCAAGGTTGACCTAATTGCCAATCTGCCACCACCTACTTCTGTGAAGGGGGTGCGCTCTTTCCTTGGCCACGTTGGGTTCTATAGGTGCTTCATTAAGGACTTTAGCAAAATTTCTCATCCTTTGACAAATTTGCTTGCTCAAGATGTTGCTTTTGCCTTTGATAATGCATGTATTCATGCTTTTGAGACACTGAAGAAATGTTTGTCCACAGCACCCATTGTCCTATCCCCTACTTGGTCTTTGCCTTTTGAGTTGATGTGTGATGCCTCTGATTATGCATTGGGGGCTGTTTTGGGGCAAAAGACGGATAAAATTTCTTGTGTCATTCAGTATGCTAGCCGCACTCTTCATAATGCTCAATTGAATTACACTACCACTGAGAAGGAGTTTCTAGCTATTGTGTTTGCCTTGAAAAAATTCAGATCATATCTGTTAGGGTCAAAGGTTATAGTGTTCATTGATCATTCTGCTTTGAAGTACTTATTATCCATCAATGACACTAAACCTCGCTTGATTAGATGGATCTTGCAATTGCAAGAATTTGACCTTGAGATTCGAGATAAGAAGGGTTGTGAGAATGTTGTTGCTGATCATCTATCTAGGATCTGTGTAACACCTCAGGAAGGATTCCTTCCTTTAAATGATTCCTTCCTTGATGAACAACTTCTCCAAGTATCCCAGTTGCTTTGGTTTGCTGACATAATCAACTATCTTGTAACTCATAAGATTCTTGATTATTGGAGTAAACAAGATCGGTTGAAATTCTTTTCCCAAGTCAAACAATTTTTTTTTGGATGACCCTTATTTGTTCAAGGTGTGTCCTGAACAAGTCATTAGGCGTTGTGTACCTGAGCAAGAATTTGCCAACATTCTTGAATTTTGTCATTCCCACGCATGTGGTGGACATTTTGGTGCTAGAAAGATTGCGGCTAAAGTCTTGCAATGTGGTTTCTATTGGCCTTTATTATTTAGAGATGCCTATGAGTTTTGTCGTGTGTGTGATAGATGCCAACGGACTGGTTGTTTGTCTAGGAAGAACATGATGCCTCTTAACCCATTCTTATTGTTGAATTGTTTGATGTGTGGGGTATTGACTTCATGGGTCCTTTTCCTGTCTCGTTCGCTTATCAATACATCCTTATTGCTTTTAAATATGTCTCTAGATGGATTGAAGATATTGCATGTAAGACAAATGATCACAAAGTGGTGGTAAAGTTTTTAAAAGAAAACATCTTTAATCGGTTTGGTACCCCGAGAGCGATCATCAGTGATGGGGGATCTCATTTTTGTAACAGAGCATTTGAGACTTTATTGAAGAAATACTCCATCACTCATCGGGTCTCCACTCCGTACCACCCGCAAACTTGTGGTCAAGTGGAAATCTCTAATAGGGAGATCAAACGGATTTTGGAGAAGTCGGTTCGTTTTGATAGGAAAGATTGGTCCACTCGATTGGACGATGCATTATGGGCCTATCAAACTGCTTATAAGACTCCTATTGGGATGTCTCCATTTCACCTAGTGTTCGGCAAAGCATGTCATCTACCTGTTGAGCTTGAGCATAGACCTTATTGGGCCATTAAGGCTTTGAATTTTGATTTGACTCAAGTGGGTGAGGAGAGGAAATTTCAATTGAATGAGTTGGAGGAGACACATCATGATGCTTATGAGAATGCCAAACTGTATATGGAGCGAACAAAGCTTTTACATGATAAATCTATTTTTCGCAAGTCTTTTACGGTCGGGCAGAATGTTTTACTTTATAACTCACGATTGCATTTGTTTTCAGGGAAGCTGAGATCCAGGTGGTTCGGTCCATTTGAGGTTACACAAGTGTTTCCTCATGGCGCTATTGAGATCCGAAATCACAGAGATGGGTCGGTCTTCAAAGTTAACAGTCAGAGGCTCAAAGCGTATGGTGAGAATGTCCCCACACTGGAGGAGGTGATGGTGATTTTCTTGGAGGAACCTGTCATTTCATCTTGATTACGTCAGAGTCTTGCTTATGACTATAAACTTAGCACATTGTGGGCAATCCCCAAGTTTCTATCCCTTTGTACATTACAGTTTTTATTTTTGGTTTATTCATTCTTATTTGGGATAACCTTTGGTGTACTCTGGTCTTCATTGATTGGAGGTCCCCTGGCGATGTCGGCCCCGTCATGGACTCAGGGTACTCTCTTGCTGGCTGAGAGCATAAATGGTTTCGGTATTCGATGACCAGACTTTTGGTCCCTAGTTTGAGAGGTCTGTACTCAAACAACCGTTCTGGGATTGACCAGTTCGATCTTGAAGTAATGAATGAAAACCTTATGGTGAGTAACTTAAGGACTTGTGTTCAGCGCGTGATTCCTGCTACCTTCAGTGGCCAGTCACACGGAGATTTCTTCAAAGTGTGATGTGGGATAGCGGTTTCATCTATGGATGATTACCTACGGGTACAGCTAATACAAGTAAACCTTCTTCGAGGGAGACTATGTATCATTCCTGGGGGTCTTTATTAACTCTTCGGTATTATTTTTGATGACCAAACACATATGGTCCCACCTATGGATTTAGGAGCCCTGAGGGAGCTTAAACCTTACTCTGCTGGAGTATAACTAGCTAGGGTGTGAGTCAACTGGAGTAGTAGCTGCTAGACGAGAAGATTGACACCAGAACCGACGTTAAGGCCAGCAATAAATCGTCTAGTAAATCATATATTTTAGTGATTGTTAGTTGATTTGTTTGATGATGTGTCATGCTCTAGGTTTGGGGGTGTTTGCTGATATCTCTTTTCCTTGCACTGTTTTGGCTTTGCTTTACTTCTTGTGTGCCAATGGAGCATGTGGTTTCCATGAGTTTTATTATTCTTTAGATGTTATTTGTTTTTGTAGTCATTCTGATGTTTTAACTTTTCCCCATTGAGGACAATGTCAGGTTTAGGTTTGGTAGGGGGGGGGGGGGGGAACGGCTCTTTTATGTCTTAGCAATGACTTCCTTTTGAGTTTTGTTCGTGGTTTTCAAATTACTCCTCTTAGTATGTGGTTAATTTTAGTCGAGTTAAAATAAGTTGCTCAAATGTGTTTCAAAAATTTTTGTAAAACTGTGTAGAATATGGCTATTAGAAATTTGATATCATTTTTTGTGACCCATGGGAATTCAGTGGAATAACTTACTATTGCATTAGTTGCAAAAGCAAACATGTAAATCTAGTGTTGATCTATGTTAGTCTGAATAGTCTTGTATGCCTGTTTGAACTCATTCCTTTTTATATCTCAGTGAAATTCCTTTTTGTAATATATGAATGCAAATGGAAATACTCTTGCTTTCAAAAGACAGATAACTTCAGAAACAGCTTGGGCCAACCCAGGGACATGCACCGAAGCAGTCGGTTACTTAAAAATAAGTGCATGTGCAATGAAGACGAATACAAAATGGTGGTAATACCAAAAGTATTCAGTGAAACAAAAATTACGTTGGTAATAGAAAAAATGCGTTGGTAATAGAGTAAAATGGGTTTAAATCTGGAAGCAATGAGTTTCCTTAACTTTGATGATGAATCGTAATTTGAAAGAAGTTGCAGGTCAAGATTGAAATTGGTATACTTCTGTTGTGAGATTGTCAGACAACAGGCGTACTCTCCTATTTTCTCTTAATTGTGATGTGACCAGGATTTTATTGTTATTTGTTGCCTCTTTGTTTTGTTGAAGTAATTGGCTATGGGTCACATTGGTTCAGGTGGAGTAACAATGAGTGTATTTGGATTGATAACGTGTTATATTTTACATAGGTTTTCAAATTGAGCAGGGTTTCAAATGATTTTAAGATATTTTATAATACTAAGTGTTAGTCATATGCTAATGAGGAGTAAATTTTCTTCACTTTTCTTTTTATATTATTGATTTAGATGAATTTTGTGGGTAAATTTCATGCAAACCCTCACGAGACGTAACTCATCCACTACTGTAAAGTAGGGGTTTAACGGCTTGTTGCATGCACTAAATGCAATCGTGTTCCCTACAAAAGTGGCATTTTGTTTTCCTAGGCTTAATTTTGGTTCTATTGTTGTTTTGCTAGGGACTAGCAAAGATTTAGGTTTGGGGGTGTGATAGATGCCATATTCTGACATGAGAACTAGGTTAATTATCATAGAATAACCCTTATAATTGTGTTATAGTTGGTTATTTATCGGTTTTCAAATGAAACGTGCATTTATTGAATTTGGCATTAATCACTGTCTATATTGCATATTTTTCTCTACTGAATTATATTTCATTGCTTTTAGGGTTTATTTCTTCCTGAAATACTTTTTATGGATTCAATTATGGAATTTCAGGAGAATTTTGGTGGAGAAGGAGATATTTACCAAAATGTATTTGTGAAAGGGAGGGGATTTTTTAGGGCAAATCGTATTGAAAAAGGGGAGACCGTCGACTGAAACAAGGGGGACCATCGACCGAAATAGGGGAGACCATCGACCGAAATAGGGGAAGACCCGAGAGGATTTTTTAATTTTCGTTCCTTGCGCCACCGTCGTCTACCGTTGTCCGGCAACCAAGAACAAACCCGAGGAGAGCTCAAGAGTCTCCATCGCGGCGAGTTTGACACTGCCAGTTTCTGCTTGCCAGGCTAAGAGGTGACCCGAGAGGGCTCCTCCGGTGCCGATTCCACATTCCGACCATTCTCCAGCGTCGATTACCCAGTTCCGACCATTTTTGGAGCCATTTCGACTCCGACCGAGACTCGAGAGAGCCGGTCAGAGGACTTCGGATCCATTCCGTCATCCACCGCACCACCTCCATCCGTCGGTTTCTATCCTTCATCGCCGGTGTCATCTCTACCTCCCGCCACTCGCTCTTACAATCCAGAAGCCATCAATTTCTGGACATTGCAGCTATGAGAACGAGCCTTTGCTCCCCGAGCGAGAGGAAGGAGAAGGGGAGTAATCCGTCATTTTGTAATTTAATTTTTCTATAGTTTGAACTTAGGTTTTGAATGTTTATTAAATTTTATTGGAGAATTAATGTTTATCTAATATTTTATTTCCAGATATTTGATTAAATTAGCTAGTTAGGGTAAGATTGTAATTTAGGTTGGATTTTGGTATTTTTATCTGATTTTTGTCTGTCACTCTATGCGCCCGAGAGGGGCTAGATGCAAGGGTTTAGAAATCAGACACGTAATGACGTGGTGCTCGAGAGAGGCACTAATCACGGTAAAATCCAAAGTTGATAATTTTAGCATCATCACAATAGGAAATTGATTCTCTGCATTCTATTGTAATCCGATCTCTGTCATTAACTCTAGGCACCCGAGAGGGGCTAGACATAAGGATTGAGAATCTGGATTCGTGATTACGTGGCACTCGAGAGGCACTAACCACAATAAAATCCAGAGTTGACGTTTCCTGTTGTGCAAGTAGTTAATTAGATTATTGCTGGATAATTTAGGATATAATTAGTGTTTATTTTTTATTAATTCATCATATTTGGTTAGGGTAGTTGACTGAAGGATATAAAAAAATTCAGTCCTCCCTGTGGATATGACCCTCGCTTCCCGCTAGATTATATGAACGATTCGTACGCTTACGAGATATAAAAGCCGATGTAATTAAATTTCACATCAGGAACCCCTAACCTCAGGTCCAAGGACTGTCGTGGTTAGGGGCTTGCAGCCCTAACACGAGCAACAGCAAAGAGGGTTCCCAAACCCTCTGTTCCATGAGCTAAAAGGAGATCCCTTCCCCTCCTGTCCGAGCAGCAGCAGAAAGGGCCCCCTAACCTTACCGAGCAGCAGCCTAGCCCCACAAAGAAGGCTGCTTTCCTCCTATCCGAGACTAGACCAGAGAAAGGAGACTTTTTATCTGCCCTTACCAAGAGCAACTGCTCTATTACAGTGCTGGATCATCAAATCCCACGTCGAGTTACTCAATCCATGACTAGGGACCATAACTACTTGGTAACATAGCAGGGTATCATGGGGGATACATCCAACAATGAAGAACTTAGAAGCATGATCAAAGGGATGCAAGATGAACAGGCTGAAGCACGAGAAAAGTTGGAAAAAATTCCTGGAATGAGTTTGAAAATCCAGCGACTCACTAGCATGATATCATATCTCATGGTAGAGAGACACTCTATCCCAGACCAAAGGGGGGAGAACCTTTCGTACAGCCGAAGGGAGGAGCAGTTTGTTGGGCTCACCACTGTCCAGGCACCATAGAGGGGAGGTACAATACCCAAGTACACAAAATTGGATTTTCCTACATTTACTGGGTCAATCAATCACTTAATTTGGTTGCATAGATGTGAGAAATTTTTTTTAAGTCAAGGGACTGTTGAGTTTGACAAGGTGGGACTTGCCGCCTTCCACATGTTAGATGAGGCACAACTACGGTTTCACCAGATGGAACTAGAAATATTATTTCTTGATTGGGAGGAATTTAAAGAGTTATACACAATTCGATTTGGCCCTCCCACCCACAGAAACCCCTTGAGAGATTTTGTCATGTGGACACAAACCAGATCTATGGAACTGTATCAAAAATAGTTCCAAGAAAATTGGCTCGTGCTAGCCAATTGGTACGAGTCGACCAGAAGGTCAACTTATTTATAGCAGGCCTCACTGAATCTTTGAGGTTAGAGGTGGAACTTCATTCACCTTCAGATTTGGCTCGGGCAATGAATTTAGCTTGAGCGAACAACGGCAACAACTTCAGCATCGTAGACCAGTTATGCAAGGGGAACGAAACACTTCCTCCAATTGGCAAGGGCAACGAAATACTTCTCCTCAAGTGCCACATCCAGCATTACCACCACCCAAAAATAATTCGATTACTACTCTGGCAGTCGATACACGCTCTAGTAACCCCCCCCCCCCCCACCCCCCGCACCTTAGTATATCAAAAAATTAACCAGTGCTGAGATGGTGGAATGTAGATCCAAAAATTTATGCTACAACTGTGATGAACCATACCGGGCAGGCCACCAATGTAAACGGTTGTTCTGGCTCGAAGTGGATGAAACAGAGGATACAAAACATAGTGATGATCTTATTGAGGAGAAACCACCAACAATCTCTTTGGATGCCATTACTGGGCAAAAATCTGCCAAAACTATGCAAGTCAGAGCTCGAGTCCTCGACCAGGAACTTGAGAGACTAGTGGATTCAGGAAGTACACACAATTTTCTTACCTCGATAGCTACCCAGCATCTTCAGTTACAAATCCTTCCACACCCAAGAACCATGGTTTCAGTGGCCAATGGAGAGAAAGTCCCTACCTACGGGATCAACAAAGCGATAAAATTTTCAATTGGTACGAATTTATTTCATTCAGATTTTTTTGTCATACCTTTGGCAGGATTTGATATGGTGTTAGGCATCGAATGGCTACAAACATTGGGTCCCATACTATGGGACTTCTCTGCTTTAACTATGAGCTTTGTATTGAGCGGTCACCAAGTGCTATTATAAGATAGTCAAGTGGACAAACCCCACCATCTTCATGCCATTCACACACAAGCCCAACTGGACAGCACTATCAAAACCATTCTTCATGAGTTCTCGGACCTCTTCCACAAGCCTTCCGGATTGCCTCCCTTGAGACACTGTGACCATAGGATCTATTTAAAACCAGGTTCTGATGTGGTGGTAGTTCGGCCATACCGGTATCCTGTTATGGACTCCATAGCATCGAGAGTAGCTAATAGACATAGAGGGTGACTTGGGTAATTTTCGAATTTCATACTTAGTGGCATGTGGATGTAATTTTTCTGAAATTTATGTCCTTTGGCGTTGGTTGTGTAAGGCACGCCCTGGTTTTATAAGGGGCGTGAATGAAATGAAAAGGGAAGAAAATTTCAGTAGTATAATCGAGATCAGGTTCTCTCTCTAAATTGAGGCCTAAGGAGGAGCTCCTTTGAAAACTCAATCTATCCACATTTTCACTCTTCTCCCTCACTGAACTAACCAGCAACCTCCACGTCTCTCTTTCTCTTCTCTCTTAACTCGACAGCAACTATTGGACGTTCTAAGAAACACAAAGCACTTCCTTCATCGTCTTCAACACTAGAACCCAGAGGAGAACATCGGGTGACTCGATCCATGGCTAGAGAACCCAACATCGTGGTATCAGACAGGACCACCTTGGATGATTCTTCCTCTCCATCTGATATGCATACTGCCATTGAGACAATGCAAGCTACCCAGGCTGCTTTCCAGGCCTAGATGAACCAGCTTCAGGAGACTTTGCTCCAAATTCTCCCAGCTAAGGGACCCTGAGATGCTCCCCATCCTAATAGTTTCTCCTGCCCACCAGAACACTCTGCTCCGTCCCCCCCACCAGTGCCTCCCTGTGTCCTCATCACTTCCACCTAGGGGCCTCTCACAGCACCGGTACTTCCAACGTGCCAAGGTACACCAAATTGAAGTTTCTGACCTATGATGGGTCCACTGACCCATTGCTGTAGTTACATCACTGTGACCACTTCTTTTGGCACCAACGAACTCAGCCAAAGGAGTGGGTCTCATTATCCGCCTTCCACATGCTCGACGAAGGGCTGTTATGGTATACCCAGTTCGATTCGGAGCATCAAGTGCATGATTGGGACATGTTCAAGGCTAAATGCATGCTGTGGTTTGGTCCCCCCGCCCGCAGCCACCCTCTTGGGGATTTGGTTAATCTTAAACAAACCAGCTCCATTGAGGCATATCAAAAACAATTTCAGGAACGACTCATCCGCTCCAGTGCCTTGGTGCGTCCAAGCCAGCACGTTCCTTTTGTTACTGCTGGTTTGGTGGAGGCTCTACGCCTTGAAGTAAAATTGTTGGGGCCCCCATCCCTAGCCCAGGCAATAAATTTGGCCCGGACACTAGATACTAAACACAGAATTCTAAAGGACTCCTTGCTCCGTCACCCACCTTGGCAGAACGGAATGTCCACTGGTACAGCCCCAGCTCACAGCACTCCTCTGTGCCCAGCACCTCCCACCTCCCATCCACTAGGGACTTCCAGGTCCACTCCTCAGCCTCAATATTTTAAACACCTCTCTCAATCTCAAATGGATCAGCGGCGGGCACAAGGCCTTTATTTTAATTGCAATGAGAAGTACGTCCAAGGCCATTTATGCAAGAGACTGTTTTGGTTAGAGGACAAGGATCCCGACGACAACCCTTCCCTTGAGGAAGAGGCCGGCCCCAAAGAAGAAGAACCCACCATTTCCCTCCATGCCATGACGGGGTTACACGACACTAATATGATGCAGCTATATGCTAGCATCCAGGCTCATATGTTGCTTGCACTGGTTGACTCGGGCAACACCCACAATTTCCTGAGCCAACCAGCAGCCCAAAAGTTGGGGTTGCCAATTCAGTAACTCGGGTTTGTCCGTTGCAATAGCTAATGGAGAAAAAATTACCAACGTGGGGATATGCTCCGCCGTTCCATTTGTGATTGAAGGCCACACCTTCATGGCAGATTTTCTGGTGATTCCGCTTGTTGGGTTTGATTTAGTGTTCGGCATTAAATGGCTGCAGCAGTTGGGACAGATCTTATGGGACTTTTAGTCCTTACTAACCTTCACCCAGGGTCCACAGCAGGTCACACTCCAGGGCACTCATGCCCCCTTCCAGCGCACTCTACAAAATCTCCACGTGCAGGAATCCGATGACCAACAGCTCACCCAGCTCATTGAGGATTTCATTAATTTATTTCAGCAACCTGCAGCTCTTCTGCTGATACAATCTTGTGATCATTGTATCCGGTTGAAGTTGGGCACTGAACCAGTGGTCTGTTATGGACTCCATAGCATCACGAGTTATCCATAGGCATAAGAATTAAATTATGTCAATTTACTTTTCATGTAATTTCAATTGGTTTGGTTTAATTTGTTTGGTTTGGTTTACTTTGGGTTGGTTTAGATGTAATGTGGCGTGAACCACTTGACCTATGGGTCACCTTTGTAATTCCGTCCTCAACCCTATTTTGGGGGACGTCAAGGGAAGGAGGAATCAAGTATTGAGAAAATTAGATTAAACAGGTCAGATTCTCCCTCAGAGGTCTAGGTCGGATTCTCCCTCTCAGGTCCAGGTTGAGCTTCCTTCAAAGCTCCTTCGCTCTATTTGATTTCCATCATTCCATGTTCCAGAAGCAAGAATTCTCTTCCAACGTCAAGATCATCCATGGAAGGAAGAGAGGAAAGAAGGGTGACTCGATCCATGGCTCGGGAAGAACCTAACATCGTGGTATCAGACAGGTTCACCCTTGGGGATTCCTCTTCCCCTGAGGCTTTGAGGCAATTATTGGAAGATAATAGGCAGAGGACAGACCTTCAGGCTCAATCCCTAGAAGAGGTGCGTCAGACAACCACTGACTTGCGTGAAGCCATAAAATCAATGGATGCTGCCATCCAAGCTCTCCTCCGGCGACAAGAGGACAATGGTACACGAGCACAACCACCGGCGGCGTACTCTCCACCGGCCGACCACCATCAATTCCACCCACCACCTTCCCCACAACCACCAATGCGTCAACACCATCCCCATTTGGGGCCTACCGTTCAAGGACCAAATATTGTTCCCAGGTATTTAAAACTTTACTTTCCAACGTATGATGGGTCTAAGGACCCTTTGATTTGGTTAGCCAAGTGTGATTAGTTCTTTTATCATAAAAAAACATCTGCGGATGAGAAAGTTTATTTGGCCGCCTACCACATGCTCGATGAAGAGCTTCTATGGTACCACCAATTCCGAAATGACCAATTGGTTCAGGATTGGGCAACCTTGAGGCAGTCTTGCATGATGAGATTTGGTCCTCCAGCTAGCAGCAATCCATTGGGTAAATTAATCAATTACAAAAAAACTGGATCACTAGAGGTGTACCAAAAGACCTTCCAGGAAAGGTTAGCCTGAGCAAACCAGTTTGTTAGTCACACACAGTATGTTCATTTTTTCACTGCGGGTTTGATAGAAGCTCTGAGACTAGAAGTTGAATTACATGGTCCTACAGATTTGGACGATGCTATGAATTTAGCCAGGTCAATTGAGCACAAGTAGCGTGTTCTAAAGGAGTCACTGGTCAAAAAACCAGCTCGGCCAGGAAGGCACAATGCCTCAATGCCAACCCCTTATTATGGACCTCCACGTTCTAGAGACAGTGCAGCCCCACGCCCAGACATCTCTAATTCGGCTCCACCTGCTCCTTACTTCAAAAAATTCAACAGACAGGAAATGGAGCAGAGAAAGGCCAAGGGCCTTTGTTTTAACTGTGATGAACAATATGTCATTGGTCACCAATGCAAAAGATTATTCAGTATATGTCTGTGGGAGGATGGTGAAGACATACTACCTGAGGAGGAGATTGTGGAGATAGACCAAGAGGGTCCAGAGATTTCGCTTCATGCCATGACTGGTCTACACAGTTCTAGTACAATGCAGGTTAAAGCCCAGTTACATCATCTACAGTTGCTGGCTTTATTTGACTCTGGCAGTACACATAATTTCATCAGTCAGCCAGCGGCAGAACAACTTGGGTTAGTAGTCCAACAATAGACTAGCCTTTCTGTATCTATAGCCAATGGGGCTAAAATTACTAGTGTGGGCATATCTCCAGCCACACACTTTGATATTGAGGGACATGCATTTATTTCAGATTTCATGGTGATTCCACTTTTAGGATTCGATTTGGTACTGGGAATTAAATGGCTACAACTCTTGGGGCCAATACTTTGGGATTTCCATGCTCTGACAATGTCCTTTATAGAGGACCAACGTCAGATTATATTACATGGCACACAAGCACCAGTGCCCTGCGCACTATAGGTTGTTCAGGTCCAGTCCACGGCCAACTGTAAGTTATTACTTACTTATAGAATTTGAGGATATCTTTCAGGACCCTACTGCTTTACCACCAATTAGGCACTGTGATCACCGTATCCGTTTGAAAACGGGCATTGAGCCAGTAGTGGTGCATCCTTCTCATTACCCCCACTTACAGCAGAATGAGATTGAAAGGCAGTGCCAGAAGATGCTAGCCCAGGGTATTATTCAGCCTAGCAGGTCTCCTTTTTCCTCACCGGTATTACTGGTCCGCAAGCATGATAAGTCATGGAGGTTTTGTGTGGATTACCGAAACTCAATGCCCATACTATTAAAGATAAATTTCTCATCCCAGTGGTGGACGAGTTGCTAGATGAGCTACATGGAGCTACTATTTTTACCAAACTCGATTTGAAATCTGGCTATCATCAAATTCAAGTTCACCCATCAGATGTGGAGAAAACAGCGTTCCGCATGCATCACGGCCATTTCGAGTTCCTCATAATGCCATTAGGTCTCTCAAATGCGCCTTCCACCTTCCAGGCCCTCATGAATGAGGTATTTTCCTCTCTCTTGAGGAAATATGTATTGGTATTTTTCGACGATATTTTGGTCTATAGCAACAGTTGGGAAGAGCATCTTCAGCACCTTCACCAGGTATTTTCTCTTATCCGTTCACATCATTTGGTTTTAAATCGGTCCAAATGTTCTATGGGAATGTCCGAAGTGGCATACTTGGGCCACGTTATTTTAGCAGTGGGATTGAAAGTAGACCAGACTAAGATACAAGCCATCACAGATTGGCCTCCTCCTACATCCATTACAGCCTTAGGGGGATTTTTGGGCCTAGCTGGGTATTATAAAACATTTATTCATAGCTATGGCCAGATTGCAGCTCCGCTCAACAACCTCTTCAAGAAAAATGCCTTTACCTGGTCAGAGACAGCGGTTCATTCCTTTCAGCAGTTGAAAGAGGCCTTATCATCCGACCCAATTTTGCAGCTACCCGACTTTGATGAGTCCTTTGTAGTGGAATGAGATGCTTCGGGGGGCGGTATTGGTGCAGTGCTACACCAACAGGGCCACCCGACTGCTTATTTTAGCCACCAACTTGGACAGTACCACCACTAGTTAGCAACTGATGAGAGGGAATTGATCGGCTTGGCGAAAACTATACAATATTGGCGCCCTTATCTATGGGGACATTCATTTTTGATTCGCACTGATCATTGCAGCCTCGAGTATCTAAATGATCAGCGCCTCACTACCTCACCGCAGCAGCATTGGTTAAGTAAACTTATGGGGTTTGACTTTACTGTAGAGTATAAACCGGGGAGTTTGAATGTAGGGGCTGATGCTTTATCTCGTCAGAACATTCTAGAGACGTAATTACATGCCATCAGTCAGTCCCGAGCTCTCTTATTGTATTCTATATGGGAAGAGGCACAACAGTACCCGAAACTTATAGCTTTATGTCATGACATCCAGCAGGGGACAACGGCAAACCATTGGACAATTAAGGACAATCTGGTCCTCTACAAAAATAGAATTTTTCTACACCACACATCCCCTCTGATTCACGGCATTTTAGCCTCCTTCCATGACAGTACACGTGAGGGCCGAAAAAAAACATATTTCTGAATCAGTCGAGAATTTTATTGGAGGGGCATGAAGCGCAGTATAACCGATTATGTGGTGGCTTGTCAGACTTGTCAAATGAATAATGCTGAAACATTAAGTCCAGCTGGGTTGCTAGAACCACTTCAGCTACCATCACTGGTCTGGTCTGATATTTCTATGGACTTCATAGATGGACTTCCCACTTCGTCAGGCAAATCCGTTATCTTTGTAGTGGTGGATCGTTTCTCAAAGTATGGGCACTTCATCCCTCTGGCGCATCCTTACACTGCAGCTCAGGTCGCTCAACTCTTAATGGATAACATTGTCTGCTTACATGGGATGCCTAATTCCATTACCAGTGATAGGGATGCAATCTTTACAAGTACCTTCTGGAAAGAACTCTTCAAGCTGCACGGCACAACATTAGCCTTCTCTTCAGCCTACCATCCGCAGACTGATGGTCAGACAGAACAATTGAAATGTATTTTCACTTTTTTGTGGGGGACTCACCTAAAAGGTGGGTTAAGTGGCTCGCCTGGCCTGAATTCTGTTACAACACCTCCTATCACATCGCACTCAGCAAAATCCCATTCAAGGTGGTATATGGTAGAGAACCGCCCAGCCTTTTATCATATGAACCAGAGGCCTCTAAAGTCGCCACTTTGGACCAAGCATTAGCCGAAAGCTTCCTCATTGAGGTGCGTACTCATCTCCAGGAGGCACAACATTCTATGAAGTTGTATTATGACAAGAAGCACTGGGAAGTCTTCTTTTCTCCAAGAGATTATGTCTAGTTGCGTCTCCAACACTACATGCAGTTATCGCTGACAACCTCCAAACGCCACAAGCTCTCTCCAAAATATTATGGTCCCTTTCAGGTTATGGACCGCATTGGTACAGTTGCCTACCGCTTGCAGCTTCCGCCAGAGGCCAGGATTCACAATGTGTTTCATGTCTCCCAACTAAAGGCCTTCCAAGGTGATTCTCCCTTGCTGCACACACCGCTGTCCCCACTTCATGAGGGACGTGTCCTTTCTACTCCAGTACAGGTATTACAGGCTCGCCGCATTCAGGGTGATTAGGAGATCCTAGTGCAATGGGCAGATGTTGATCCCAGTGACACGACATGGGAGCCATTAGCTGCGTTTCACACCCTCTACTCATACTTTGAGCTTGAGGACAAGCTCTTTCTCCAGGAGGGGGGTGATGTTATGGACTCCATAGCATCATGAGTTATCCATAGGCATAGGAATTAAATTATGTCAATTTACTTTTCATATAATTTCAATTGGTTTGGTTTACTTTGTTTGGTTTGGTTTAATTTGGGTTAGTTTAGATGTAATGTGGCGTGAACCACTTGACCTATGGGTCACCTTTGTAATTCTGTCCTCAACCCTATTTAGGGGGACGTCAAGGGAAGGAGAAATCAAATATTGAGAAAATTAGATTAAACAGGTCAGATTATCCCTCAGAGGAGTACGTCGGATTCTCCCTCTGAGGTCTAGGTTGAGCTTCCTTCAAAGCTCCTTCGTTCTATTTGATTTCCATCATTCCACGTTCCAGAAATAAGAATTCTCTTCCAACGTCAAGAAAGAAGGGTGACTCGATCCATGGCTCGGGAAGAACCTAACATGGTCATGCGCCCCTACTGCTATCCTCACTTGCAGAATGACGAGATCAAGTGTTAGTGTCAGCTCATGTTAACTCAAGGACTGATTCAGCCCAGCCGTTCACCCTTCTCATCACCCGTGCTGTTGGTAAAGAAACCGGACAAGTCTTGGAGGTTCTGTGTGGACTACAGGGAGCTCAATGCACACACAGTCAAATATAAATTTCCCATCCCCATGGTAGATGAGCTGCTGGACGAACTTCATGACGCCACAATTTTTACAAAGTTGGACTCAAAATCCGGCTAACATAAAATCCAGGTCCACCCTAATGATGTGGAGAAAACGGCTTTTTGGACCCACCACAGTCACTTTGAGTTCTTGGTGATGCCCTTTGGTCTTTCCAATGCACCGTCCACCTTCCAGGCTTTGATGAATGAGGTATTTTGTCCCTTCCTTGGCAAGTTTGTTCTTGTGTTTTTTTACGATATCTTGATCTATAGTCAGCATTGGGATGACCACCTTCAGAACTTGCGCCAGGTGTTCCATATACTACGCTCCCACCAATTGTTCCTCAACAAATCCAAATGTGAGATGGGCACCTCAGAGGTCGCCTACTTGGGTCATGTGATCTCAGCATCCGGGGTGAAAGTGGACAGCACCAAATCCAGTCAATGCTGGAATGGCCTACTCCGCAATCGGTAATGGCCTTGCGGGGGTTTCTCATCTTGTCGGGTACTACAGAAAGTTTATTCATGATTATGGCCAGATCGCCGCTCCACTGACCAGCTTACTCAAACAGAATGCCTTCACCTGGACAGAGGTTGCTGGTTCATCCTTCCACAAGCTAAAACAGTTCTTAGCTTCTGCCCTGGTTCTCCAACTTCAGAATTTTTTGGAACCGTTCATTATTGAATGTGATGCTTCTGGTAGGGGCATAGGGGCAGTCCTACAGTAGCACGGCCATCCCATCACGTTCTTCAGCCGCTACTTGGCCCCACACCACCACAAGTTAGCCGCCTATGAACGGGAACTCATCGGCTTGGCCAAGGCCATTCAACATTGGAGGCCCTACCTATGGGGTCGGCACTTTGTGATCTAGACAGACCATTGCAGCTTAAAGTACTTGTTGGAGCAACGTCTCACGACATCCCCCCAGCAACATTGGCTCAATAAACTCATGGGGTTTGATTTCAAGGTGGAGTGCACTCCCGGCCACCTCAACAGAGGCGCAGATGCACTATCCCACCGTGACCTCTTGGAACCTTAGCTGCATGCTATTAGCTGACCACGGGTTCTATTGCTTGACTACATCCAAGGTGAGACCCAACAACATCCTGAGCTTCTCGAGTTGTTCAAGAAAATTGAGTAGGGCACTGTGGCTAGCAAGTGGACAGTTAAGGACCACCTCATCTTCTACAAGAACCGTATTTTTCTGCAGCACATGTCCCTCTCATCACCAGCATTGTCTCGTCCTTCCATGATAGTACTCACGAGGGCCAGCAAAAAACTTACTTTCATCTTAGCCGGGACTTCTATTGGTGGGGCATGAAATGGATGGTTACTGATTATCTTGTTGTGTTATGGATTCAATAAGACTGAGTCATCTACTTTACTTTTATTATCTATGTTGCTTTTAATTTCGCATTTTATTGATTTGTAATAAGACTTAAAGGTAGGGGTAGAACTGAGTTTTATAACCCTAACCTATGTTGATGTTAATTACCCTATTTAAGGGGTAAGGATGGAGAGATAAAGCTAAGTTCAGATTTAGCATAAACTAGAGTACATTAGGTTAATCTAGGTTCTCCTCGAGCTCCCTCTTCTGGGATTTTGGGCGTGAACCTTCCCTTCGGCGTTGGTGCTTTTGTGAGTGGTTTGGGAGGTTGAGAAGGGAAGAGAAGAGAGAATCTCTACCTGACGGGGTGGAGAGAGACCTTGTGTTTCACGGAACTAAGGAGGAAGAAGGGTTGCGTTAACCCCTTCTTCAGCCAAGGCGAGGGCGGAGGAATTGCTGCTTCATCGTGACTGCAAGAGGATTTGCTTCATTCACAGAACCGAGGATGGAAGAAGAAGGAAGAGGATCGAACCCTGTCCAGGAAGAAGAACTCTTCTCCCTTCATGGCGAAATGGGGTCCCTTCACGGCGAAACAGAGTCCTTCACGGCAAAACAGAGGAGACGATTTACCTAAGTTAAAAAAGGTAAATTGAGATTGATTTTTCCGAAGTTCATAAGGTTGGAGTTCTATTATTAAATTACCTGCGTGAATAGTGGTTTACCTATGCATGAATAGTGTCTGAACCCATTTGTGAGAGAAAAGGAATTCTGTTTCCAACTTAGAGCGGTTGGAGACGAAATTCTTGGTTCTAGACAGAGTTTAAACCCGTGTACGTGCTGGATTCATCAGTATCTCGCCAAGTTACTAGATCCATGGCTAGGGACCATAACAGCTTGGTATCAGAGCAGGGTAACCCGGCATAGAGAAGCACCAATGAGTACTTTGAATTGCTTGAAAGAAAATTTGATACTGTCCTAGAGAGGTTCTCAAAAATTGATATCGATATGGAGAGCTTGAAGGGAAGGATGGATAGCATGAAGAATGGTCTAACTACTGGCAAGAAATTTACTGCATTGGAGGAGAAGTTCACTCTCAGTTTGGAAACTTGGAAGGAAGGATGGATAACATGGAGACTGGTCTAAGCACTGGCAAAAACCCAATTCCGGGAGACCATTCGCAGATCAGAGGGGGAGATGAGTTTACTAGACACACGAGTTTCTCGGGTCAGCAAGGACCCTTCATTCCTGGGGGACACCTCAACCAGGGGGAGGCACTGTACCTCTCATTCCAGATCAGAGAGGAGGGGACCATTCGTATAACAGAGGGGGAGATGAATTTCCGAGGTGCACGAGTTTCTCGGGACAGCAAGGAACCCTCATTCCAGGGGGACACTTCTACCAAGGGGGAGGCACTGTTCCTAGGTATACTAAAATGGAATTCCCTACTTATAAAGGGTCAGAAGACCCTTTGATATGGTTGTATCGATGCAAAAAACAAATTAGCCATCAGCGAGTCCCAACCTATGACCAAGTCAACGTAGTTGTTTTCCACTTACTAGGGGAAGCACAACTTTGGTACCAACTAGTTGAGGTTGATAGCGAGGTGGTAGATTGGGATGATTTTAAGCGACTGTGTTCTCTCCGTTTTGGCCCTCCGGCTTACAGTAACCCTTTGGGAGATTTGGTTTTACTGCGCCAAACTGGGGCCATGGAGCAATATCAAAAATTGTACCAGAAAAAATTAGCAAGACCCAGCAATATGGTACAAGTGGATCAGCAAGTTACGCTGTTTACAATAGGATTGACTGAGGCCTTAAAGCTTGAGGTGGAGTTCTATGCACCTGTTGACTTATCTAGTGCTATGAATATAGCTCGTGCTTTAGAACTGCGATAGCAGGCACAGCACAGACGACCTCCATGGTCAGGGGAGCGCATTCCTCCGAGAAACAACCCAGGTATTACTTTGACAGGGGATCCGAGATCTAGTCATCCTACACCTCCTTACATAAAAAAATTGACAAGTGCGGAGATAGCGGAACAGCAGGCTAAGAATCTGTGTTTCAACTGTGATGAACCATAACGGGTTGGGCATCAGTGCAAAAGCTTTTTTTTGATCGATAAGGTTGAAGATGAGGATATCTAGGTGACAGAGGATATGATTGAGGAAGAACCATTGGACATCTCCCTGCATGTCATTACTGGGCAGCAATCGGCCACAACTATGCAAAATAGGAGCGGCTCGACAACTTCCACTAGGTCTAGCCAGCTTCCGAGCTTGAGGACAAGGTCGATCTCCAAGGGGGGGCTAGATGTTATGGACTCAATAAGACCGAGTCATCTACTTTACTTTTATTATTTATGTTACTTTATATTTCGAATTTTATTAATTTTTAATAAGACTTAAAGGTAGGGGTAGAACTGGGTTTTATAACCCTAACCTATGTTGATGTTAATTACCCTATTTAAGGGGTAAGGAAGGAGAAATAAAGCTAAGTTCGGATTTAGCATAAACTAGAGTACATTAGGTTAATCTCGGTTCTCCTCGAGCTCCCTCTTCTGGGATTTTGGGCGTGAACCTTCCCTTCAGCGTTAGTGCTTTTGTGAGTGGTTTGGGAGGTTGAGAAGGGAAGAGAAGAGGGAATCTCTACCTGACGGGGTGGAGAGAGACCTTGTGTTTCACAGAACTAAGGAGGAAGAAGGGTTGCGTGAACCCCTTCTTCAGCCAAGGCGAGGGCGGAGGAATTTCTGCTTCATCGTTACTGCAAGAGGCCTTGCTTCATTCACATAACCGAGGATGGAAGAAGAAGGAAGAGGATCGAACCCTGTCCAGGAAGAAGAACTCTTCTCCCTTCACAACGAAACAGGGTCCCTTCACGGCAAAACTAAGTCCTTCATGGCAAAACAAAGGAGACGATTTACATGGTATCAGAGCAGGAGAATTATCCTCTCTTTTCTGTCGTAGAAAGTCGGAGCTAAGTGCTCCTATGATCGCCGAAGGAGGAAGCCGGAGGAAGGAAAAAAAATCCGTCGGAGTTGCAGAAAAAAAACAGAGTTCTGCAACTCCATATTCCGGCTGTCCCGATGCCAAAAGAACGTCGCCGACTCCGATGACGGCACCACCACCTATTCCGACTGAAGCCGACGCTCCGCTGCCGTTGCCGAAGACGAAGGCTGCCATTGCCAATGACGAAGGCTGCCATTGCCGAAGATGAAGTGATTTATGTAGTCGGAATCACGTCGCCGACGAGTGCCGACGATCATCGACGAGTGCCGACGATCGCCGACGAGCGCCGACGACAGCACCACCACCCTGTTCCAACTGAAGCCGACGCTCTGCTGCCATTGCCGAAGATGAAGGCTGCCATTGCCAAAGACGACGGTATTTTTTTAAACTTAGTAACTGTTCCTTTATTTTCCTGCCGACCCAGACTGGCGGGTCGACCGAATCAGACCGAACCGGTCTAAACTCAAACCGGATCGGACCAGCATTGGAGTGGACCAGAATTGACTCCGCCCAGATCGAACCGAATTGGACCAGATCGAACCGGACAGGCCTGAACCAAACCGGACCGGATTAGAAAAAAAAAATTCAGATCAATGGCCACCACTACAGGCGCATCCACCGAACTTATCCCATCACCACAGATTATAGTCCACCAAGATAATTCTGCGTTTCCAACTGGATTTATCCTCGATGAGACCAATTATTCATTATGGTCCCAACTCATGGAGATGCGAATTGGCACACGCAACAAAGCTGGCTACCTCACCGGCGAAACAAAAAAACCAGCATCTAGTGATGCTAATCTTGGAGCATGGATTATTGAAAATCAAAGAGTCAAAAGTTGGCTTATTGACTCCATGAGTCCATTGCTCATGCAGCGATTTATTCGCCTCTCCACTGCCAAGGAGATATGGGAAGCAGTATCAAAAACATTCTATGATGGATCCGATAAAACTTGTATATTTGAGCTGAACCAGAGATTTTTTTCTACCAAACAAAACGGTAGACCGTTATCCACGTACTACAATGAACTGGTTGCTATTTTCCAAGAGATTGATCATAGAACTATATCTCAGGAAGGAACAGTCGAAGGGCTAATCCAGTTGCACTGTGCAATGGCTAGGCTTCGGGTTCATATTTTTCTCAGTGGGCTTGACTCCGAATTTGATCAAGTTCTTGGAGAAATTTTGCGAAAAGATCCCAAACTTGATTTGGAGAGTACATATGCATATGTCAGACGCGAATATCAATAGAGACAGACAATGGGGAGCTATCGCCCAGTCTCCGAGAACTCGGCGATGTTGGTCAACCAAAACCGACAAGGATCATCAAGCAGTCGGAACCCTCAATCCTCTGGCAAAGGTAACAATCGTGTATGCATTCACTGCAGAAAAAAAAGGACATTCACAACACCGGTGTTATGAGATTATTGGCTATCCGGAGTGGTGGGATTTCTCAAAAAATCCCTGTAACAAGACTGCTGGGAAAGCTATGGTGACATCCATGGAAGAGAATCAGGAGCTACCTACTACAAATGTTGCCCATCCAGGTATTCTCGATAATGCATTAGTATTTTCTGTACATTCTAAGAATAGACCTTGGATTATTGATACAGGTGCATCTGATCACATGACAAGGGATCCCAGTCAGTTACAATCCATCCTCCTTCTCCACAATCTGTTATTTCAACAGCCAATGGTAGTACCTCTCCTATTACTGGGGAAGGATCTGTTATATTATCCAATAATCTGACATTAGATACTGTCCTTGTGGTTCCCTCTCTTGATTATAACCTTTTGTTTGTTAGCCAAATTACTTCCACTCTTGCTTGTACTGTAACTTTTTGGCCCTCATTTTGTGTCTTTCAGGACATTCTAACCCAGAAGATTCTTGGTTATGGCGTTAGACGGGGCAAACTCTACCATTTGGAGTTGACAGAGAATGGGGGATCGAAAATCAGTCAGACAAATCAAGCTAGCAGTGAAGATAATGCTCAAACAACTGTATGGTTATGGCACCGACGATTAGGTCACCTTTCCTTTGGATATCTTAAGAAATTGCGACCTCAACTTTTTTCAGGTTTGATTGATGTGCATTTTCATTGTGACACATGTGAATTGGCTAAAAGCCACCGTATTGCTTATTTCCCAAGTTTGAATAAAAGTTTCGAACCTTTTGCGGTTATTCATTCTGATGTTTGGGGTCCAGCCAAGATTCCCTCTATTTCTAGAGCTCGTTACTTTGTGACATTTATTGATGAATGCACTAGAATGACTTGGGTCTCTCTGCTTATCCACAAAAGTGATGTGTGTCTAGCATTTCAAAAATTCCATACAATGATACATACTCAATACCAAAAGCAGATTTGTGTTTTGCAATCTGACAATGGTACTGAGTTTGTTAATGCTTCTCTTGAAACTTTTCTGACCACTCATGGAATTCGTCACCAGACTTCTTGCACCTATACTCCCCAATAGAATGGATTGGTAGAAAGAAAGAATAGACAACTTTTGGAAGTAGTGCGTGCCTCTCTCTTTGGCATGAACATTTATTGGGGTGAAGCTATCACATCTGCTGCCTACCTCATCAATCGAACACCTTCTAGAGTACTTGATTTTCAAACTCCTCTACATAAGCTGTAATCCCTGATTTCAATTCCCCATCTTCCGAATCTTGAACCCCGAATTTTTGGGTGTACCGCTTATGTTCATACCCCAAAGATCTTGCGAAATAAACTTGATCCATGTGCCAAGCGATGTGTATTTGTTGGCCACTCTGATCTTCAAAAAGGATATCGGTGTTATGATCCACACACCAACAAGCTCCATGTGACTTTAGATGTCTCCTTCCATGAATCAGTCCCTTATTATTCAGGGGGAGTTTCTTGGACATCTCTTCAGGGGGAGAGTTCAAATGAAGAGAATGTTCCACATGAAACTAACGGAGATGTTGAAAGAGGTGCCGAAGTTATTGAGTTAGAAGCGGTGAATAAATTTTTTAAGTGTCATGATGTGCAAAAAGACTGTGATTCATTAATTTCACCTGAAGAACCCCCAAAGTTGCCCCCGTCTGCACCAACAACTGAAGAATCAACCCAGAATGTTCCTCCTCAGGTAAATACGAATCCTGTGTTTGATGAGTCTAATGAAACATGTCTTCCTACAGAAAACATAACCTCTAGATATCCACAAAGATTGAATAGGGGAGTTCCAAAAAAACAGTATGAACCTGATCTTGATGCCAAGACCAAATACTCAATCAATAACTATGTGTCCTCCCATAGGTTGACTAAATCATATACATTTACTATTGATCAATTATCCAGGGTTTCTATTCCTAGTAATGCGCAGGATGCATTAGCTGATCCAAAATGGAAAAAAGTGATGAACGAAGAGATGGAGGCTCTACAAAAAAATGCCACTTGGGAACTCGTTCCCCAACCTAAAGGAGTAAAAACAATTGGATGTCGATGGGTTGTCACATTGAAACTCAAACCGGATGGAAGCATTGATAGATATAAAGATCGGCTAGTTGCAAAAGGATATACGCAAAGGTATGGGATAGACTATCAGGATACTTTTGCACCAGTAGCTAAGATCAATACAATTCGTATTCTTATATCTATAGCAGCAAATTGAGACTGGCCTCTGCAACAATTTGACGTTAAAAATGCCTTCCTCAATGGAGGCTTAGAAAAATAAGTCTACATGGAACTACCACCAGGTGTAAAAAGTGGTTCTTTGTCTCAAGGTAAAGTTTGTAAATTGAAGAAGTCATTGTATGGGCTGAAACAGTCACCTAGAGCATGGTTTGGGAGATTCTCGGCTACAATGAAGGAGTTTGGTTATAAACAAAGTAACTCAGATCATACTTTGTTTATAAAACACAAAGAAGGAAAGGTAACAACATTAATTGTATATGTTGATGATATGGTCGTGACAGGAGATGACCCAGGTGAAATGCAAGCTTTACAGGAGTATTTAGCTACTAAATTCGAAATGAAGGATCTCGGACAACTTAAATATTTTTTGGGGATTGAAGTTGCAAGATCAAAACATGGAGTCTTCCTTTCACAGCGAAAATATGTGTTGGATCTTCTAACCGAAACCGGAATGCTTGACTGTAAACCAATAGAGACGCCCATGGAAATGCATCATAAACTCGGAATTCTTCCAGATCAAATTCCAGCAGACAAAGGGCATTATCAGCGATTAGTTGGAAGATTAATCTACCTATCACACACAAGGCCCAATGTAGCATATGCAGTAAGCGTTGTGACCCAGTTCATGCATGCACCAAGTGAAGAACATATGGAAGCAGTCTATCGGATCTTGAGATACTTAAAGAGTGCTCCAGGAAAAGGTTTGTTATTCTCAAAAAATGGTATCTCTAGTATTGAAGGGTATACAGACTCTGATTGGGCAGGTGATCAGACAACCAGAAGATCCACGTCGGGTTACTTTACTTTTGTGGAAGGGAATCTTGTCACTTGGAAAAGCAAAAAACAGAATGTAGTATCAAGATCAAGTGCTGAAACTAAATTTCGAGGTATGGCTCATGGTGTCTGTGAGTTGATATGGATACAAAATATACTGAGAGACTTAGGGATTGAATACGACAAACCTATGAATCTTCACTATGATAACAAGGCAGCTATCGCAATTGCACAAAATCCAGTTCAACATGATCGCACTAAACATGTTGAAGTTGATCGTCATTTCATCAAAGAGAACCTCGATGCAAAGATTATACAATTCCCCTTTATTCAATCTGCGAGTCAGATGGCTGATATGCTCACGAAGGCAGTATCAGGGAAAACATTTCATGGTATAATTGACAAGTTGGGTTTGACTGATATCTATGCACCAACATGAGGGGGAGTGTTGAAATGTATAGTTGTATAGCGTGATCGGAGGAAACTGTATAGCGTGATTGTTTCCTCCAATCCCGTGGTTATATTCTTGATTCTATTCCTTGATTTTAGGATCTAAATTGATCCTAAAATCAACTTGTAATGTATTATAAATAGCCTCCTAATGGAGAAGAATAAAATCATTGCAAAACCATTCGTTCAATCTCTGTTATTATTTTCGGTTCTCTCTGTTTTACATGAACATGCTGCCTGCCAAGTTTGCCAATGAAACAAAGCTGAATCACTACACCTGGCGGGCCAGCTGCAGCCTCTCCACCTGCCATCCCAGATCTGGGCAAATCTCTCCATGGATTTTATCAAAGGCCTTCCCACATCTTCCGTCAAAGCAGTTATTCTGGTTGTGGTGGACCGTTTCTCTAAATACAACCACTTCCTGCCCTTGGTGCATCCGTATACAGCAGCCCAGGTCGCCCAGCCTTTCATGGATCACATTTTCTGCCTCCATGGCTTGCCCAAGTCCATCACCAGCGACTGTGACGCAATCTTCACGAGTACCTTCTAGAAAACTCTCTTCACATTACAGGGTACCAAATTGGCCTTCTCTTCTGCCTACCACCCTCAGTCTGATGGGCAGACTGAAGTCGTGAACCACACTCTTGAGATCTATCTGTGGTGCTTCGTTGGGGATCAGCCCAAACGTTAGGTACACTGGTTAACATGGGCAGAGTATTGTTACAACACTTCGTACCACACATCATTGTGGACTACCCCCTTCAGAGTGGTATATGGACGTGACCCTCCTTGACTCACCTACCACCCTTAGTCTGATGGGCAGACTGAAGTCGTGAACCGCACTCTTGAGATCTATCTGTGGTGCTTCGTTGGGGATCAGCCCAAACGTTAGGTACACTGGTTAGCATGGGCAGAGTATTGTTACAACACTTCGTACCACACAGCATTGGGGACTACCCCCTTCAGAGTGGTATATGGACGTGACCCTCCTTGCCTCATCTCTTATGAACCTGGGTTGTCTCCCCTCCCACTGATCGACCATGCCTTGGGTGAATGGGTATGCTGGCACAGGTCAAGGCGAATTTGCAGAGAGCTCAGGCCACTATGAAGCTCCACTATGACAAGCATCAGATGGACCTTTCTTATGTTCCGAGAGATTATGTTTGGTTGTGCCTCCAACCTTGCCAACAGCGGTCACTTACAACAGCTTGCCAACACAAACTTTCTCCCATGTATTATGGGCCTTTCCAGGTCTTGGCTCGCAATGGCAGTGTTGTGTATCACCTCCAACTCCCACCAGACGCCAGTATACATGACGTCTTCCACGTTTCTCTCTTGAGGCCCTTTCGCGGCGACTGCCCCATGCTGCATACGCCCTTGCCACCACTCCATGACAGGCGTACTCTTCCTTCCCCCGCACAGGTCTTGTAGGTTCGCCGCTCCCAAGACTCATGGGAGCTACTCGTCTAGTGGTCTAACATAGGATTGCTCCCAGCCTCATAGGAACCCCTCGAGCAGTTCCGGACCCTTTACCCCACCTTTGAGCTTGAGGAGAAGCTCTTTCTCCAGGAGAGGGGTGATGTTATGGACTCCATAGCATCGACAGTAGCTGATAGACATAGAGGGTGACTTGTGTAATTTTCGGATTTCATACTTAGTGGCATGTGGATGTAATTTTTTTGAAATCTATGTCTTTGGGCATTGGATATGTAAGACACGCCCTGGTTTTATAGGGGCATGAATGAAATGAAAAGGGAAGAAAATTTCAGTAGTATAATCGAGATCAGATTCTCTCTCTAAATTGAGGAAAGCTCAATTTATCCACGTTTTCACTCTTCTCCCTCATTTAACTAACCAGCAACCTCCACGTCTCTCTTTCTCTTCTCTCTGAACCCGCCAGCAACTATTGGACGTTCCAAGATACACAAACCACTTCCTTCATCATCTTCAACACTGGAACCCAGAGGAGAACGTTGAGTGACTCGATCCATGGCTAGAGAACCCAATATATCCCCACCTACAGAAGGATGAAATTGAGCGACAGTGCTAGGCCATGTTACAACAGGGCCTTATTCGCTGCAGTTGATCCTCTTTCTCTTCACCCGTCATGCTCGTGAAGAAACATGATGGCACATGGTGATTTTGTATTGATTATAGGGAGTTAAATGCTCAGACCGTGAAGGATAAGTTTCCTATTCCGGTAGTGGAGGAGCTCCTGGATGAATTAAATGGGTCGTGGGTCTTCACTAAACTGGATTTGCATTCAAGATATCATCAGCTTTGTATGCACCCCTCCAACATTGAGAAGATGGCCTTCTGCACACATCATGACCATTTTGAGTTTGTGGTCATGCCATTTGGGTTATCAAATGCACCATCCACTTTTCAAGCACTAATGAATGAGGTATTTAGCAACTATCTTTAGAAATTTTTACTTGTTTTTTTTTTATGATATACTCATATACAGCAAGTCCGGGAAAGAGCATTTAGCGCATTTACGGATAGTTTTTGAATTGTTACGAGCCCATCAGCTCTATTTGAAGAAATCCAATTGCTCTTTTGCGGCATCACATGTCGTCTATCTCGGCCATATTATATCACATGCAGGGGTCACTGTTGATCCTGTGAAGTTTTAGGTAATTAATGATTGACCACAGCCTCAATCTTGCTCATCTTTGAGAGGATTTTTGGGCCTAGTCGGATTCTACCGCAAATTCATTTAGAATTACGGTCCCTTGGCTGCACCATTGACTAGTCTCCTCAAGAAGAATTCCTTTAATTGGAATGAGGAGGCCACATAGTCCTTTGAGGCCCTCAAACGAGCTCTCACCTCCACACCAGTCCTACAACTTCCCAATTTTTTGGACTTATTTGTGGTTGAGTGTGACGCATCCGGTGGGGGCATTGGGGCCGTCTTACAGTAGTAATCACACCCCATTGCATATTTTAGCAGGCAGTTGGTAGCACGACATCCCAAATTGGCAGCGTATGAAAGAGGTTGAATTTAGAATCCCTTTTCCATAATTCCAAGCAAGAGAACGAAGAAAAAAATGAAGATAAGGGAAGAAGAGCTCTCGGGTCGAGAGAAGAAAAAATAAAAGAGCAAAGACAGATTGCGCTAAGAAAAGAGAGAAAGAGAGAGAGTAACTCGAGAATGAGATGTGTAACTTGATGAATTCCGAATTATAACACCTCTATTTATAGTAGAGGAGTAGGTCGAGTCCTTATACAATTTGCCTTTCAATCCTAATTAGATTCCAACTCTAACTCTCTAAGATAAGTCTATTCAAACCAATCTACTAGAAGACTAATATGAGTTGAACTAGGACTCCTTCATTCATGTGAATATAAGGGAGAAGGCCAGATCATGGCCTTATCCTTGTGGGTCCCTCATGATCTTCTAGCTCATCTTGATAAGGTTGATAGCTCGTGAGATATTTGTGGGTCCCACTTGATCCTCAAGTCTTCTAACTCAATTCAGCTTGTGCTTCTTAATTCCTTGACTCATGCTTGCTTGGGTGAGGAGTTTTCTTGGTGTCCCACATCTTCATGGTGGGTCCCACCAGCTTGAGCACCATGGTGGGTCCCACATTGTAAGACTCCCTCTCAAGCTGGGGGTGAGAAGACATAATAAATGCCCAGCTTGCTGCATATGGTAAACATAATCTTGTGAGTGACCAGCTTGGTGAGAATATTTGCAACTTGACTTTGTGATGATATATGCTTCAGAGATAAGAAACCAGCTTGGAACTTTTCTTGTATAAAATGGCAATCCACTTCAATATGCTTTATCCTTTCATGGAAAACTGGATTCGATGTAATGTGTATTGATGCTTGATTGTCACAGTATAGATCTATTGGAGCATCTTTATAGAATCTCAATTCAGTGAGAAGAGATCTTATCCATATGAGTTCACTAACAGTGTGTGCCATGGCTCTGTATTCTGCTTCTGCACTTGACCGTGCTACTACATTTTGCTTTTTGCTTTTCCTTGTAACCAAATTCCCTCCAAGCATCGTACAAAATCCCGAAGTAGAGTTTCTGTCATCCGGGGATCCAGCCCAGTCTCCATCTGAGAATCCTTCAATGTTGAAGTGACCATGGTTTTTATAGAGAAGCCCCCTTCCTAGAGCTCCTTTCAGATATTGTAGCATTCTTTCAAGTGCTTCCCAATGAATAAGTTGTGGCTTGTGCATGTATTGACTTACCACACTTACTGAGTATGAAATATCCAACCTTGTTACACACAGGTAAATAAGACGTCCCACTAGTCTTTGATATTTCCCAATATCTACATCTTCTCCAGTGCCTCCACATAATTTTGTATTTGCATCCATAGGAGTGTCTGCTGGTTTGCATCTCATCATTCTTGTCTCTTCTAGTAGATCAATGACATACTTCCTTTGGGATAGCATAATCCTATGTCTGGATTGTAATACTTCAATACCCAAAAAATATTTGAGTAATCCAAGATCCTTTGTCTTGAATTCAGCACATATTTTCTCCTTTGTTTTCTGAATGTCCTCAGAATCACTCCCAATTAAAATAATATCATGAACATATACAGCCAGAATCACCTTACCTCTCGATGTATTTTCAATAAATACTGAGTGATCTCTAGAACATCTATGAAAGCCGGATTGTATAATGGCTTGACTAAATTTCTCAAACCATGCCCAAGGGGACTGTTTTAGACCATGTAGAGATTTTTTAAGGCGGCATAAAGACTCCCCCTCAACCACATACCCAGGTGGTTGTTGCATGTAAATTTCTTCTTTAATATCACCATTAAGAAATGCATTTTTCACATCAAGTTGATATATCGGCCATGATGAATTGGCCACTAGAGATAATAATATACTAAGTTCATTTTTGCCACTAGAGAGAAGGTTTCTTCATAATCAATTCCATAACACTGAGTATAAACTTTGGCAACCAGTCAAGCCTTCAGTCGTGCAATTGACCCATCCGAATTATGTTTGATAGTATAAACCCACTTACAACCAACGGGTATTTTACCTATGGGAAGAGGAACCAGTGACCATGTATGATTGTCATTAAGCGCCTGCATTTCTTCATCTTGTTAGGTTCTTCCCGAGCCATGGATCAAGTCACCCTTCTTTCCTCTCTTCCCTCCATGGATGCTCTTGACGCTGGAAGAGAATTCTTGTTTCTGGAACGTGGAATGATGGAATTCAAATAGAACGAAGGAGCATTGAAGGAAGCTCAACCTGGTATTTAGAGGGAGAATCCGATCTAGACCTCTGAGGGAGAATCTGACCTGTTTACTCTAATTTTCTCAATACTTGATTTCTCCTTCCCTTGACGTCCCCCTAAATAGGGTTGAGGACAGAATTACAAAAGTGACCCATAGGTCAAGTGGTTCACGCTACATTACATCTAAACCAACCCAAAGTAAACCAAACCAAACAAAGTAAACCAAACCAAATAAAATTACATTAAAAGTAAATTGACATAATTTAATTCCTATGCCTGTGGATAACTTGTGATGCTATGGAGTCCATAACATCACCCCCCCCCCCCCTCCTGGAGAAAGAGCTTATCCTCAAGCTCGAAGTAGGGGTAGTGGGTGTGAAACGCAGCTAATGGCTCCCATGTCATGTCACTGGGATCAGCATCTGCCCATTGCACTAGGATCTTCCAATCACCCTAAATGCGACGAGCCTATAATACCTATGCTGGAATAGAAAGGGCACGTCCCTCATGTAGTGGGGGCAGCGGTGTGTGTAGAAAGGGAGAATCACCTTGGAAGACTTTCAGTTGGGTGACATGAAACACATTGTGAATCCTGGCCTCAGGCTCAAGCTGCAAGCGGTAGGCAACTGTACCAATGCAGTCCATAACCTGAAAGGGACCATAATATTTTGGAGAGAGCTTGTGGAGTTTGGAGGTTGTCAGCGACAACTGCCTGTAGTGTTGGAGACGCAACCATACATAATCTCCTGGAGAAAAGAAGACTTCCCAGTGCTTCTTGTCACAATACAACTTCATATTATGTTGTGCCTCCTGGAGATGAGTACGCACCTCAGTGAGCAAGGTGTATCTTTCGGCTAATTCTTGGTCCAAAGTGGCGACCTTAGAGGCCCCTGGTTCATATGATAAAAGGTTGGGCGGGTCTCTACCATATACTACCTTGAATGGGGTTGTGCCAAGTGCGCTATGGTAGGAGGTGTTGTAATAGAATTCAGCCCAGGTGAGCCACTTAACCCACCTTTTAGGTGAGTCCCCCATGAAATAGCGAAGATACATTTCAATTGTTTTGTTGACGACCTCTGTCTAACCATCAATCTGCGGATGGTAAGCTGAAGAGAATGCTAACGTAGTGCCCTGCAGATTGAAGAGTTCTTTCCAGAAGATTCTAAAAAAGATTGCATCCCTATCACTAGTAATGGAATTAGGCATCCCATGTAAGCGGACAATATTATCCATAAAGTGCAGAGCGACCTAAGCTGCAGTGTAAGGATGCACCAGAGGGATGAAGTGCCCATACTTTGAGAAATGATCCACCACTCTGAAGATAACGGATTTTCCTGACGAAGTGGGAAGTCCATCTATGAAGTCTATAGAAATATCATACCAGACCTATGATGGTAGCTGAAGTGGTACTGCCATGGAAGGAGGCTAAAAAGTTGTGAATCAGTGGGGATGTGTTGTGTAGAAAGATTATGTTTTTGTAGAGGACCAAATTGTCCTTAATCGTCCAATGGTTTGCCGCTGTCCCCTGCTGAATCTCATGACATAAAGCTATAATTTCAGGGTACTGTTGTACCTTTTCTCATATATAATCCAACAAGAGAGCTCTGGGCTGACTTATGGCATGTAATTGCGGCCCTGGAATGTCCCTGCGAGATAGAGCATCAGCCCCTACGTTCAAACTCCACGGTTTATACTCTACAGTAAAGTCAAACCCCATAAGTTTACTTAACCAATCCTACTGCGGTGAGGCAGTGACGCGCTACTCAAGCAAATACTTGAGGCTGCAATGATCAGTGCGAATAAAAAATGGACATCCCTAGAGATAAGGGCACCAATGCTGTATAGCTTTCGCTAATCCGATCAATTCCCTCTCATAAGCTACTAATTCGTGGTGGTGCTGGCCAAATAGGCAGCTAAAATAAGCAATCATGTGTCCCTGTTGGTGTAACACTGGACCAATACCGCCCCCCGAAGCATCACATTCCACAACAAAGGACTCATCAAAGTCGGGTAGCTGCAAAACTGGGACGGATGATAAGGCGTCTTACAACTGCTGAAAGGAATGAGCCGTTGTTTGTGACCAGGTAAAGGCATTTTTTTTAGTACATTATTGAGCGGAGCTGCAATCTGGCCATAGCTACAAATAAATTTTCTATAATACCCAGCTAGGCCCAAAAATTCCTTTAAGGCTGTAATGGATGGAGGAAGCCAATCTGTGACGGCATGTATCTTACTCTGGTCTTCTTTCGCCCCAACTGCTTAAATAACGTGGCCCAAGTATGCCACTTCTGACGTGCCCATAGAACATTTGGACTGATTTAAAACCAAATGATGTGAGCGGATAAGAGAAAATACCTAGTGAAGATGCTGAAGATGCTCTTTCCAACTGTTGCTATAGACCATAATATCGTCGAAAAATAGCAATACGTATTTCCTCAAGAGAGAGGAAAATATCTCATTCATGAGGGCCTGGAAGGTGGAAGGTGCATTTGAGAGACCAAATGGCATTACGAGGAACTCGGAAAGGCCGTGATGCGTGCGGAACACCGTTTTCTCCACATCTGATGGGTGAACTCGGATTTGATGATAGCCAGATTTCAAATCAAGTTTGGTAAAAATAGTAGCTCCATGTAGTTCATCTAGCAATTCATCCAACACTGGGATGGGAAATTTATCTTTAATTGTATGCGCATTGAGTTTCCTGTAATCCACTCAAAACCTCCATGACTTACATTGCTTGCGGACCAGTAACACCGGTGAGGAAAAAGGAGACCTGTTGGGTTGAATAATACCCTGGGCTAGCATCTTTTGGTACTACCTTTCAATCTCATCCTTTTGTAAGTGGGGGTAATGATAAGGATGCACCACTACAAGCTCAGGGCCCATTTTCAAACGGATACGGTGATCATAATGCCATTTTCAAACGGATATGGTCATCAAAGTGCCTAATTGGCGGTAAAGCAGTAGGGTCCTAAAATATATCCTCAAATTCTATAAGTAATTTAGATAACTTATAGTTGGCCATGGTCTTGACCTGAACAACCTGTAGTGCCCAGGGCACTGGTGCTTGAGTGAGTTTTTGTTGTCTTCTTCGTTGTGTGACTCAGTGTGCTATTGAGTCCACAACATCTGCCTCCCCATGGAGAAAGAGCTTGTCCTCAAGCTCAAAATTTGGGTAGACTTGTTTGAAGATGTCCACACATTCCCATGTTGCAGCGTCGGGTTCAGTGTCCGTCCACTAAACGAGAATCTCCCAATGATCATTGGTCAGCCGTGCATGTAACACTGCAGCTGGGTTAAGAATAACCTCGCCATGATCAACCGGTGGTAGGAATGGAGTGGATGTAGGTTGTGCTCCGGAATGTGGCTTCAAAAGAGAGACATGAAACACATCGTGAATTCTGGCTATGTCTGGTAATTTGAGTTGATAGGCGACTGGTCCCACCCGTCGAAGAATGGGAAACGGCCCAAAAAATCTGGGTGAGAGCTTATGACGTGGAGGTCCCGCTAGAGACTACTGACGGTAGGGCTGGAGCCGTAGCCACACATACTTTCCAACCTCAAAAGAGACCTCACGGTGGCCTCTGTCGTATACATCCTTCATTCGAGCTTGGGCACGTTGTAGCCGTTCTGTGATATTCTGTAGCAGTAGATCCCTGTCTATGAGTGCCTGATCAAACGTGTCCACGCGGGTGGACCCTGGGTTGTACGAGATGAGGCAAGGTGGATCCCGGCCATATATAACCCAAAAAGGAGTGGATTGCAATGCAGAGTGGAACGAAGTGTTGTAACAGTATTCGGCCCACGGAAGCCATTGAACCTATTGCCGCGGACGATCCCCCACCAAGCACCGTAGATACATCTCGATGGTGCGGTTCACCACCTCAGTCTGCCCATCTGTCTGTGGATGATAGGCGGAGGAGAACTTCAATTTTGTCCCACTCAAGCGAAATAGTTCCCGCCAAAAGGTGCTCGTGAAAACTGCATCTCTGTCACTCACAATGGATTCTGGAAAGCCATGTAAGTAGACTATCTGCTCCAGGAAAGTCTGAGCTACCCATGTTGCTGTATATGGATGAGCCATCGGTATAAAATGCCCGTACTTGGAGAATCGATCAACCACTACGAAAAGTACGGATTTGCCGGCTGACAGGGGTAGGCCTTCCACAAAATCCATTGAAATGTCGGCCCAAACCTGTGTAGGAAGGGCCAGAGGCTGGAGAAGACCGGTTGGACTCAAGTGCTCGGCTTTGTTGCGCTGGCATACTTGATAGTCGCCCACATAAGTCGCAATAGAGGGTTTCATGGCTTGCCAGTAAAAATCAGCTCGAATTCTGTGCAAGGTCTTCTGGATCCCCTCGTGTGTACTGTCGTGGTAGGCCGAGAGAATAGCTGGAATCAACTCAGACTCAGGTGGAAGGAAAATCTTATGCTTTTAATAAATAAGTGAATCCTGGATGGACCACTTCACATTCATTGTCCCTTCTGAGATCTGCTGATGCAGTTCCTGCAGTGCAGGGTTAGTAGCATGTGCTTCTCGCACCAAGTCCATAATGAGAAATCTCGGCTGGCTGATAGAATAGACCAACTGCTGATCTTCAAAACACCATGACAAGGCATCTGCCACCTTATTTAATCTCCCCGCACAATACTCCACCGAGAAGTCAAACCCCAACAACTTACTGATCCAGTGCTATTGTGGCGACGTCGTCAAACGCTGTTCTAGTAAGAATTTAAGGCTATAGTGATCCGTGCGTATGAGAAAAGCCCGGCCCCAGAGATAAGGCCTCCAATGTTGGACCGCTTTGGCCAACCCAATCAATTCGCGCTCATAGGCTGCCAGTTTGTGATGGTGGACTGCCAACTGTCTGCTAAAATAAGCAATAGGATGGCCCAGCTGCTGTAAAACGGCCCCCATGCCCACGCCCGAAGCGTCGCACTCTACCACGAACAATTCGTCGAAGTTGGGAAGTTGTAATACTGGCGCGGATGTGAGGGCAACTTTGAGTGCCACAAATGACGTGGTGGCCCCCTCATTCCAAATAAAGGAATTTTTCTTGAGTAAACTCGTCAATGGTGCTGCCATTGGCCCATAGTTCTGAATAAATTTGCGATAGTAGCCCGCAAGACCCAGAAAACCCCGTAATGCAGAACACGACTGTGGTTGCGGCCACTCGTGAATTGCTCGGATCTTCTCGGGATCCACCGTAATCCCCTCATGTGAGATAATGTGTCCCAGATATCCCACATGTGAAGCCACAAAAGAACACTTGGAGTGTTTCAAATAGAGTTGATGTGCTCTTAACAAGTCGAAAACAATCCTCAAGTGTGCCAAGTGCTCCTCAACCGACTTGCTATATATCAAAATATCATCGAAAAATACAAGAACAAATTTTTGAAGATAGGGGCTAAATACCTCATTCATCAAAGCTTGAAAAGTGGAGGATGCATTGGATAACCCGAACGGCATGACGACAAACTCAAAGTGGTCATGGTGCATGCAGAATGCCGTCTTCTCAATATCATAGGGGTGCATCCGGACCTGATGGTATCCCGAACGGAGGTCGAGTTTAGTGAATAACCACGACCCATGTAACTCATCCAGAAGCTCATCCACTACCGGAATCGGGAACTTGTCTTTTACTGTCTGCACGTTCAACTCCCGATAATCCAGGCAGAACCTCCATGTCCCATCATGTTTCTTCACAAGTAAGATGGGTGAAGAGAACGGGGAGCGGCTAGGATGAATAAGACCCTATTTCAACATCTCATGGCACTGACGCTCTATCTCGTCCTTCTGAAGGTGTGGGTAACGGTATGGTCGCACGACCACTACCTCAGAACCTGGTTTCAGACAGATCTTGTGGTCACAGTGCCTCATGGGAGGCAACCCCGAAGGCTCCTGGAAGAGGTCATAGAACTCCTCAACCAGACCATCACTAGTACTGTCAGGCTGATCCTGTGTCTGCAAAGTGTGTATGCGGTGGGCCCTGTCCACCTGACAGCCCTGTAAGAGCACCCGACTTCCGGCCAAATCAAAGCTCATGGTTAAAGCCGAAAAGTCCCATAGAATGGGCCCCAATGTTTTTAACCATTTAATGCCTAAAACCATATCAAATCCCGCTAGGGGAATAACAAAAAATTCCGCATTAAATGAAATAAATCCAATGGAAAAAGTTACCGCCTTACTAATCCCATAGCTAGGGACCTTCTCGCCATTGGCCACTGAGACGGTGGCTGGCGGATGAGTGTGTATCTGGAGCTGGAGATGTTGTGTGGCTGTCAAACTCAGAAAATTGTGTGTACTCCCTGAGTCGACTAGTCCCCCCAGTTCTTGGTCGATGACATGAGCTCGGACTTGCATTGTAGTAGGCGATTTCTGCCAAGTAATAGCATGCAAGGATATCTCTGGTGGTTCCTCCTCGATAATATCCTCTGGTTCCTCTGGATCTCTTAATTCTCCATCTCGAGCCAAAATAATCGTTTACATTGGTGTCCGATCCGATACTGCTCATCGCAGTTATAACAGAGATTTTTGGACCGCTTTCTGCCATCTCCGCACTCGTCAATTTTTTTATAAAGCTCAGTAAGGAATTACCAGGGCAAGGATCGGCTACCCGAGTCGTAGTCGGAGTGTGTCTGGATGGTGCTGCTGTAGATGCTCCCTGAGATGAATTATAGTAGCACCCTTGCCACGTGAAGGAAGTGTTCCTCTCACTCGACCAACCCGGCTTACGTTGCTGCAACTATTGTCGTTGTTCCATTGCTCGGGCCATATTCATGGCATGAGCTAGATCCGTGGGCATAAGGAGTTCTACCTCTAGCCGTAAATACTCATTGAGACCTGCTGTGAATAAGGAGACCTGCTGGTCAACCAATACCCTCTATCCAGCATGAGCCAACTTTTCCTGGAAGAGTTTTTGATAGTGTTCCACAGAACCCGTTTGTCTCAATAGGACTAACTCTCCCAAGGGGTTGCTGTTGGCGGGAGGCCCAAATCTAACTGTGCATAGATTTTTAAATTCTCCCCAAGTCATTCCCGGTCTCTCTTTCTCTACTTGAGTCACCCATAACATGGCTTCATCTGTCATATGGAAAGAGGCTAGTTGCACCTTATCCCATTCAGTAGTCCCTTGGTTCAAAAAAAAATTTCACATCTATGCAACCAAATATGGGATCCACAGAACCATTGAAAGAGGGAAACTCTAACTTGGTGTACCTTGGGATTGTGCCTCCATGCTGAGGTGCTTGGACAACAGTGCACCCAGGCCACTGCTCCCCTCTTCTATGATATGGTTGAGCAACCTCTCGCACCTCTGGACTCTGATGTCTCTCTGTTCTCAACTCCTGTAGCATGCTAATGATTCGGCTCATCTCTTCTTCCAAACCACAAACCTTTCCCAACACTGGTTGTACTGTTTCAAGGCTATCTTCTATCTTTCGTATCCTGATTTGGACTTCTTCATTGCTGATATGGTCCCCCATGTTACCCTGCTCTGATACCAAGTTGTTACGGTCCCGGGTCATGGATCGAGTAACACGGCATGGGATTTGTGAATCCAACACTCAGAATTTACTCACTTCACGTCAAGGGTCTGTATGAGTATTTCTCCTTAACCAGTGCTTGCCCAGGAGGAAAGATCCTCTTTTGAGGGTCCTACCGAGTTGTTGTGCTAGGTAGAAGACCCCACAGCAATGCTGACCTTGCTAGAGCAAGGTGCTCTCTTTTCTTGGTCACGGCAAAGAGGGTTTGGCCCTCTTTGTTGCTGCTCTAGCTAAGAATGCAATCCTTCTTTCTTAAATAACTTGAAACACGAGTTTGGGATAGATTAATACCTCTTCTTTGATGCTATGATCAGCTCCCACGTTGCACCAGGATTTGCTCAAGATTTGAGGATAAAAATCCTCACTTTGCTGCTTGGTAAGGGAGGAATTGGGCCTCTCTTGCTGCTGCTGCCGAGAGGGAGGATAGACCTCCTCTTTGGGCTTGGAAAAGGGACAGGAAGCTCCTTTTCTTAGTAGGGATGATGGTGGATGAATTTGGGTGAAGATGGATGGCAATGGAGGGTGAAGGATAGGTTGGATTTTTGGAGTAAACCCTAAACTCGAGATCAAGAGGTGATCTCAACCTATTTAGACTAGGTTATTCTAAAATCTCAAAGCTTACCTATTTTATTCATACCTATCCCTTAAATAGGGATTTTTAGGGTTAGGGTTACAATAATTCCCCATAATGCCCTTACATATAAAGTAATTAGAAATAACTCCTACTTAAAACAATATAAGAAATAAATCCTACTTAAAACAATATAAGAAATAAATCCTACTCAAAGAAATATAAGAATTAAATCCTATTGAGTGAGTTGTTGTAGTCTTCTTCGTTGTGTGACTCGGTGTGCTATTGAGTCCACAAAAGTAAACGACATGGTCAGAGCTTGAAAATCCCATAGTATTGGCCCCAACAATTGTAGCCATTTAATTCCCAGTACCAAATCGAATCCTGAAAGTGGAAACACCAGGAATTCAGCAATAAATGCATGTCCCTCAATATCAAACTGTGTGGCTGGAGATATGCCCACACTAGTAATTTTAGCCCCATTGGCTACAGATACAGAAAGGCCAGTCCGTTGCTGGACTACTAACCCAAGTTATTCTACCGCCGGCTGACTGATAAATTATGTATACTGCCAAAGTCAACTAAAGCCAGTAACTGTAGATGATGTAACTGGGCTTTAACTTGCATGGTACTAGAACTGCGTAGTCCAGTCATGGCATGAAGGGAAATCTCTGGACCCTCTTGGTTTCTCTCCATAATCTCCTCCACAGGTAGTATGTCATCACCATCTGTTATGGACTCCATAGCATCACGAGTTATCCATAGGCATAGGAATTAAATTATGTCAATTTACTTTTCATGTAATTTCAATTCGGTTTGGTTTACTTTAATTGGTTTGGTTTACTTTGGGTTGGTTCAGTATAATGTGGTGTGAACCACTTGACCTAATGGGTCATCTTTGTATTTTTCGTCCTCAACCCTATTTAGGGGGACGTGAAGGAAAAGAGAGGCAAGTATTGAGAAAATTATATTTTACAGGTCTGATTCTCCCTCAGAGGTCAAGGTCGGATTCTCCCTTTGAGGTCCAAGGTTGAACTTCCTCCAAAGCTCCTTCATTCTAAATTGAGTTCCACCATTACTCGTTCAAGAAACAAGGGTTCTCTTCCAATGTCAAGATCATCCATGGAGGGAAGAGAGGAAAGAAGGGTGACTCGATCCATGGCAAGGGAAGAACCTAACATCTTCGTATCAGACAGGTCCACCCTTGGGGATTCCTCTTCCCCGGACGATTTGAGACACTTAGTGGAAGATAATAGGCAAAGGACAGATAACCAGGCTCATGCCTTGGAAGAGGTGCATCAAACAACCTTTGATCTGCGTGAGGCAATAAAATCAATGGATGCTGCCATCCAAGCTCTCCTCCGGCGACAAGAGGACCATGATACAGGAGCCCATCCTCCCGCTGCCTACTCTCCACCCGCCGAACACCATCCATTCCACCCACAACCTCCCCCACAACCACCAATGCGTCAACACCATTCCAATCTGGGGACTGCCGTTTGAGGACCAAACACTGTGCCCAGGTATTTAAAACTTGACTTTCCTACGTATGATGGGTCTAAGAACCCTTTGATTTGGTTAGCCAAGTGTGATCAGTTCTTTTACCATCAAAAAACACCTGCGGATGAGAAAGTGTATTTGGCCGCCTACCACATGCTCGATGAAGCGCTTCTATGGTACAACCAATTCCGAAATGACCAAGTGGTTTAGGATTGGGCAACTTTTAAATAGTCTTGCAAGATGAGATTTGGTCCTCCTGCTAGTAGCAATCCATTGGGCGAATTAATCAATTACAAACAAACTGGAGCACTAGAGGTGTACCAAAAGACCTTCCAGGAAAGGTTAGCCCGAGCAAACCAGTTTGTTAGCCACACACAGTATGTTCATATTTTTACTGCTGGTTTGACAGAAGCTCTGCGTTTAGAAGTTGAATTACATGCTCCTACAGATTTAGACCACGCTATGAATTTAGCCAGGGCAATTGAGCACAAGCAGCGTGTTCTAAAGGAGTCACTGGTAAGAAAACCAGCTTGGCCAAGAAGGCACAATGCCTCTGCGCCAAACCCTTCCTATGGACCTCCAAGATTTAGAGACAATGCAGCCCCACGCCCAGACATCTCTAATTCGGCTCCACCTGTTCCTTACTTCAAAAAACTTACTAGACAGGAAATGGACCAGAGAAAGGCCAAGGGCCTCTGTTTTAACTGTGATGAACAGTATGTCTTTGGGCACCACTGCAAACGATTATTCGGTATATGTCTGTGGGAGGATGGAGAAGAAATACCACCAGAGGAAGAAATTGTGGAAACTGACCAAGAAGGTCCAGAGATTTCCCTTCATGCTATGACTGGTCTACGCAGTGCAAGCACAATGCAGGTTAAAGCCCAATTACATCATTTACAGTTATTGGCTTTAGTTGACTCGGGTAGTACACATAATTTCATCAGTCAACAAGCGGCAGAACAACTTGGGTTAATAGTACAGCAACAGAATGGTCTTTCTGTATCAGTAGCCAATGGGGCTAAAATTACTAGTGTAGGCATCTCACCAGCCACACACTTTGATATTGAGGGATATGAATTTGTTGCAGATTTTCTAGTGATTCCACTATCAGGATTCGATTTGGTGCTAGGAATTAAATGGCTACAATCGTTGGGACCAATACTATGGGATTTCCAAGCTCTGACAATGTCTTTTATAGAGGACCACCATCAGATTATATTGCATGGCACACAAGCACCACTCACCTGCGCACTATAGGTTGCCCAAGTCTAGTCCACAAACACATGTAAGTTATCTCACTTACTTACAGAATTTGAGGATATCTTTCAAGACCCTACTAACTTACCGCCACTTAGGCACTGTGATCACCGTATCCGTTTGAAAACGGGGACCGAGCCGGTAGTGGTACGTACGTATCGTTACCCTCACTTACAGAAGTATGAGATTGAAAGGCAGTGCTAGCAGATGTTAGCACAGGGTATTATTCAGCCCAGCAGGTCTCCTTTTTCTTCACCGGTATTACTAGTCCACAAGCATGATAAGTCATGGAGGTTCTGTGTGGATTACCGACAACTCAATGCCCATACAATTAAAGATAAATTTCCTATTCCAGTGGTGGACGAGCTGTTAGATGAGCTACATGGAGCTACTATTTTTACTAAACTCGATTTGAAATCTGGCTATCATCAAATCCGAGTTCATCCATCCGATGTGGAGAAAACAGCGTTCCGCACGCATCACGGCCATTTTGAATTCCTCGTAATGCCATTTGGTCTGTCAAATGCGCCTTCCACCTTCTAGGCCCTCATGAATGAGGTATTTTCCCCTCTCTTGAGAAAATATGTATTGGTCTTTTTCGACGATATTTTGGTCTATAGCAACAGCTGGGAAGAACATCTTCAGCACCTTCACCAGGTATTTTCTTTTATACATTCACATCATGTGGTTGTAAATCGGTCAAAATGTTCTATGGGCACATCAGAAGTGGCATATTTGGGCCACGTTATTTCAGCATCAGGGGTGAAGGTAGACCAGAGTAAGATACAAGCGGTCACAGATTGGCCTATTCCTACATCTATTACAGCCTTAAGAGGATTTTTGGGCCTATCTGGATATTATAGAAAATTTATTCATAGCTATGGCCAGCTTGCAGCTCCGCTCAACAATCTCCTCAAGAAAAATGCTTTTACCTGGTCAGAGATAGCAGCTCATTCCTTTCAGCAATTGAAAGATGGCTTATCATCAGCCCCAGTTTTGCAGCTCCCCGACTTTGAGGAGTCTTTTGTAGTGGAAAGTGATGCTTCGGGGGGCGGTATTGGCGCAGTGTTGCACCAACAGGGCCACCCGATTGCTTATTTTTGCCGTCAACTGGGCCAACACCACCATAAGTTGGCAGCTTATGAGAGGGAATTAATTGGATTGGCGAAAGCTATACAGCATTGGCGCCCTTATCTTTGGGGATGTTCTTTTTTTATTCGCACTGATCATTGCAGCGTCAAGTATCTTCTTGAGCAGCGTCTCACTACTTCACCACAACAGCATTGGTTAAGTAAGCTTATGGGGTTTGACTTTTCTGTCGAGTACAAACCAAGAAGTTTGAATGTAGGGGCTGATGCCTTATCTCGCCGGGACGTTCCGGAGCCGCAATTACACGCCATTAGTCAGCCCAGAGCACTCTTGTTGGATTCTATACAGGCAGAGGCACAACAGTACCCGGATATTATCTCCTTATGCCAAGATATCCAGCAGGGCACAATGGCACCACATTGGACGGTTCAGGACAATCTCGTCCTCTACAAAAACAGAATTTTTCTACACCACACATCCCCTCTGATTAACAGCATTTTGGCCTCCTTCCATGACAGTACACATGAGGGCCGACAGAAAACATATTTCCGGATCAGTAGGGAGTTTTATTGGAGGGACATGAAGCGCAGTATAGCTGATTATGTGGCGGCTTGTCAAACTTGTCAATGCAATAAAGCTGAAACATTAAGTCCAGCGGGGTTGCTCCAACCACTTCAACTTCCTTAACAGGTCTGGTCTGATATTTCTATGGACTTCATAGATGGACTTCCCTCTTCATCGGGTAAATTTGTAATCCTTGTAGTGGTGGATCATTTCTCTAAATATGGGCATTTCATTCCTCTAGCACATCCTTACACTGCTTCTCAGGTTGCTCAAATTTATATGGGTAACATTGTACGATTACATGGGCTGCCTAATTCAATTACCAGTGATAGGGATGCAATCTTTACAAGTACCTTCTGGAAAGAACTCTTCAATTTACAAGGCACCACGTTAGCCTTTTCTTCAGCCTACCATCCACAGACTGATGGTCAGACAGAGGTCGTCAACAGAACCATTGAAATGTATCTCCGTTGTTTTGTGGGGGACTCACCTAAGAGGTGGGTTAAGTGGCTCGCCTGGGCTGAGTTCTGTTACAACACCTCCTACCACAGCGCACTCAGCACAACCCCATTCAAGGTGGTATATGGTAGAGAACCTCCCCATCTTTTAGCCTATGAACCAGGGGCCTCTAAAGTTGCCACTTTGGATCAAGCATTAGCTGAAAGAGACACATTCATCACTGAGGTGCGCACTCATCTACAGAAGGCACAACATTCAATGAAACAATATTATGACAAGAAGCACCGGGAAGTCTTCTTTTCTTCTGGAGATTATGTTTGGTTGCGTCTCCAACACTACAGGCAACTGTCATTGACAGCCTCCAAATGTCACAAGCTCTCTCCAAAATATTATGGTCCCTTTCAGGTGATGGACCGCATTGGGACAGTGGCCTACAGATTACAGCTACCGCCAGAGGCCAGAATTAACGTCTTTCATGTCTCACAATTAAAGGACTTCCACGGTGATTCGCCTTTGCTGCACACCCCACTGCCACCACTCCATGAGGGACGTGTACTTTCTACCCCGGCACAGGTATTACAAATTCGATGTATTTAGGGTGATTGGGAGATCTTAGTGCAATGGGCAGATGCTGACCCCAGTGACATGACATGGGAGCCATTAGCGGCGTTTCACACCCTCTACCCATACTTTGAGCTTGAGGACAAGCTCTTTCTCCAAGGGGGGTGATGTTATGGACTCCATAGCATCACGAGTTATCCATAGGCATAGAAATTAAATTATGTCAATTTACTTTTCATGTAATTTCAATTCGGTTTGGTTTACTTTAATTGGTTTGGTTTACTTTGGGTTGGTTCAGTATAATGTGGCGTGAACCACTTGACCTAATGGGTCATCTTTGTATTTTCGTCCTCAACCCTATTTAGAGGGACGTGAAGGAAAAGAGAGGCAAGTATTGAGCAAATTATATTTTACAGGTCTGATTCTCCCTCAGAGGTCAAGGTCGGATTCTCCCTTTGAGGTCCAAGGTTGAGTTTCCTCCAAAGCTCCTTCATTCTAAATTGAGTTCCACCATTACTCGTTCAAGAAACAAGGGTTCTCTTCCAATGTCAAAATCATCCATGGAGGGAAGAGAGGAAAGAAGGGTGACTCGATCCATGGCAAGGGAAGAACCTAACACCATCCTCCCACAGACATATACTGAATAATCTTTTGCATTGGTGACCAATGACATATTGCTCATCACAGTTAAAACAAAGGCCCTTGGCCTTTCTCTGATCCATTTCCTGTCTGTTGAGTTTTTTGAAGTAAGGAGCAGGTGGAGCCGAATTAGAGCTGTCTGGGCGTGGGGCTGCACTGACTCCAGAACGTGGAGGTCCATAATAAGGGGTTCTCACAGTGGCATTGTGCCTTCTTGGCCAAGCTGGTTTTCTGACCAGTGACTCCTTTAGAACACACTGCTTGTGATCAATTGACCAGGCCAAATTCATAGCGTGGTCCAAATCTGTAAGACCATGTAATTCAACTTCCAGTCTCAGAGCATCTGTCAAACCCGCAGTAAAAATAATAACATACTGGGTGTGACTGACAAACTAGTTTGCTCGGGCTAACCTTTCCTGGAAGGTCTTTTGGTACACCTCTAGTGATCCAGTTTGCTTGTAATTGATTAATTTTCCCAATGGATTGCTACTAACTGGAGGACAAAATCTCATCATGCAAGACTGCCTAAAGGTTGCCCAATCCTGAACCAATTGGTCATTTCAGAATTGGTGGTACCATAGAAGCGCTTCATCGAGCATGTGGTAGGCGGCCAAATAAACTTTCTCATCCGTAGGTGTTTTTTTATGATAAAAGAACTTATCACACTTGGCTAACCAAATCAAAGGGTCCTTAGACCCATCATACGTAGGAAAGTCAAGTTTTAAATACCTGGGAACCGTATTTTGTCCCTGAATGGCAGGCCCCAGAAGGGGATTGTGTTGACGCATTGATGGTTGTGGCGGAGGTGGTGGGTGGAATTGATGGTGGTCGGCCGGTGGAGAGTAGGCTGTCGGTGGTTGTGCTCGTGTACCATTGTCCTCTTGTCACTGGAGGAGAGCTTGGATGGCAGCATCCATGGATTTTATGGCCTCACGCAAGTTAGAGGTTGTTTGATGAACCTCTTACAGGGATTGAGCTTGAAGGTCTGTCCTCTGCCAATTATCTTCAACTAATTGCCTCAAATCCTCAGGGGAAGTGGAATCCCCAAGGGTGGAACTGTCTGATACAAAGATGTTAGGTTCTTCCCGAGCCATGGATCGAGTCACCCTTCTTTCCTCTCTTCCCTCCATGGATGCTCTTGACGTTGGAAGAGAATTCTTGTTTCTGGAACGTGGAATGATGGAAATCAAATAGAACGAAGGAGCTTTGAAGGAAGCTCAACCTGGACCTCAGAGGGAGAATCTAACCAGTTTACTCTAATTTTCTCAATACTTGATTTCTCCTTCCCTTGACGTCCCCCAAAATAGGGTTGAGGACGGAATTACAAAAGTGACCCATAGGTCAAGTGGTTCACGCCACATTACATCTAAACCAACCCAAAGTAAACCAAACCAAACAAACTAAACCAAACCAAATGAAATTACATTAAAAGTAAATTGACATAATTTAATTCCTATGCAAGTGGATAACTCGTGATGTTATGAAGTCCATAACACATCCATTGCTGCCTTCCACCCTAGATGTTGTAGACCCTCCTGATATGACTGTGGGACAGATATGGAGGAAATAGAAAAAGGAATCTGAAAACATAAAGGTGAAAGGCAATGATGAGACGCAAAATTTGAAATGGGATGAGAAGTAGAAGGTCTAGTGCATGATCGAGGTTATTTCCTTATAGCAATAGGACGAGTATCATATTGAGGACCAAAAATAACTGCTGATGAAGGACTTACCTCTGGTGGAGTTGTTAACTCGGCAGATGTGATGTCGGCCACTTGCTTTAGGGGTTGAATAATCTCTATATCACGAGGCACAATCGGTGGAGGGGAACCTGGTACTGAGGATAGACCAGGAGAAGCGCTATCAGAATAAAATCAGGAGTCTTCAAAAAATGTTACATCCCTGGACACAAATAAACATTGAAGAGTAGGACTATAACAAACATAACCCTTTGATGTGCGAGAGTATTCCAAAAAGATACACTTGATAGATTTAGGATCAAGTTTGATGTATCTAGGTAATGAATTATGAACAAAACATTGACAACCGAAGACTTTCAAAGGTAATCAAAATGGATCATCATTCGGTAATAATCTAGAGTTTATTACCAAGAACGGTAGATGGTAGACGATTTATAAGAAAGCAAGCCATAAGGATGACATGAGGCCAATAAAAGTATGGAAATTTCATGCCATATAATAAACCTCGAGCTACCTAAAGAATATGACAATTTTTCCGTTCGGCTACACCGTTTTGTTGAGGAGTGTAGGCGCATGATGTTTGATGGATAATGCCATTTTCTTGACAAAAAGAGTCAAGTCTTTGGAAACATATTCTTTGGCATTATCAGACAGGATAATTTTTATTTTCTAACCAAATTGTGTGATTACCATAACATGAAATGACTTAAAAATGAATGATATCTCAGAACGCTCCTTAAATATAAACAACCAAGTTGTGCTAGTGAAATCATCAATAAATGTAATAAAATATTTTGCTTGAGAAATATTAGAGACACTCAAGAGCCACCAAACATCAGTATGAATTAAAGAAAATGGAATAACACTTTTGACTTATGGATGAGGAGAGTATGTACTCCTTTGATGTTTACTCAATTGACAAACCTCACAATGAAATTCTGACCTTACTTTAAGAGAAGGAAACATATAATGAAGAGACTATTCAGATGGATGTCCCAACTGATTGTGCCATAATCGTGTCTCATTTTCAGTGGTGGAAAGCATATTCATTTTTGGCACATCCAAGTAGTAAAGCCCCCCTGTTCATGGCCTCCACCAATCACATGGTTCGTTATAAGATCCTAAAAGAAACATGAAGTGGGTGAGAAGTTAATAGAGCAATTAAAATATTTTGTCAACTGACTAACAAATAATAGATTCAAAGGGAAAGTAGGAACGAAAAGAATATCAGTGAGTGGAAGTGATGGGGTGATAGAAGGGGAACCTTTCCCTTGGACTTTGGTTTGAGAACCGTTAGCTATGGTAACATATTTGTGTGAAAGACACAGAGATAGAGAATGTAATAAATTTTTGTTACCTGTAAGACGTTCGGAGGCTCCTGTGTCAATTATCCAAGATGAAGATGAGGAAGATAGCATACCTAAAGCAGTAGTGGCAGTAGTAGATGCGGAGGAACAAGGAGAAGAGCCTAAGCATTGTCTTCATTTTATGAAATAGCTTATACTTTTCATCAGTAATATTTTGTGTACTGCTGATTTTATGGCATGTTCTTCTTTTGTATCACTTATAAAGGCTTGATTAGCCCTTGTCAATTCTAACTGTTCATCAATTCTAACTGTTCATTGGCTTTATAGCATATTTCTTTATAATGCCCATATTGTCCAAAGTGCATGCTCTACAACGGCACTGATCTATAGTGTGGCCAATTTTTTTACAATGAGTACATTCATTCCCATCTGTTCTACTAGCACCAGTCCTTCCACCTCTTCCTCTGCCTCCTCTATAATCTCTACCTTGGCCTTGGCCGCAGTCAGATGATGATCCTCTATGATTGGAATACATAGCGGATGATACATTAGTTGTGGAGGAAGAATTGTCTGGAATATGAAGGACTGTTGCGCACACATCATCAAACTTTGGGACAGCAGAAGCACTCAAAAGTTGACTCTTGGCAATCTCAAGATGAGGTTTAACATTTACAAGACAAATAGCAATAATTAAGGCTTCCTTATGTTTTTCTTAGATAGAAATATCAGTGGTTGAAGGCTGAGCTAACTTCCACTCTTGAAGAAAGCCTCTAAAGTAGGCCAAGTACTCATGGATATTTTCTCCTTGTTTAGTATTCAACATTCTTTGGAGACTGTAGAATTTAGGATCTCATGAAAGGAACTTTAGGTCAACAAGAAAGAAGAAGAAAAAGAAGAGAGAAGGAGAAGAAAAGAATAAGAACATGGAAGGAGAGAGTTTGGATTAAGGAAGAAGAGGGTTGCGCCAAAAAGAAAAATGAGGGCTGGATGAATTTGTGGAAAGAGAGGAGAGTGCTTCAATGTCCTACCTCTTAGCCAATGCCTTTATTTATAGTTTTACAATGCCCTTAGGGCTACAACTTGATTAAAAAAAGACATAAAAGGAACACATATTTACACTTCTATGCCATTTTTATGGAAAGTACCATATTTTACACATATGCCACTCCTTTGACGTGTGGGCTTCTTGTCTTGAGCTCGTAGGCTTGAGCCCATCTTCCAATACTCCCCCTCAAGCTGGAGGATAAAAGACATCATAAATACCCAGCTTGCCACATATAAATGATAGGATTTTAGATGTAACAGGTTTGGTGAGAATATCAACTACTTGCTCTTGAGATGACACATGTTTGAGAGAGATTATTCCTGCTTGAAACTTCTCCCATATAAAATCACAATCCACCTCAATATGTTTAGTTCTTTCATGAAAAATTGGATTTGAAGTGATATGAATAGCTGCATGAATATCACAATGCATATTCATAGACCCCTTTTACTAAAAACCTAGTTCGGTAAGAAGGATCCTGATCCATAAAAGTTCACTAACAGTATGGGCCATAGCTCTGTATTCTGCTTCAGCGCTAGATCTTGCAACCATATTTTGCTTCTTACTTTTCCATGTAACCAAGGTTCCCCCAACCAAAGTACAATATCCTGATGTAGATTTTCTATCATCAGGGGATCCAGCCCAATCTGCATCTGAGAAGCCTTCTATGTTGAAGTGCCCATGTTTTTTATACAGCAATCCTCTTCCTGGAGCTCCTTTTAGATAACGTAATATCCTCTCTAAAGCCTGCAAGTGGGTAATTTGTGGTTAGTGCATGAATTAACTCACCACACTTACATCATATGATATGTCTAGCCAAGTTACCGTGAGATAAATCAGTTTTCCCACGAGTCTTTGATATTTGCCAATATCAATAACTTCTTCATTTGTGGCACATAATTTTACATTTGTATCCATAGGTGTGTCAACTGGTTTCTTCAAGGAGATCCAAGACATATTTCCTTTGAGACAATATTATCCCATGTTGGGATTGAAGAACTTCTATATCCAAAAAATATTTAAGCATACCAAGGTCTTTAGTCTTGAATTCCTGACATATCATCTGCTTCACCTCTTGTATGCTCAAAGCATCATCAGTGGTTAAGATAATATCATCCACGTATACGGCCAATAATATTTTCCCTTTGACCATATCTTTATAATATACGGAATGATCAACTAAGCACCGATGAAAACCAAACCGTCAGAGTGTTTGACTAAATTTATCAAACCAAGCCCGAGGGGATTGCTTAAGCCCATATAAAGACTTTTTTAACAGGCATACTGACTCCCCCTCAACCACATAACCAGGTGGTTGAACCATATAAATTTCCTCACTGATATCACCATTTAAAAAAGCATTTTTAACATCCAACTGATAGATGAGCCATGAGGAGTTAGCAGCAATAGATAAGAGGATGCGTACCGAATTCAATTTTGAAATAGGAGAGAAGGTCTCCTCATAATCTATCCCATAGCACTGCGTATAGCCCTTAGCAACCAGTCGAGCTTTAAGATGAGCAACCGATCCATCTGGATTATGTTTCACTGAAAAAACCCATCGACAACCAACAGGTCTTTTACCTTTCGGGAGTGATGTTAAGTACCAGGTTAGGTTTTCGTATAAGGTGTGCATTTCGTCATCCATAGCCACCTTCCATCCTGGATGTCACAGAGCCCCCTGATATGACTGCAGAATGGAAGTAGAAGAAAGGGACGCAAGAAACTGAAATCACTCGGAACACAAGCGATGGTGAGACATAAAATTTGAGATAGGATACGAAGTAGTACAGGAGCGACGTTCTTTTCTTAAAGAAATAGGCCGAGTATCAAATTCAGGCCCATACATAGGAGGAGAAGGACTTAACTCGGGTGGATCCGACAACTCCACAAGTGAAGGTATGGCCGGTGCATCAGGGGATGGATCCACTTCAAGATTGAACGACACAGGCGGACAAGGAGTAGTAGAAGGACAAGTCCATCCTGGAGGAGCATCATGGGAGGAGTAGAAGAGAGTGTCCTCAAAGAAAGTCACATCCCTAGAGATACACATCCTCTGAGGGTAGGATTGTAATAGACATAACCATTCTGGGTGAGAGAGTATCCCAAAAAAATGCACTTCATAGACCGAGGATGAAGTCTATTTTTATGTGGAGATGTAACATGAACAAAACACGTACATCCAAACACTTTCAAAGGAAGAGAAAAAGGATCTTCACCATTAAATAACACAGAGTAAGGAGTTTTATGATGAAGGACTGATGAAGGTAACCTATTAATGAGAAAGCATGCTGTAAGTATAGCATGAGGCCAATAGAACTAGGGTACCTTCATGGAGTAGAGGAGGCCCCGAGCAACTTCAAGAAGATGACGATTCTTCCTTTCAGCAACACCATTTTGTTGAGGAGTATAGGCACATGATGTTTGATGAATAAGCCCATTACTCTCACAAAATGATTTGAAGTCATGAGACATGTATTCCTTAGCATTAACAGATCTATGGGTTTGAATTTTCTTCCCAAATTGTGTCAAGACCATAGCATGAAAATTTTTAAACAAAGGAAGAATTTTGGAATGCTCTTTAAATAGATATAACCAAGCCACTCGAGTAAAATCATCAACAAAAATGACAAAATATTTAACTTGGGAAATATTTGAGACACATAAAGGGCCCAATACATCAGAATGTATTAGCTCAAATGGAGCAGTACTTTTAGTCGTAATACGAGGAGAATATGTACTCCTGACATGTTTACTTAATTGACAAACCTCACAACTGAAATTAGAAAGTCCTTTTAAAGATGCAACCAAAGAACAAAGTGAAGGGGTAGACGGATGACCAAGTCGGTTGTGCCAAAGTTGGGCCTCAGATGTAGTGGATGATAATGCAACTAATGGTGGAAGAGAGAAGTAGTACAAACCCCCATTTTCATGGCCGCCACCAATCACCCACTTCGTAGTGAGATCCTGAAAGACACAAGAAGACGGTGAGAAGGTGGTAGAGCAATTTAATTGTTTGGTCAATTGGCTAATCGATAGCAAATTTAAAGGAAATTGAGGAACAAACAAAACATCTTGAAGGGGAATAGATGAAGTAAGAGAGGAGGAACCTTTGCCAAGGACCTTGGTTTGGGTACCATCAGCAATAGTAACAAATTTATGAGGATAACAAGGAGATAAGGACTGCAACAAGTGTTTGTTACCTGATAGATGTTCGGAGGCCCCAGAGTCGATGATCCAAGAGGAAGAGGAAGAAGAGGAAGAAAGCATACCTGAGGCAATAGTAGTGGCAGCAGTAGATGATGAGGGAATAAAGGATTCCATGAAGGACTTCATTTTCTGAAATGCAGCATAGTCCTCAGCCGTAAGAGTCACATTTTCGGATGATGATTCAGCCTTATCTTCATTTTTCTCAATGTTAACCGAGACTGGGTTAGTTGTGGCCCAATTAGGCTTGCCATGAAGTTTCCAGCATGATGCCACAAGGTGGTTCTGATGGCCACAATAAGTATAAAGTTGAGCATCAGTGCGGAAAGAATTCTGACCCGTTCTACCACCTCTATTTTCAGCCCCTCTCACAGTTCGACCCCCTCTCATATTTTTGCCCCGTCCTCAGGATGAGAAAGATGTTCCCTGACTGCCAGAGAACATCGCCGATGGAGCATCAATAGGAGAAGGAGGGGATGGATCTGGTATCCGAAGTAATGTAGCACTAATATCATCAAAGGATGGAAGAGCAGAAGAACTTAGAAGCTGAGTTTTGGCCACCTCAAGGTATGGTTTAATATTCGATAAGCAAATGGTTGCTGTCAAAGCTTCTCTTTGTCGTTCTTGAACGGAAATATCAGTGGAATATGGTTGAGCTAGTTTCCGTTCTTGAACAAGACCTCGAAACCATGCCAAAAATTCGTGAATATTATCTCCATGTTTTGTATGCAGCATGTTTTGTAATACATCATATATTTTTTTGTAATGAAGCAGTGCTTGAGTAAAGCTTGGCACAAGTGTCCCATATGTTCTTGGTGGTTTCCAAGTGGACCACATTATTGGCAACATGCTCTTCCATGCTATTAATGAGTCAACTTATCACCATGTTATCATCCTTAACCCACTTGTGGTAGGACACATCTTCTTCATCAATCGGAGGAGGAAAGTTAACAATGTGGCTCAAGAGGTCACGAGTAATAAGAACCCTCCGAACCGATTGTGACCAGCTCATGTAATTGGAGAGACCTCTAAGTGGAATTGTAGTAATACAGAGTATATCACTCTTATTACTATTGTATCCAATCTCCATGATGAGGCAAGTAAAATATGGAGGTCAAGGGAAAAGGAATTCTTCAAAGAATAATTACTCAATGTAATTTGAAGAACTCGTAGACCAAATCAATCACCAACAAAAGAGAACAAGAACCAATTTCTTTCACAAGGGCAAGCACCAAATTATCAACAAATTTGTGCCTTTAGAAAGTGATAATAACATCCAGCCATCACTCAACTTCTCTTGTATTCATAAGAACAAAGAGAAGAAAGTAGATGCAACCGATTAGGCCTTAATCCAAACTCTAACACAAACGAGCAATAGCCAAAAATTTAGAGAAGATTTAACGACAAACCAAGACACTTGGAAGAGATTTATCTTCAGCTCATGGGAGACTTCAATGTAAAAAAAAAAAAAATCAATTGTTGAAATTAAAAAAAACGGAACTACAAAGGGTAAATGACTGCTGGAATTTCATCAAACATATAATGGGCATCCAACAACGTAACACAAACCCATGAGCAACCTTAAGTAGGAGAAGATACAGCAACATGTGGTAGAATTCTACCTCAAATGAGATGGATCCAAATTACATAAAGGTAATTGAATTTCACCCATCAATCTTAATAAGATGCAAACAGCAAATGATCTTGATCACTCTTGTAATTGATTTACAAGGAGTCAAGATTATAACATCAATTTAGTCATAAAAATAAATATTTACAACATATAAAGATTTATCTTGACTTGATGTGACTCAAAATTCAATAAATAAAGAAAAACAGTAAAAAGGAGTATGTAAATAAGAAAAGAAAACAAAAAAACGTAAATAAGAAGAGTATGAACTTATCTCTTCATGACTGAAATCCTTTTACAACTTCTTGAACAGATTTCATAATAACTCCATGAAGAGATCCTAAACCCCTTGATCTGATACCATGTAGAATTTAGGATCTCATGAAAGGAACTTTAGATCAACAAGAAAGAAGAAGAAGAAGAAGAAGAGAGAAGGAGAAGAAAATAAGAAGAACATGGAAGGAGAGAGTTTGGATTAAGGAAGAAGAGGGTTGCATCAAAAAGAAAAATGAGGGCTGGACGAATTTTTGGAAAGAGAGGAGAGTGCTTCAATGCCCTACCTCTTAGCCAATGCCTTTATTTATAGTTTTACAATGCCCTTAGGGCTACAACTTGATAAAACAAAAGACATAAAAGAAACACATATTTACACTTCTATGCCATCTTTATGGAAAGTAACATATTTTACACATATGCCACTCCTTTAACGTGTGGGCTTCTTGTCTTGAGCTCATGGGCTTGAGCCCATCTTCCAACAGAGAATATCATATGGTCTATGTAGAGTATCTGAGCATGAGTATAGTTTACCACATGACTCCCAAATTTGTTTAGCAGTGTCAAGATGAATAACATTATTGGAGACATGATCTTCCATGCTATTGATTAGCCAACTAATTACCAAAGTATCATTTTTTATCCATCTCATATAAAAAATATCATCTTCATCAATAGGTAGTCCTCGGGTGGTGAGGTGACCAAGTAGGTCTTTTGTTATAAGGAACCTCCAAACCGATGTGGACCAACTCATAAAATTTGATACCCCACGTAAGGGTATGGTGGTTATTCTCAGTATATCACCTTTGATATTCATATTTTCTTCAGCCATGATAGGCCTTTCAAAAAAAATTCTAATAATAACACCAAGTAGTACTTCTTCAATCAACTCAATGTATGGGGAATTTTAGCTTTGATGCTAAATTATTATTCTGATTTTTCCCCTCTAATACCACTCATAAGAGACTCAATAAAAGTCTTCTATATCATGGAACTCTTATCCCATGAAAAAAAAATCCAATAATCTGATCATGGACTGGTCTCGGTAAACAGAATTTCCAAACCGACAAAATTGTTTTGATAGCTCCTTCTAGATAGAGAGGCATGCATATCCATAATATAATAAGATCAAAGCATTCACGTATTCATCCTTGAATCATCTTCTAAATTCCAAAACCAGTAACATAAACAAGAAATATTGAACACTTATCTCTCAGCTTGTGTTCTTCCTTCATAAAAGAGCCTTCTTTGTGTGGTGTTGATCATCACTTCTCTAGAGCATTCCTTTGATGAGGGATCCTAAATATAATGCTCTGATACCATGTTGAATTTAGGAATCCTTTTCCATAATTCCAAGCAAGTGAAAGAATAAAGAAAAAGAAGAAAAGGGAAGAAGAGCTCTCGGGTAGAGAGAAGAAAAAATAAAAGAGCAAAGAGATAGAGAGAGAGAGAGTAACTCAAGAATGAGATGTGTAACTCGATGAATTTTGAATTACAACACCTCTACTTATAGTAGAGGAGTAGGTAGAGTCCTTACACAATTTCCTTTCAATTCTAATTACATTCTAACTCTAGCTCTCTAAGATAAGGCTATTCAAACCAATCTAATAGAAGACTAATATGAGTTGAACTAGGACTCCTTCATTCACGTGAATATAAGGGAGAAGGCCAGCTCGTGGCCTTATCCTTGTGGGTCCCTCATGATCTTCCAACTCATCTTGATAAGGTTGACATCTCGTGAGATATTTGTGGGTCCCACATGATCTTCAACTCGTCTAACTCAATTCAGCTTGTGCTTCTTAATTCCTTGACTCATGCTTGCTTGGATGAGGACCCTTCTTGGTGTCCCACGTCTTCATGGTGGGTCCCGCCAGCTCGAGCACCATGTTGGGTCCCACATTGTAAAAAAAAAAAATTAATCAGGTTGGACAAGGCGGTCCAACATTGGCATCCTTACTTATGGGGTCGTGTATTTCTCATCCGTACTGATCATTATAGCCTTAAATTCTTACTTGAACAGCGCCTCACGACTTCGCCACAGTAGCACTAGATTAGTAAGTTGATGGGATTTGATTTTTTAGTTGAGTACCATTTGGAAAGATTAAACAAGGTAGTGGATGCCTTGTCACGACTTTTTGAACACCATCAGCTCATATATGCGATCAGCTAGCCTCGTTTCCTCATCCTGGACTTGGTGAGAAAGGCCCTTACCACTCTTTCTGTCCTACAAGAGCTACACAGAAAAGTTATAGCGGGGACAATGGATTCTAAGTGGTCCATCCAGGATTCCCTTATTTGTTACAAACAGCGGATTTATTTACCACCCACTTCCAAGTTGTTTCCAGCCATCTTCTCTACCTACCATGACAACACACATGAAGGCATCCAAAAAATGTTGCAGCATGTTCGAGCAGATTTTTATTAGCAAGCCATGAAGACCACCACAGCCACATATGTCTCTGCATGCCAGGTATGTCAACGCAACAAAGTGTTATGGACTCCATAGCATCAAGAGTGGCGAACCGGAGAAGAGAAGAGATGAAGTAAACTTGTATTTCAGTACCTTAGGGGTTTAATTGTAATTTGAAGTTCTATAAGGGTCTAATTATAATTATAGAACCTTTGATGTTTTCCTTGATCTATTTAAGGCGTCAAGTGATTGAATGGAATCAAGCATTAATCAATTAGTCTAAATGAGATTAGGTACTCTCTCTAAAGAGGCCTAAGGTTGGAGCTCCTTCAAAGGCTCATGTCCCTTCATCATTGGGCGTTCCAAGAACCCCAAATCCTTCCCTTCTTCGTCATTCAATCTGGAAGCTAGAGGAGATCACCGGGTGACTCGATCCATGGCTAGATAGCCTAACATCGTGGTATTAGACAGGACCACCCTTGGTGATTCCTCTTCCCCTGCAGAAATTCGAAATTTTGTGGAAGAGAACCATGCTGATCTACAATCTCAAATCAATGGCCCGGAGGAAAAATTCCAGATGTTGCTGTCCCGCATGGAGGAGGGCTTTACCCAGCTTTCTGTCCAGATGGCATCCTCCTCACACCCAGCAGATCATCTCAACCCTCATCCAACGCCACCACCTCCTCCTCTACACCAAACACCTCCACCTCGTGGGGACCTCAATCCAGCACCCCCTACCATGCCAAGGTACACAAAGCTTCATTTTCAAACGTATGATGGGTCCTCCGACCCTTTAATGTGGTTACAAAGGTGTGATCATTTCTTTTCCAATCAAGGAACTCTGCCCGAAGGCAAGGTTCAATTAGCTGCCTTCCACATGCTCGATGAAGCGCTTATGTAGTTTCATCAATTCAAAAACGAGTTTGTGGTATATGATTGGGAATTTTTTAAAGAAAATTGCATGCTACAGTTTGGTCCTCCGCTTCGCAGCAACCCAGTTGAGGATTTGGTCAATCTAAAACAGCTTGGAACTATAGAACAATATCAGAAATTGTTCCAAGAAAAACTTGCTTGTGCAAGTCATTTGGTGCGGCCTGAACTTTATGTCAATTTGTTCATGGCTGGCCTGGTAGAACCCCTTCGCCTAGAAGTGGAATTGGAAGCCCACACCATGAATTTGGCAAGAGCATTGGACACCAAACAACGCCTCTTCCGAGAGTCATTAACCAAAACTCCCCCTTGGCCACCTCGCCCACAGCCCCATGGTCCTTATTCCACTAACCCAAGGCCTCAACCCTACAACCCCTCTCCACCACCACCACTGGCCTTTACACCACCACCGGGATTTATCAAACGTCTCACAAAAGCAGAATCTGATCAGAGAAGGGCTCAGGGCCTATGTTTCAATTGTGATGAAAAATTCGTCAAGGGCCATCAATGCAAAAGACTCTTTTGGGTAGAAATAGAAGACCCCTCAGAGGATGACTTTCAGGAAGATATGGACCAAACCGAGGAGGCACCAGAAATCTCCCTCCATGCCATGATAGGCCTGCATAGCACAAATACCATGCAGGTCCACGCCACCATGAACCATCATATTCTGCTAGCACTCATGGACTCAGGCAGCACACATAATTTTATAATCAGCCAGGCAGCACAACAGTTGGGGTTATCACTATAGCAGAAATCAGGAATATCAGTCTCAGTGGCTAATGGTGACAAGGTCACCACTGTGGATTTCGGTTCAGTAGTGCCCTTTACTATTGAGGGTCACTCCCTTGTAGCAAGTTTTTTGGTCATACCGCTGGTTGGGTTTGACCTCGTATTGGGCATTAAATGGCTACAGTGATTGGGTCCGATCTTATGGGATTTCCAATTCCTTACCATGAGTTTTAAACAGGACAGCCATCCGATCACCCTCCAGGGCACTAGCGCCCAACGGCCATGCAGCCTCCAAACACTTTATGTGGATCCTTCAAAAGGGGATAACTTAGCTTCATTGTTGGCAGAATATGCTGATTTATTTCAGGAACCTGTAGACTTCCGCCTATACGAGCTTGTGATCATAGAATTCGTTTGAAGATGGGCACGAACCAGTGGTAGTGCATCCCTACCGCTATCCCCATGTGCAAAAAGATGAGATAGAAAGGCAATGTCAACAAATGCTCCAACAAGGTATTATTCAGCCTAGTCATTCTCCTTTTTCGTCCCCGGTATTGCTGGTAACAAAATCAGATAAATCGTGGCGCTTTTGTGTGGATTACCATGAACTCAATGCTCGCACCATCAAAGATAAATTTCCAATTCTGGTGGTTGATGAATTATTGGATGAGCTACACAGCTCTCAATTATTTACAAAGTTGGACTTGAAATCTGGCTACCATCAGATTCGGGTTTATTCGGAGGATGTCGAAAAAACTGCCTTCCGCACCCACCATGGTCACTACGAGTTCTTGGTGATGCCATTTGGGCTATCCAATGCCCCATCCACCTTTCAAGCACTTATGAACCAGGTATTTCGCCCTTTCTTACGGAAGCATGTCTTAGTTTTTTTTGACGATATACTGGTCTATAGCAAAACTTGGGAAGCACATTTGCACCAATTGAGACAGGTTTTCACAATTCTCCGAGCACACAATTTATTTCTCAATCGTACCAAATGTGACTTTGCCACTTCCGAAGTAGCTTATTTGGGGCATGTGATCTCTGCCTCTGGGGCAAAACCAGACTTCAACAAGATACGGCGGTTATGAATTGGCCCACACCTCACTCTGTTACAGCTTTGAAAGGGTTCCTTGATCTCGCAGGGTATTATAGAAAATTTATCAAAGAATATGGTCACCTGGCAGCACCATTGCACAATTTACTGAAGAAGCATGCCTTTCAGTGGTCTCAATTGGCGGACTCCTCGTTTAACAACTTAAAACAGGCATTATCGTTAGCACCAGTTCTCCAATTGCCCAACTTTGCCAAAAATTTCATCATAGAATGCGATGCATCTAGGGGAGGGATAGGTGCCATCTTGCCGCAACAGGGACACCCCATTCCCTACTTCAGCCGCCATCTCGCTCCTCACCATCCCATGTTAGCCACTTACGAAAGAGAACTCATCAGTTTGGCCAAAGCCATGCAGCATTGGAGGCCGTATCTGTGGGGCAGACCTTTTGTGATCCGGACAGACCACTGTAGCCTCAAATACTTATTGGAGCAATGCCTTACTACATCCCCACAACAACATTGGCTCAGCAAATTAATGGGATTCTATTTTCAGGTGGAATACAAACTGGGTTATCTCAACCGGGCAGCAGACGCCTTGTCCCGCAGAGAACTAGGGGATTCACACTTGCACGCACTGAGCCACCCCAGGTCCCCTTTGCTGGACACAATCTGTCAGGATACTAGCCATCATCCAGATCTCCTTGCATTACAAGCTCAAATCAAAAACCATTCCAAGGACAATAACTAGACACTACAGGACGGTCTCATTCTTTATAGAGGACGCATATATCTTCATCCTTCATCGGTACTCCTTCCTGCCATTATTGCCTCGTTTCATGATAGTACACATGAGGGCCAGCAGAAGACATACTTCCGCCTCAGTCGGGAGTTTTATTGGAGAGGTATGAAGCGGGTCATTGCTGATTATGTTGCAGCGTGCCAGGTCTGTCAGAGGAATAAGTTTGAATCCTTACAACCCGTCGGCTTGCTCCAGCCACTTCAACTTCCTTCACAGGTATGGGCAGATCTCTCATTGGATTTTATCGATGGTCTTCCTCCTTCTGCAGGGAAATCTATTATTCTTTTTGTGGTAGACCGGTTCTCGAAATATGCCCACTTTATGGCCCTCAGCCATCCGTATACAGCAACACAAGTCGCTCAGCTCTCCTCCATGGCCTTTCGGAGACCATCACCAGCTACCGTGATGCTATCTTCACCAGTAAATTCTGGGGGGAACTATTTAAGCTCCATGGCTCCAATTTAGCCTTTTCTTCAGCATACCACCCTCAAACAGACGGCTAGACGGAGGTGGCTAACCGCACATTGGCGATGTATTTGTGGTGCTTTGTGGGGACACGCCCCGACAGTGGGTTCCTTGGTTAGCCTGGGCGGAGTATTGTGATAATACCTCATACCACACCTAACTGGGTACTACCCTTTTCGAGTTGTTTATAGACGCAAACCTTCGCGCCTACTTTCTTATGAACTGGGGTCTTCTCAGGTAGCAGCATTGGACCAAGCATTAGCCGACAGAGATGCAATGCTTGCTCATGTCCGCTTTCAATTACAACGTTCACAAGCAACAATGAACCATACTTATGACAAAGGACATCGTCCCCTTTCCTTTGCACCCGGAGAATTTGTTTGGCTCAAACTTCAACCATACCGCCAACTATCTCTTGCAGCCATCAAACACCACAAGCTCTCTCCAAAATTTTATGGGCCATTCCAGGTCCTGCACCGTATTGGCACTGTGGCGTATTGTTTGAAACTACCACCAGACACAAAGCTCCATGACGTCTTCCACGTCTCCCTTCTCAAGCCGTTCAAGGGAGACTCACCACTGCTGCATACCCCTCTACCTCCGCTCAAAGATGGCAGGTCCAAGCCCACGCCCGCACAGATCCTTCAAGCAAGGCGAGTTAACAACGCTTGGGAAGTGGTCATACGGTGGACTGATGAGGAATTGATAGAAGCCTCTTGGGAGACACTCGAGTCCCTCCAGACTCTATTCCCCACTTTCGAGCTTGAGGACAAGCTCTTTCTTCAGGAGGGGGTGATGTTATGGACTCCATATCATCAAGAGTAGTGAACCGGAGAAGAGAAGAGATGGAGTAAACTTGTATTTCAGTACCTTAGGGGTTTAATTTTAATTTGAAGTTCCATAAGGGTCTAATTGTAATTATAGAACCTTTGATGTTTTCCCTGATCTATTTAGGGCGTCAAGTGATTGAATGGAAGCAAGCATTAATCAATTAGTCTAAATGAGACCAGGTACTCTCTCTAAAGAGGCCTAAGGTTGGAGCTCCTTCAAAGGCTCACGTCCCTTCATCATTGGGCTTTCCAAGAACCCCAAATCCTTCCCTTCTTCGTCATTCAATCTAGAAGCTAGAGGAGATCGCCGGGTGACCCGATCCATGGCTAGAAAGCCTAACACAAAGCCGACCACTTAATTCCATCAGGTCTTCTACAACCTATCGCACTATTAAGCACCTAGCCAATACTACCCAAAAGACCGGCCTGATGTTAACCACCTAGCCAAATCTACCCAAAAGACCGGCCTGTTAGGAGCGGAAGGCATAAATACTTAACCCCAGGACCAAGTGGGTCACTGATATGCCCCATTTCCAACGTTCTCCTCTCGGTTCCATATAGGAATACATTTGGGACGAAGAGTGGGAGTTCTCGTAATCCTGGATCTGATACAGAGGCTTGTAGGCAGGGTACCAACTGGACCCGTAGGGAGACATGGTGAGGAAGAGAAAGATCAATAGTCACTGCAACTTCCAACCCGAAGATGAAACCTCAAGCTGCTGGAACTGGCAGGGGTGATGAAGAACCGTGGCTGGACGGTAGATCTGAGGCAGTCAGAGGAGTAGGGATGATGGGAAAGTGGAACTCGGAAAGGGAAGGATGAAGGACGTGAGGGATAACCAAGCTTTGGAGGAAGCTTGCACCTGGACCTCGTTGGGAGAGAGAATCCGATCTCAAGCCTCGTGAGAGAGAGAACCCAATCTCATTTACCAATGACTCCAAGCTTCCTTTCCATTCACATGATGCCCCTATAAATAATAGGAACACCTCCTTACACAGCCAACGCAAAACCCAAGTTCTTAATGAAATTACAAAAATGCCACCTAAGAGAATATTCAGAAAATTATATAAATTATCCTCTATGACTACCTGCTACTCTAGATGTTATGGGGTCCATAACAACACTCCCCTCCTAGAGAACGATTTTTCCCTCAAGCGTGAAGGTAGGTTTGCTTGCCCGAGCCGACGACTAGATCCATGCACAAGTGTACGATAAACAGTACAACAACATCGGCCCAGATTGAAAAAGAGTGCAAAGTGTGCAAGAGCCACAACCACATAAATGTTAGTATGCGTGTACGGTCTCGGGTCATGGATCGAGTAACACGGTGTGGGATTTGTGAATCCAGCACTGGTACTGAGTTGCTGGACTTGGTATGAGGGTGGAAAAACTCTTCCTTGCTGGTTTTCTCTCACGTGGACAATCCTCTTGATGAATGCAATATATTGATAGCTAGATATATGAATTTAATCCACCAATGTTTACCAGAGTAAAGTAAGGAAGAATACCTTTTTCTTCTCACGAAAATCAGGGTTTCAACCCTGATTTGGTTGTAGCACGTCAAGAGATGCAACACCTGGCTTGTAACAAGCCTTGGCCCACATGAATGAATAATTATCCTCTCTTTCCTTGCTGGCGCCAAGCTAGGAACAGCAATTAAGCTCCTTCACGTGAATGACCAGAAAATTCTCCACTTTGCTGCTCGTCAAGAGGGTTAGACCCCTTGATGGTTGTTGACGTTGATGAAGAGGGAGAACCTTCTCTTTGGGCTTGGAAAGGGGCAGGATGCTCCTCTTCTTAGTATGGATGATGAGGGATGAATTTGGATGAAGATGGATGGCAATGGGGGGTGAAGGATAGGTTGGATTTTTGGAGTAAACCCTAAACTCGAGATCAAGAGGTGATCTCAACCTGTTTAGACTAGGTTATTCTAAAATCTCAAGGCTTACCTATTTCATTCATACCTTTCCCTTAAATAGGTCCCATCAAGGAGTTTTAGGGTTAGGGTTACAATAATTCCCCATAATGCCCTTACATATAAAGTAATTAGAAATAACTCCTAATTAAAAGAATATAAGAAATAAATCCTACTCAAAGAAATATAAGAAATAGATCCTATTGAGTGAGTTGTTGTTGTCTCCTTCGTTGTGTGACTCAGTGTGCTATTGAGTCCACAACATCTGCCTCCCCAAGGAGAAAGAGCTTGTCCTCAAGCTCAAAAGCTAGGTAGACTTGTTTGAAGATGTCCACACATTCCCATGTTGCAGCATCGGAGTCAGTGTCCGTCCACTGAACGAGAATCTCCCAATGGTCATTGGCCAGCCGCGCCCGTAACACCGCAGTTGGGTTAAGAATAATCTCACCATTATCAACCGGTGGTAGGAATGGAGTGGATGTAGGCTGTGCTCCGGAATGCGGCTTCAAAAGAGAGACATGAAACACATTGTGAATTATGGCTGTGTCTGGTAATTTGAGCTGATATGCGACTGGTCCCACGAGTCGAAGAATGGGAAACGACTCAAAAAATTTGGGTGAGAGCTTATGACGTGGAGTCCCGCAAGAGACTCCTGACGGTAGGGCTGGAGCCGTAACCACACATACTACCCAACCTCAAAAGAGACCTCACGATGGCCTCTGTCATAGACATCCTTCATCCGAGCTTGGTCGCATCGTAGTCATTCTGTGATATTCTGTAGTAGCAAATCCCGGTCTATGATTGCCTGATCAATCGCATCCATCCAGGTGGACCTTGGGTTGTATGAGAGAAGGTGAGGTGGATCCCGGCCATATATAACCCGGAAAGGAGTGGATTGCAAGGCAGAGTGGAACGAAGTGTTGTTACAGTATTCAGCCAGTATTCGGCCCATGGAAGCCATTAAACCCAATGCAACGGATGATCCCCCACCATGCACCATAAATACATATCGATGGTGTGGTTCACCACCTCATTCTGCCCGTCTATCTGTGGATGATAGGCGGAGGAGAACTTCAATTTCGTCCCACTCAAGCGAAACAGTTCCCACCAAAAGGTGCTCATGAAAACTGCATCTCTGTCACTCACAATGGATTCTAGAATGCCATGTAAGCGGACTATCTACTCCAGAAAAGTCTGAGCAACCCGTGTTGCTGTATACGGATGAGCCACCGATATAAAATGTCCGTACTTGGAGAATCTATCAACCACTACGAAAAGTACAGATTTGTCGGTGGACTGGGGTAGGCCTTCAACAAAATCCATTGAAATGTCGGCCCAAACCTGGGTAGGAAGTGCAAGAGGCTGGAGAAGACCGGTTGGACTCAAGTGCTCGGCTTTGTTACGCTGGCATACCTAACAGTCACCCACATAAATCGCAATAGAGGGTTTCATGGCTTGCCAGTAAAAATCAGCTCGAATTCTGTGCAAGGTCTTCTGGATCCCCTCGTGTGTACTGTCATGGTAGGCCGAGAGAATAGCTGGAATCAACTTGGACTCAAGTGGAAGGAAAATCTGCTACTTGTAATAAATAAGTGAATCCTGGATGGACCACTTCAAATTCATTGTCCCTTCCGAGATCTTCTGATGCAGTTCCTGTAGTGCAGGGCTAGAGGCATGTGTGTCTCGCACCAAGTCCAGAATGAGAAATCTCGGTTGGCTGATAGAATAGACCGACTGTTGATCTTCAAAACACCGTGACAAGGCATCTGCCACCTTATTTAATCTCCCCATACGATACTCCACCGAGAAGTCAAACCCCAACAACTTACTGATCCAGTGTTGTTGTGGCGACGTCGTCAAATATTGTTCTAGTAGGAATTTAAGGCTGTAGTGATCCGTGAGTATGAGAAAAGCCCGACCCCTGCAATAAGGCCTCCAATGTTGGACCGCTTTGGCCAACCCAATCAATTCGCGCTCATAGGATGCCAGCTTGTGATGACGGACTGCCAACTGTTTGCTAAAATACGTAAAAGGATGGCCCAATTGCTGTAAAACGGCCCCAATGCCCACGTCCGAAGCGTCGCACTCTACCACGAAACATTCCTCAAAATTGGGAAGTTGTAATACTGGCGCAGATCCGAGGGCAGCTTTGAGTGTCACAAATGACGTGGTGACCCCCTCATTCCAAACAAAGGAATTTTTCTTGAGTAGACTCGTCAAATGGTGCTACCACTGGCCCATAGTTCTGAATAAATTTGCGGTTGTAGCTAGCAAGACCCAAAAAACCTCGTAATGTAGAACACGATTGTGGCTGCGGCCACTCGTGAATAGCTCGGACCTTCTCGGGATCCACCGTAACCCCCTCATGTGAGATAATGTGTCCCAGATACCCCACATGTGAAGCCACATAAGAACACTTGGAATGTTTCAAATAGAGCTGATGTGCTCTTAACAAGTCGAAAACAATCCTCAAGTGTGCCAAGTGCTCCTCAACCGACTTGTATCAAAATATCATCGAAAAATACAAGAACAAATTTTCAAAGATAGGGGCTAAATACCTTGTTCATCAAAGCTTGAAAAGTGGAGGGTGCATTGGATAACCCGAACGGCATGACAACGAACTCAAAGTGGCCATGGTAAGTGCAGAACGCCGTCTTCTCTATATCAGAGGGGTGCATCCTACCCTGATGGTAGACCGAATGGAGGTCGAGTTTAGTGAATAACCACGACCCACGTAACTCATCTAGAAGCACATCCACTACCAGAATCGGGAACTTGTCTTTTAATGTCTGCACGTTCAACTCACGATAATCCAGGCAGAACCTCCATGTCCCATCATGTTTCTTCACAAGTAAGATGGGTGAAGAAAACGGGGAGTGGCTGGGACGAATAAGACCCTGTTTCAACATCTCATGGCACTGACACTCTGTTAGGCTCTCTAGCCATGGATCGAGTCACCCGGCGATCTCCTCTAGCTTCCAGATTGAATGATGAGGAAGGGAAGGATTTGGGGTTCTTGGAACGCCCAATGGTGAAGGACGTGAGCCTTGAAAGGAGCTCCCACGTTAGGCCTCTTTTGAGAGAGAACCTGATCTCATTTAGACTAATGATCAATGCTTGTCTTCATTCCTTCACTTGACGCCCTAAATAGGTCAAGGAAAACATCAAAGGTTCTATAATTACAATTAGACCCTTATGGAACTTCAAATTACAATTAAACCCCTAAGGTACTGAAATACAAGTTTACTCCATCTATTCTCTTCTCCGGTTAGCCACTCTTGATGCTATGGAGTCCATAACATCACCCCCCTCCTGAAGAAAGAGCTTGTCCTCAAGCTCGAAAGTGGGAAATAGAGTCTGGAAGGACTCGAGTGTCTCCCAAGAGGCTTCTATCAATTCCTTGTCAGTCCACCGAACCAACACTTCCCAAGCGTTGTTAACTCGCCTGGCTTGAAGGATCTGAGCGGGCGTGGGCATGGACCTGCCATCTTTGAGAGGAGGCAGAGGGGTATGCAGCAGTGGTGAGTCTCCCTTGAACGGTTTGAGAAGGGAGACGTGGAAGACGTCATGGAGCTTGGCGTCTGGTGGTAGTTTCAAACGATACGCCACAGTGCCAATACGTTGCATGATCTGGAATGGCCCATAAAATTTTGGAGAGAGCTTATGGCGTTTGATGGCTGCAAGAGATAGTTGGCGGTATGGCTGAAGTTTGAGCCAAACAAATTCTCCAGGTGCAAAGGAAAGGGGACGGTGTCCTTTGTCATAAGTATGCTTCATAGTTGCTTGTGAACGTTGTAACTCAAGGCGAACTTGAGCAAGCATTGCATCTCTGTCGGCTAATGCTTGGTCCAATGCTGCTACCCGAGAAGACCCCGGTGCATAAGAAAGTAGTCGCGGAGGTTCGCGTCCATAAACAACTTGAAAAGGGGTAGTACCCAAGGCGGTGTGGTATGAGGTATTATAACAATACTTCGCCCATGCTAACCAACGAACCCACAGTCGGGGCGTGTCCCCCACAAAGCACCGCAAATACATCGCCAATGTGCGGTTAACCACTTCTGTCTGGCCGTCTGTTTGAGGGTGGTATGCTGACGAAAAAGCTAACTTAGAACCATGGAGCTTAAATAGTTCCCCCAGAATTTACTGGTGAAGATTGCATCACGGTCTCTGGTGATGGTCTCCGGAAGGCCATGGAGACGGACAATATTATCCATGAAGAGTTGAGCGACCTGTGTGGCTGTATACGGATGGCTGAGGGCCATAAAGTGGGCATATTTCGAGAACCGGTCTACCACAATAAAAATAACAGATTTCCCTGCAGAAGGAGGAAGACCATCGATAAAATCCATTGATAGATCTGCCCATACCTGTGAAGGAAGTGGAAGTGGCTGGAGCAAGCCGGCGGGTTGTAAGGATTCTGACTTATTCCTCTGACAGATCTGGCACGCTGCAACATACTCAGCAATGACCCGCTTCATACCGCTCCAATAAAATTCCCGACTGAGGCGGAAGTATGTTTTCTGCTGGCCCTCATGTGTACTATCATGAAAGGAGGCAATAATGGCAGGAATGAGTACCGACGAAGGATGAAGATATATGCGTCCTTTATACAGAATGAGACCGTCCTGTAGTGTCCAGTTCTTATCCTTGGAATGGTTTTCGATCTGAGCTTGTAACTCAAGGAGATCTGGATGATGGCTAGTATCCTGACGGATTGTGTCCAGCAAGGGCGACTTGGGGTGGCTCAATGCGTGCAAATGTGAATCCTCTAGTTCCCGGCGTGACAAAGCGTCTGCTGCCCTGTTGAGATAACCCGGTTTGTATTCCACTTGAAAATCGAATCCCATTAATTTTCTGAGCCAATGTTGTTGTGGGGATGTAGTAAGGCGCTGCTCCAATAAATATTTGAGGCTACAGTGGTCTGTCCTGATCACAAAAGGTCTGCCCCACAGATACGGCCGCCAATGCTGCACAGCTTTGGCCAAACCGATAAGTTCCCTTTCATACGTGGCTAACTTGTGATGGTGAGGAGCGAGATGGCGGCTGAAATAGGCAATGGGGTGACCCTGTTGCTGCAAGACGGCACCAATCCCTCCCCCGGATGCATCGCATTCTATGATGAAATTTTCGGCAAAGTTGGGCAATTGGAGAACTGGTGCTGACGCTAATGCCTGTTTTAAGTTGTTAAATGAGGAGTCTGCCAACTGAGACCACTGAAAGGCATGCTTCTTCAGTAAATTATGCAATGGTGCTGCCAGGTGACCGTATTCTTTGATAAATTTTCGATAATACCCTGCGAGACCAAGGAACCCTTTCAAAGCTGTAACGGTGTGAGGTGTGGGCCAATCCATCACCGATTGTATCTTGCTGAAATCTGGTTTCACCCCGGATGCTGAGATCACATGCCCCAAATAAGCTACTTCGGATGTGGCAAAGTCACATTTGGCACGATTGAGAAATAAATGGTGTGCTCGGAGAATGGTGAAAACCTGTCTCAAATGATGCAAGTGTGCTGCCCAAGTTTTGCTATAGACCAGGATATCATAAAAAAAAACTAAGACATGCTTCCGTAAGAAAGGGCGAAATACCTGGTTCATAAGCGCTTGAAAGGTGGACGGGGCATTGGATAGCCCAAATGGCATCACCAAGAACTCGTAGTGACCATGGTGGGTGCGGAAGGCAGTTTTTTCGATATCCTCTGAATAAACCCGAATCTGATGGTAGCCAGATTTTAAGTCCAACTTTGTAAATAGTTGAGAGCCGTGTAGCTCATCCAATAATTCATCGACCACTGGAATTGGAAATTTATCTTTGATGGTGCGAGCATTGAGGTCACGGTAATCCACACAAAAGCGCCAAGATTTATCTGATTTCTTTACGAGTAATACCGGGGATGAAAAAGGAGAACGACTAGGCTGAATAATACCTTGTTGTAGCATTTGTTGACATTGTCGTTCTATCTCATCTTTTTGCACATGGGGATAGCGGTAGGGACGCACTACCACTGGTTCTGTGCCCATCTTCAAACGAATTCTGTGATCACACTCTCTTATAGGAGGAAGGTCGGCAGGTGCCTGAAATAAATCAGCATATTCGGCCAACAATGAAGCTAAGTTATCCCCTGTTGAAGGATCCACCGAAAGTGTGTGGAGGCTGCATGGCCTCTGGGCGCTATTGCCATGGAGGGTGATCGGATGTGTGTCCTGGTTAAAACTCATGGTCAGGGATTGGAAATCCCATAAGATCGGACCCAATCGCTGTAGCCATTTAATTCCCAAGACAAGGTCAAACCCAGCCAGCGGTATGACCAAAATATCTGCTACAAAGGAGTGACCTTCAATAGTAAAGGGCACTGCTGAACCGAACCCCACTGTGGTGACCTTGTCACCGTTAGCCACTGAGACTGATATTCCTGATTTCTGCTGTAGTGATAACCCCAACTGTTGTGCTGCCTGGCTGCTTATAAAATTATGTGTGCTGCCTGAGTCCACGAGTGCTAGCAGAATATGATGTTTCATGGTGGCATGGACCTGCATGGTATTTGTGCTATGCAGTCCGGTCATGGCATGGAGGGAGATCTCTGGTGTGTCCTCCTCGGTTTGGTCCATATCCTCCTGAAAGTCATCCTCTGAGGGGTCTTCTATTTCTACCCAAAATAGTCTTTTGCATAGATGGCCCTTGACGAATTTCTCATCACAATTGAAACATAGGCCCTGAGCCCTCCTCTGATCAATTTCTGCTTTTGTCAGACGTTTGATAAATCCTGGTGGGGGTGTAAAGGCTGGTGGTGGTGGTGATGGTTGGTTGGGAGGAGGCCTAGGGGGAGTGAGATAAGGGCCATGGGGCTGTGGGCGAGGTTGCCAAGGAGGACGTTTGTTTAAGGACTCACGGAAGAGGCGCTGTTTGGTGTCCAATGCTCTTGCCAAATTCATGGCGTGGGCTAGGGAGGTGGGGGCTTCCAATTCCACTTCTAGGCGAAGGGGTTCTACCAGGCCAGCCGTGAACAAATTGACATAAAGTTCAGGTCGGACCAAATGACTTGCACGAGCAAGTTTTTCTTGGAACAATTTCTGATATTGTTCTATAGTGCCAAGCTATTTTAGATTGACCAAATCCCCAACTGGGTTGCTGCGAAGCGGAGGACCAAACCGTAGCATACAATTTTCTTTGAAAAATTCCCAATCATAGACCACAAATTCGTTTTTGAATTGATGAAACCACATAAGCGCTTCATCGAGCATGTGGAAGGCGGCTAATTGAACCTTGCCTTCGGGCAGAGTTCCTTGATTGGAAAAGAAATGATCACACCTGTGCAACCACATTAAAGGGTCGGAGGACCCATCATACGTTGGAAAATCAAGCTTTGTGTACCTTGGCACGGTAGGAGGGGCTGGATTGAGGCCCCCACGAGGTTGAGGTGTTTGGCACAGGGGAGGAGGTGGAGACGTTGGCAGAGGGTTGAGAGGATCTGCTGGACGTGATGAGGATGCCATCTGGACTGAAAGCTGGGTGAATCCTTCTTCCATGCGTGACAGCAACATCTGGCATTTGCCCTCCAAGCCATTGATTTGAGATTGAAGACCAGCATGGTTTTCTTCCACAAAATTTCGAATTTCTGCAGGTGAAGAGGAATCACCAAGGGTGGTCCTGTCTGATACCACGTTGTTAGGCTCTCTAGCCATGGATCGAGTCACCCGGCGATCTCCTCTAGCTTCCAGATTGAATGATGAGGAAGGGAAGGATTTGGGGTTCTTGGAACGCCCAATGGTGAAGGACGTGAGCCTTGAAAGGAGCTCCCACGTTAGGCCTCTTTTGAGAGAGAACCTGATCTCATTTAGACTAATGATCAATGCTTGTCTTCATTCCTTCACTTGACGCCCTAAATAGGTCAAGGAAAACATCAAAGGTTCTATAATTACAATTAGACCCTTATGGAACTTCAAATTACAATTAAACCCCTAAGGTACTGAAATACAAGTTTACTCCATCTATTCTCTTCTCCGGTTAGCCACTCTTGATGCTATGGAGTCCATAACACACTCTATCTCGTCCTTCTGAAGGTGTGGGTAACGGTATGGTCACACGACCACTACCTCAGAACCTGGTTTCAAACAGATCATGTGGTCACAGTGCCTCATAGGAGGCAACCCTGAAGACTCCTGGAAGAGTCAGAGAACTCCTCAACCAAACCATCACTAGTACTGTCAGGCTGATCCTGTGTCTGCAAAGTGTGCATGCAGTGGGCCCTGTCCACCTGACAACCCTGTAAGAGCACCCGACTTCCGGCCAAATCAAAGCTCATGGTTTAAGCCGAAAAGTCCCACAGAATGGGCCCCAACATTTGTAACTATTTAATGCCTAATACCATATCAAATCCCGCCAGGGGAATAAAAAAAATTCCTCATTAAATGAAGTAAATCCAATGGAAAAAGTTATCGCCTTACTAATCCCATAACTAGGGACCTTCTCGCCATTGGCCACTGAGACGGTGGCTGTCGGATGAGTGTGTATCTGGATCTGGAGATGTTGTGCGGCTGTCAAACTCAGAAAATTGTGTATACTCCCTAAGTAGACTATTCTCATCAGTTCTCGGTCAATGACATGAGCTCAGACTTGCATTGTAGTAGGCGATTTCTGCTCAGTAATAGCATGCAAGGATATCTCTGGTGGTTCCTCCTCTATAATATCCTCTGGCTCCTCTGGATCCTCTGAATCCTCCACCTCGAGCCAAAAAAATCATTTACATTGGTGTCCAACCCGATACTGCTCATCGCAGTTATAACATAGATTTCTGGACCACCTTTTTGCCATCTCCGTACTCATCAATTTTTTTATAAAGCTCGATAGGGAATTACCAGGGCGGGGATCGGCTACCTGAGTCGTAGTCGGAGTGTGTCTGGATGGTGCTGCTGTAGATGCTCCCTGGTATGAATTATAGCAGTGCCCTTGCCACATGGAGGAAGTCTTCCTCTCACTCAACCAACCCGGCTTACGTTGCTGTTGTCGTTGTTCCATTGCTCGGGCCATATTCATGGCATGAGCTAAATTCGTGGGCATAAGGAGTTCTAACTCTAGCCGTAAATACTCATTGAGGCCTGTTGTGAATAAGGAGACCCGCTGGTCAACCAATACCCTCTCAACAGCATGAGCTAACTTTTCCTGGAATAGTTTTTTATATTGTTCCACCGAACCTGCTTGTCTCAATAGGACTAACTCTCCCAGGGGGTTGCTGTTGGCGGGAGGCCCAAATCTAACTGTGCAAATTTTTAAAATTCTCCCCAAGTCACTCCTGGTCTCTCTTTCTCTACTTGAGTAACCCATAACACGGGTTCATCTGTCATATGGAAAGAGGCTAGTTGCACCTTATCCCATTCAGTAGTCCCTTGGTTCAAAAAAAAAAAAAAATTCACATCTATGCAACCAAATTAAGGGATCCACAGAGGGAAACTCTAACTTGGTGTACCTTGGGACTGTGCCTCCATGCTGAGGTCCTTCGACAGCAGTGCACCCAGGCCACTGCTCCCCTCTTCTGTGATATGGTTGAGCAACCTCTCTTACCTCTGGACTCTAATGTCTCTCTGTCCTCAACTCCTGTAGCATGCTGATGACTCGACTCAACTCTTCTTCCAAACCACAAACCTTTCCCAAAACTGGTTGTGTTGTTTCAAAGCTATCTTCTATCGTTTGTATCCTGATTTGGATTTCTTCATTGCTGATATTATCCCCCATGTTACCTTGCTCTGATACCAAGTTGTTACGGTCCCGGGTCATGGATCGAGTAACACGATGTGGGATTTGTGAATCCAGCACTGGTACTGAGTTGCAGGACTCGGTATGAGGGTGAAAAAAACTCTTCCTTGTTGGTTTTCTCTCACGTGGACAATCCTCGTGATGAATGCAATATATTGATAGCTAGATATATGAATTTAATCCACCAATGTTGACCAGAATAAAGTAAGGAAGAATACCTTTTTCTTCTCACGGAAATCAGGGTTTCAACCGTGATTTGGTTGTAGCACATCAAGAGATGCAACACCTGGTGTGTAGCAAGCCTTGACCCACGTGAATGAATAATTATCCTCTCTTTCCTTGCTGGCGCCAAGCTTGGAACAGCAATTAAGCTCCTTCACGTGAATGACCAGAAAATTCTCCACTTTACTGCTCATCAAGAGGGTTAGACCCCTTGATGGTTGCTGACGTTGATGAAGAGGGAGAATCCTCTCTTTGGGCTTGGAAAAGGGGCAGGAAGCTCCTCTTCTTTGTATGGATGATGAGGGATGAATTTGGGTGAAGATGGATGGCAATGGGGGGTGAAGGATAGGTTGGATTTTTGGAGTAAACCCTAAACTCGAGATCAAGAGGTGATCTCAACCTATTTAGACTAGGTTATTCTAAAATCTCAAGGCTTACCTATTTCATTCATACATTTCCCTTAAATAGGTCACGTCGAGGAGTTTTAGGGTTAGGGTTACAATAATTCCCCATAATGCCCTTACATATAAAGTAATTAGAAATAACTCCTACTTAAAAGAATATAAGAAATAAATCCTACTCAAAGAAATATAAGAAATAGATCCTATTGAGTGAGTTGTTGTTGTCTCCTTCGTTGTGTGACTGTGCTATTGAGTCCACAACAATATGTTGAACCTGTGAAAGCAATCTTGTCCACATCCATGGGACGAGCAAGAGAAGAACCAGTAGTGGAACCAAATCCCATGATAACTGCACAATCAGGAAACGCCTCGACAAGGTTATTATAGATGTCAATTGGTAAAGGCGTAGTAACAAAAGGATATTGTGTGGTAACAGGTGCTGAATCAAGCAAACTGTGCAGCACTTTTCCAAATTTTGCATCTCCAAAAAGAATATCCACCGCATCCAGCACAACACATTTAAGATTATAGAACTCTAGAAAGCCTTCACTGAGAAGGGATCTGTAGTTTTGAAGCACCTGGGAAGCTAATTCAGCAGTTGGTACCAGAATAACCACTCAAAGATGCCTTGCTACAGATTTACTGAACCCTTGGAGTTCTCTTTCCTTCATATGTTGTATAATTGGAGCAAGATAACCCATAGAAGACTCATTTGCTTTTCTGCCCATGAATTCAACTTCTGAGTCTGAATAATGTGCAAGGTCTGCTTCTCATAGCCCATCACCCACTTGGTGGAAGTCAAAAAATAAATGTGCCCGATAAGATACCAGAATTCTTCCCTAACAGGGTAGTCCATTAGATGCAAGTCCATCAATTTCTTTGAAGAAGCTGGGAAAATGGACTACAACCCCAGTTCCAAGCACACCAAGTGTATGCTCATTAAGGATTCCAGAGGGAAGAAGATGAAGAGCAAACTTCTTGCCCTCAGAATTGTAAATAGTATGTCGAGCATTGTCACTAATGGAACCATAGGCATCAATGGCCAAACCAGTGGCAATGGTGCTCAACATTCTAAGAGCAGCCACTGCAATACCATACATAGCAGCAAGACTAAAACTGACAAAAATGTTGATTGCCATTGCAAAAATGTGAATAATGACAGACTTATATCCCAAAGCCAGCCCAAATAGAGCCATTGATGACCCACCAAGGCCATAACCAATAATTACATAAAAAAAGCCTTTCCAGTCATCTCCACAATACAACTTGAAGAGGTTTATGGCAATGAAAAGCACCAAATAAGCACCTTGCAGAAGTTCATTTGATATGAACCCCAAGAACTTGGTATTCGAAAGTCTCAAAACCTCTAAAGAAGAGAAAAAATCAAACTCAAGGAATTCTCCAGATAGCTCATTGTAACTCAGGTCCAACACTTGGAAGGTCCCAAATGATGAAAGACCACCCCCACTGATCAATGATCCAGTGAACGGATTATTGCTCAGATTCAGATACTGAATAGCCATAGAAATACCAAACAATAACTTTTGCTGCTACAAGCTGGAGCTTCGGAATAAATTCCCACTAAAATCAACATGAATTACCTGTGAAAAAAACAGATTTTTTTTAGCAATAACACTATTCAGCTGATTCGGATGTAAATCAAGCACTTCAAGTTTTGGAAGTGTAACAAACCCATCAGGGATTCTTGTAGTAAAATCATTGCAAGAGAGATGCAGATAGTTCAACCGTAAAAACTGAGATGTTAACCCAGGGAGAGACCCACGTACAATCTGAAGGCGCACAACAGAAGCTGTGGCAAAGAAAATTTCCCGCCGAAAAATTATCTGTTGTTGACTGGTAGCCCAAAACAGAGCTGGATGGTCCCCACTTGTTACACACAGTGCCCAACGAGATCAAGAGTGAGGTTGAGAGGGAGCATGAGAGGGGCTGGCCGGAAGTCAAATCCCACCAGAGTTGTTTTTCGACGGCGCCGACGGAGCCTCCTCTTCAGTTTTTGGTGGTGAACAGCAGCCCTGTGGGGCTTCGCCGCTTGTGTCCTGGATGGAACAGTCACCGGCAGATTTTCCTTCTCCAGTTTGGGACGGAGTGTGGCGTGCCGTGGGCAGGGGTGGTTTGGTTTCGGCATATCTGGGTCCCATTGCCCAACTCAGGATTTTGTCGCATGATGTCACTGCTCAGGAATTCAGAATTTCTCCTGTTTGGATTCCAATGCAGTCTGATTTTGGAAATTTGGGGTCCGATTTCGGATTTGTGTCTCCAATGGTGGAGGTCACCGCCGCTGGAGAGACAGAGGGCTCTCTAATGTCATGCTCCGCGGCTATCTCATATTTGGTTCCTGCGGCACTACACAGACTAGCAGAAATCCAAGCAATAGTTGCTCCAAACCGAAGACGGATTTGAGGAGTCTAAGCAGGGTGCATATGAGGCATAGGCGGGAGGGGAGGGTTGGGGTATTCTGCAGGGCTTGAGCCACTGCCCGGACGGGGAACCTCCCGTGAACCCAGAGAGCAGAAAAGTTGGAACATGGTCTCCCGAAACTTCTGGATCTCTGTTTGAAACTATGTCTGAAGGTCTTTAATGGTTGTACGCCCATCCGCTGGAGAGGAAGAGTCATCCAAGGTGGTCCGCTCTGATACCATGCTGATATGCCCCATTTCCAGAGATCGATCCACCCAACTTTCTCCTCTCAGTTCCATATAGGAATACTTTCAGGATGAAGAGTGGGATTTCTCTTAATCCCGAATCTGATACAGAGGCTTGTAGGCAGGGTACCAACTGGACCCGTAGGGAGACATGGTGAGGAAGAGGAAGATGAACAGTTAATGTGACTTCCAACCTGAAGACAAAATGTCAAGCTACTGGAACCGGTAGGGGTGATGAAGAACCGTGGCTGGACGGTAGATCTAAGGCAGTCGAAGGAATAAGGGTGATGGGAAAATGGAACTCAAAAAGGGAAGGATGAAGGAATTGAGGGATAACCAAGCTTTGGAGGAAGCTTGCACCTGGACCTCGTTGGGAGAGAGAATCCGATTTCAAGCCTGATGAGCGAGAGAACCCAATCTCATTTACCTATGACTCGAAGCTTCCTTTCCATTCAAATGACGCCCCTATAAATAATAGGAACACCCCCTTACACAGCCAACGCAAAAACCAAGTTCTTAATGAAATTACAAAAATGCCACCTAAGAGAATACTCAGGAAATTACATAAATTATCCTCTACGACTACCTGCTACTCTAGATGCTATGGGGTTCATAACAGTCACTGTGAGCCCATAACATCACACCCTACCTTCACGAGCCAATGACCCCAGCAGCTTTACCCGCTAGCGTCGAGTAGGGGTGCCTGCGTCCGGGATTTGCAATCTCCCGTGCCTGTCGGGAATCAAACTCATGACCAAGCGCCTACTTTGATACCTAATGTTAAGCACCTAGCCAATACTACCCAAAAGACCGGCCTATTAGGAGCGGAAGGCAAAGGTACTTAACCCCAGAACCAAGTGGGCCACTGTGAACCCATAACACGCACTTTCTACACAAGTCTGGGCCGATATTTCGATAGACTTTGTTGAGGGTCTTCCACAGTCAGCCGACAAATCAATATTATTTGTGGTGGTCGATCATTTCTCCAAGTATGCACATTTTATTCCTATGGCTTATCCATATACAGCATCACGAGAGGCACTTACTGCTTACATGGCATTCCAGAATCTATTGTTAGTGATCGAGATGCGATATTTGCCAGCATTTTCTGGCCGGAACTTTTTCTTCTGAGTGACACAAAGTTGAAATTTTCCACCTCATATCGTCCACAGACAGATGGCCAAACGGAGGTGGTTAACTGCACCATCGAAATGTATCTACGATGCGTTGTAGGCGATCGTCCAAAACACTGGGTTCAGTGGCTACCGTACACTGAATACTATTACAACACTTCATTCCACTCAACCTTGCAATTCACTCCTTACAGGGTTCTCTATATCAGGGATCCCCCTCAGCTACTCTCTTATACTCCAAGGTCCACCCGCGTGGACGCCATTGACTAGGCACTCATGGATCATGACCAGGTATTACAAAATATTATAGATCGCCTCCGGTGAGCTCAGGTTCACATGAAAGATTTCTACAATAAGGGACACTGAGATGTCTCATACGAGGTAGGGGACTACATTTGGTTAGGACTCCAATCGTACCGCCAGTAGTCCGTTGCCGGATTGCCACGCCATAAGCTCTCACCCAAGTACTTTGGGCCCTTCTCCATTATTCAACACGTGGGACCAGTGGCCTATCAACTACAACTTCCAGCCACGACCAAGCTGCATGATGTGTTTCATGTATCTCTCCTGAAACCATATGCAGGATCACCACCAACAACCACTCCATTCCTTCCTCCGGTGGACAGCGGACACGTCATTCTTACACCAAACGCGATGTTATGCGCTCGTTTGGTCAATGACCAGTGGGAGATTCTAGTCCAGTGGAGAACTACAGAACCAGACGCAATGACATGGGAACAGTTGGATACCTTCAAACAGGTCTACCCAACTTATGAACTTGAGGACAAGCTCTTTCTCCAAGGCGAGGCAGACATTGAGGACTCAATAGCTAACCGAGTCATACAACGGAGGCGCACTGAATTACAAAGTTAATATCTTTCTTTCCATATTGTTTTAAATTCGGTTTTTATGCATTATTTAAGTTAAATTGCCATAGGAGCAGAATTGTAATAATTAACCCTAAAACTATGGTTGGTGTCAACCCTACTTAGAGGGTAGGGGAATGAGAAAAAAGGCAAGTCTTGAATTAGGTTAACCATGGTTTGGAGTTCTCCTTGACGAGCTCTAGGGTTTGGAGGTCTCCTTGATGAGCTCAAGGTCCAGGTTCCCTCTTGAATCTGAATTTCCTTCTTCCCTATTTTGATTTATGTTTACATCGATCCATATCGAAGAGGAGAAGGGAATTGTTGTCCCTTTTCTGAGTTCAATCAGAGGCTTCAACCTCCCATCCATTCACAATAGCTATAAAGGGTTTCTCCCTCTCTTTCCGAGCCTGGTTTGAAGCTTCTCCATCACCACACCACGAGCAGCCATAAATCAGATTTTTTTCAGCCTCAAGATCAGCGAGAAGCCAGGTCAGGAACCCCTAACCTCAGGTCCAAGGACTGTCCAAGTTAGGGGCTTGCAGCCCTAACACGAGTAGCAGCAAAGAGGGTTCCCAAACCCTCTTTTCTGTGAGCAAAAAGGGGAACCCTTCCCCTCCTGTCTGAGCAGTAGTAGCAAGGGCCCTCTGCCCTTACCAAGCAGCAGCCTAGCCCCACAAAGGAGGTTGATTTCCTCCTATCCGAGACCAGACCAAAGAAAGGAGACTCTTTATCTGCCCTTACCAAGAGCAACTGCTCTATTACAGTGCTGGATCATAAAATACCACATCGAGTTACTCGATCCATGACTAGGGACCATAACACTAGACTTAGGATTTAGAGGAAAGGATTTCATTATCTCTGTGGGTTGACCAAGTCAACTCACAGAACCTGCTTTGATACCATGTTGAATTTATTGAAAAAAGAAATACTTCATTGACTTCATTAACTAATCATAATCAGAGTACAAGAACCTTTATTTATAATAGAGGAAGGTAGTAGAGTCCAATTACAACGCAATTACACTCAAATTCTAACACTTAAAGATAAGTCCTAACATAATTAAATAAGTCAATATAGATAAAAGACAAACATAACTCAAACTAGAACTCTTCTAGGACGTGACCATAAGATAAAGATGTCTTTGTGAGTCCTTGATCTTCTAGCATATGTGATAAAGATGCCAGCTTGTGGTAATTGTGGTGGGTCCTACTTCTTATGTGCTTGGGCCCATCTTGTGGGCCTTCCTTAGTCGTGTGGGCTGGAGCCCATTTTCCAACAAGGGCAAAATTAGATGTTGACGATTCTCCGGAGTCCTTTCTACGAACTTCCTCCACGAAAATGGTATCCCGAACATCATTAAATATCAACTTTCCGTTGCCTATAGAGTTGTTAACCGCAACCCTCATAGGCTCCCAATAATTTAGTAGTGATGACAAAAGAATTAAATCATGAACCTCATCATCAAATTTAATTTGAATGGATCTTAGACTTTCTCTTTCAGTTTCTTCCTTTCTCTTCCCCTTAGCCATCCCTCTCTCTTTCTCTCTCTTCTCCTCTCTTCCTTCTTCTTCTCCTTATCTACTCTTTCCCTCCTATTTGAAGACCTTATCATGGGATCTTAAATCCAACAACTTTGATCAATAGTTGACTTAATCATTCTTTGCACCCTTATTCAATATTTGTTATTCTTGGTTGACCTCTAGTTGATTGTATGTTGGCTTCTTGTTGACTGGTCCTCTACGATCCTTGATTCGAGCTTGAGCATAGGTCAAAATGTTTGATTTAACCAATTTTTTAATTATTGATTAAGGTACATGACTTTGAATTTTATGATCTTGATTATTGATTGATACTCACGATTTGCACCCTTGGTCATGGTTGTAAATTGTATGACTAAATTTTTATGTCGACACTCCCTTTAAGGAGAGGAAGGATGAATGATGAAATGATGAGGCCCCTCTCTCTCCTGTTTGCATGAGAAGGGAAAGGTAGGTTACCTCATCTCTTAATGAGAAGTTAATTTGAATAACGAGTATAAAGTAGGCGTTAACAATTTATAATTAATTACTCAAAAACTTCTTTATTGTGTTAATCTATGTGCTTTCCACCAGTTATAAAGTGTGATATTAGGAGCCCATTTTTTCCTGTTTCTTAATAAGAGTATTTTTTTTTTCAAGAGGATAACTTCACTGAAATTTTAAAACGAGGTTGAGTGTAGTTATTGATATTCACAATGATGAACGTGATTTTACAATATTTTTTAGTTTTTTTTTGTTGGGGTGGGGGATTTAACATGATTACCATCGTTTTTACGGTTTGAGAGGCTTGTCGATTAGCAATGTTGAACATTCAAAGAATCAAGGCTGAGTTTCTCCACTGCCACGCGCGCGGAAGTTGCTTTCATTTTCGACCTTTCATACGAGAAACTTTTTTTACTACAGATTCAATCAAGAAGCCTCGACGTCCCTTTTGACTTCCGCGAATGAATTCTCCGTCTCCCGTCGGATATTCGCTCCATCTGCTGTTCCCAAACATACATCTCCGTATCCAGGTGAAGTTTTGGCCTTCCTGCTGCTGATTTTATTCTTGCCTTTTTTCTCTTCCAGTTCTCGTCTCTTCTGCAATCTCTTATTTTTACTATCGTATTTGTTTCTTTACGAATTCTTCTAAATTTTCTTTTTATTTATCCAACGGTTGGTAAAATGACTGAACTTTAAAATGCTTCATTGTCTGCTTGCGCAGAAAAACTTTCTCTGTCGTCTTAATTCTCGTTGGCTTTTTTCCGTCGGACAGACTCGTAGGCGCTTGCAGCCGTGTGAATATTTCTCTGTCTGATCTTCAAGGAGTTTGCCCTTTTTTATTTCCCCTGCTCTCTCGTTTGCATGCCTGGTGGTAGAGATTGCTGGTGAGTTGACCCTCTCTGTCCCGCTGTTACACTTATCTTTAAACCGATTTTCTGTTTATTCCAACTTTTCTTCTTTTCTTTTTTTCTTTTTTTTTTTCCCGTAGCCGTTAACTGGGTAATTATTTATGAAGCTATTTTTTGTCCTATAGTCGTGTTTAGCAGTTCGGATGGAATTTAGCTTTTTATTTGGTGATTTCTTCGTTGACATTTTCCACTTCTATATCATCGAATTTTGGTCACATGAAAATATCAAATATTGGGCTTAGTTGATAGTGATTGCCAAATATCATCTGCGCCTTTAATTGCCCTAGCTTCATGTGCAGCATGTCGATGAACAGAAGAAAATAATTCTCATTAGTGATGTTGTATCTGTAATGTTCTCTGTAACTTTGAGATTGTAGTCTCCGATTGGCTAGATCCAGTGGTTGCTTGAACTATAGGTTCCGCCCATTACCAGGTGAGCTTTCTCGGGTTGATTGCTTTTGTATTTTGCAAGGTGCCCTTTTTTACTTTATCTATTACTTTTGATTCCATTTCTTTGAAAATTGTGGTTCTGAACATTATATAGCTTTTCACTCTTCCTGATACTCGAATTTCAATCACACTTATTGATAACCAGATCCTAGGCAAAGCCCATTTGAACACATTGTTGTTGTAGTGCCTTTCCTAGTAACTGAATGAAAATGTGAGATCAATTAATTTTAGTATTTTTCAACATACTTAAAGTAATTGTTAAGATATAGATAAAAAAGCAGAGCTCCGAACTCTGATCTCAACTTCACCTCTTCCAAAACCAGAATTATCTTGACTTTCTTAAGACTTATACATAGAGGTTTTTTCGACTTCTGCCTGCCTCGCTTCTTTCTGATCCTTGTCTTCTTTCTCTTGTGGAAGTATCGTGAAACTGAAGAAGGTGGAACAATTCACCTTTCATTCCTCTGACAACTCAAAGAAGACATGAAATGCAAGTTCAAATGCATTCATACCCAAAGAAAACACTTTGGGTGATAAAAAAAGTGTCAACCGTCTTCTAGTTCTCTATCACTGCCTTCAAGTTCTTTGCATTGTCGACTTTCAGAATCATAAATGTGGACATGCCCAACAGGATAGCAGTGAAATGCTTGTCTTTAACTTATTTTAAATCAACAATGCTCTTGAGAAAAGTCCACCAAAAGTAGGAAAGGCTGAAAAGCATCTACCAAAGTTCTTTGCTTCTGGACTTTGGAGGTTGAAGTAAATAAATTAGGCTTCAGCAGTTGAGATTTGATTTAAATGAAGTATGCAGCCTCCTTTGGGTGGGAGCTTAAGAGGAGTTTTTTAATGCAACTTATAAAGTTATTTCTTTGTAAAAGACTTTATGAGTTAAAGAGAACGAGATAGCTGGAAAATAATGACAAAGGAACCCAGCTTTTTTTTCCCAGTAGGTTGTTCAAGTTCAACAATGGATTGCACCACAGTCAAACTGAAATAAACAAACTGCTAGGCTTGGTGGTTGCTTGGTGGTTTGTGTGCTTTTTATAACATTGGTTAAAAAATGAAGCTCTAATTTTCTTTGGAAAATGCCAAATTAATAGCTTAGCTTTTAATGCACAGAATGCTCCTTTCCTTTTCGTCTATTCATGAGGTAAGTTATAATAACCCTAAAATTACTCTTTCACTCCACAAAACTAATTTTCCATGCATTATCTGACATTTGCTTGATCCCCATGGCCCAAGCATACTTTTCCAGATTGAGGTGAATTTCAACCTTCCGTGACCTCCTTTTACAGCCAAAGAAAAAAGTTGCCAATTTCCTGAACCCTCCCAAGATTTTGTCCTTTTTTTATTACATTTTTTTATTTAACTTACTTTTTTTAGGGCTGTTTCTATGCTTGAGTTTTTATCTCTCTTCTCTTTCTTAAATAATATGGAATAAAAATACAGTGCCAGGGATGTTACTATTAGTAGTTCATGAGGGTTCTATGAAGTAGTGCTTTGAAGGTTAGCATGATGTGGTTTGCATGTTCTCCTTTTCTAGGAAGTATGTGGAAATTAAGTCAGTAATGTGATGCAGCATTCATTATGATTCTCTAACTTTTTGTACCTCTTCATGTTGGTTAAGGAGGCGTTGTTTACTACTTCATGTGTTTCTAGTTTTTGTTTTCTTAGTTTCTACCTTCTTGTTGCATATTGCGTTCCTTGGTAAATATTATGCTAATTACCTGCCAAACTCTTGTGCTTAACTGTAACAGTGATATGATGTAATTTAGGCTTTGGCTGGCTGGAAACAAAATATAGCAGAGGAAAAGACTTGGCCTTCTGGAGATAAAATCCAAGGAAGGTCATGTGTACAGCCTATTCTTGACAAGAATATTCTATATAGTTTATTTTTTCTTTAAGAAAATTACCATCCCAATGTAATGGCATTTTCTGCAAGTTCTATGCACGGAAACAGTGAGGATGGGATCAGATTGCCAGCCTCTGAATTGTTAAACAGGTAATTTCAATCACTGTGTGAAGGTTTCTTTTGTATTAACAATTAGATATTTGGGATTTGATCAAAATCTTCTTTATTATGATGCTGGATTTAAATACTAAATTGTTGTTGCTCTCAGGAGTCATGCAGAAAGAACCTCTGGGCCTAGAAATTTGCGAGAAGATGAACATCTCACCCATCTTCCTGACCGGGAGACCATGGTTACTGTTCCTTATGCTCTTACCATAAAATGACTCAAAACTGTGTTAACGTTCTGACTGTAACTTTTTGTTGCAATTCTACATTATTATTCAGGAGCTTCTATCAAGAGCTAAAATACAGAAGGAGGAGATCCAACGTCTTCAAGACCAAATTTCTGAAGCATGTATAAAGGTGCAATGCTTAAATAAAATTAATCAGTGCATATATATGTCAACAATTAAATGACTAAGTAGCACAGACATACTAGTTGCATGTAAATATGTTGGAGGGTTTTGGTTTCCAGGAGCTGCAGTTACTGACAGAGAAATATGCCCTGGAGAGGAAATTATCTGATTTGCGAATGGTTTGTATGCATCTCAGAGAGACGGAAAGCCAATATTCTGCTTATAGAAAATTCTAGATTTTACTTACATGGGATTAATAAATAGATATTTGTTGTTCGAGAGTCAGGCCCTTGATGAAAAGCAGAATGATGGCATATCTTCTGCTTTGAAGGAACTTGCTCACAGAAAGGGTTCTCTTGAGGAAAATCTCAAGCTAGCACATGAGTTGCAGGTAATAACTTCTGTTGTAGCTCTAAGAAACCCTGCTTTATGCTTTTCTTGTGTAGTTAATGACTAAATAGTTATCATTCAGGCTGTAGAGGACGAGAGGTATATCTTTACATCTTCCTTGCTCAGTTTACTGGCTGAATATGGAATAAGACCTCATGTTATACATGCTGCTTCTATTACCAATGGAACAAAGGTAACAACTGCATGATTGGTCACTCATGAGCTGTAGTTCACAAAAATAATTTATTGCTTTCTCTTTCTCTTTCTCTCTCTCTCTCTTTTATTCCTTGACTTATCATATTTTCTTGGGGTGATTCTTCTTCAATTCACGGTGTTTGTTCTTGAGCAATCCAAATTACTCATCTAACTTTACCAAATTGTCTTCAAACTTTGCCAGCTTTTATATCATCAGTTGAACAGAAAGCTTAGAAATTCCCAAGTAAGTTACTATCCCTGTGTATATGTCATTGCTATCACCATTGCAGCTGAATGTTGTGTAAATTGAAAGTGATAACTTCTCTTCTTTATTTGGTCCCTTTCTTCTTCTAAATAATGCTCTAAAAATTTATTTTGATGCAGGTGACTGTTTTAGATATAAAAGACACAATCACAAATCATCCCATGGGCTTCTCCTCTAATACAGACCGTCAAATATCTAGTGTCTCCAAGAGTCTACAACCTCAAACATTTATGGTATTGTTTTGATAAGATGTTAAGAGATCATACTATACTAATTTATTTCCTAATTAAAGTTTCTCTAGTGTAGGTTCCAAATGCTCCCAGCTATCATCAGTACAATCTCTATCCACATGCTAGTCAATTAGGAAAAACATCTTATATGCCAAGACTAGTTCAAGACCATGATTTGTTGGAAACTAGAGAAACAAAGAATGATGCAGGTTCTGGGACCCGAAATCCATATGGGGATGAAAATCTGTGGGAATTTTCAACATCTCCTTTGAGGTTAGTATTTGTTTTAATTTCATATAACATTCATGTTATCTGTTTAACTGCAACCATTCCCTAAGAGGCAGTAGAGTTTTAAATGTATATTAAGTGGGCAGCTTTCAGTTATTTATACAGTTTATTCACAACAGAGATATTGATGTCTTTGGAGATCTCAAGGAGAGCAGGATCCGCAAGGGCTCCACTGATAATGTGGCTGTGGATATACATTATCAAATGCCTCCTGTGAACGAAGAGCAGTCATCTACTGATGGTAAATTACAGTTCATGTTTTTACATGCTTAATTTGTGGCAGCAAATATTACCAGTAGAAAAGAAAAGTAAAAAAATAAATATGTATTTATTTTTTGACAGGTGATGGCTTCTTACCTAGTATAGAAGGGTTTCAAATTATTGGTGAAGCCAAACTAGGAAGTACACTACAAGCATGCGGATATCCTACAAATGGAACTTCTCTTTGTATGTTTCAGGTAGTTGGGATCTCCTTTATTTGTTATCAGGCAGCCTTGGTCTGTTCAACTGGTTTAAAGACTGTACACAGTGGTTGCGCTTATTCTGTCACTTTGCATCCTAAACTAGCTTGTGGACACATTTAAACCGGGAGGATGGCTGTCCTCTTCATATAAAGAAAGTCTTCCAATCATTTACTATTTCTGACGAATAATGCTAATCAGACTACATTTAGTTTTGTTATTGAATTTGAAAAAAAAAAGATATTGCAGTTTCAGTGGGCTGTGACAAATCTGACTTTTTTCTTTTGATGTGAATCAAACTTGACTTATGTATTTAGTGGGTTCGTCATCTTCAAAATGGTACCAGACAGTACATTGAGGGTAAGCAATCCTTGCAAATCGTAACTATGCCTGGAATTTTTGTAGTTATTGTTTAGTTTTGTTCTATCATCCAGGAGCCACAAACCCAGATTATGTAGTAACTGCGGATGATGTTGATAAGCTGATAGCTGTTGAATGTATCCCTATGGATGATGGTGGAAACCAGGTTTTCTTGATAGCATTTCTTGGGTCTCTTGCTATGATTCATGAATTATATTTTTAAATACTTACATAGAAATGAACTTGCAGGGGGAGCTGGTGAAAATTTTTGCCAACAATCAGAGGAAAATAACACGTGGTATGTGTGGCCTTTTTTGAAATTCCAAGTTTGTATTCATGGAAGACACAGCAAATATAAGTTTGTGTTTATTTAATTATATATCATGGGCTAGTGCATAGAATTTTTTTTTAAATTGTGTATTCAACCGTAGCTCAATGCCACATTTGGAGTTTTCATCAGTTGAGATCTTCAGTTCAATTCAAGGGTAACAGGTATTTTTGTGGGTGGGTATCTGAAAGACAAGACAGAAAAAAAGAATTGCAGGAGCCATATTTATTTGACTTGGCTGTATGTCTTATTATTATCAGTTGTCCAGATGTTGGCACGGTTTGGCTCATTTATGAGTGGTTCTTATCTTATGTGAACTTTACGATGCAACGGTCTATCGGATCTATATAAACACTGCATAAGAGAATGTCCTGTATCATGACAAGTTTTTTATGTGGTTGCTTCTGATTATCAGATACCTTGAATCATGGTGATTTGTTATTTGGGTAACCTTGAACCATGCTGGGTTGTTTAATTTTTATTTGTATTGTTGAATGCTGATAATGCACATGCTACTCCCTTGCCCTGGTGAGGCTTGAACAAAAGACATCATCCACATTGAGTCTAGCTGATTACTAGGTGCCTTTTCTCATGCTGTTCTGGGTTATGTGGCATATAAATATTTTGCTGTTCCATAATTTTTGGGAATTGATGTGGTACTTTTGTTTCAGATGACTCATATTGTTGAACATGGATTAGAAAGCTACAAAGCTTTACAGAAATGAAATATTCTTATTGTTCATAACAGCTGAATTTTGCATGTATTTTAGTTGTATAAGTTTTTAGTAGTGGTTATAGCATCTGTTAAGCCTCTGAAGGATATTTTTGACATTATTTTTCAGTTCTTATATCAAACCTTGATCAGCACCATCATCATTTTATTAGTTTGAAAATGTAGGAATTCTTTTTTTTTTGCAAACTTTAAAAATTTCTTGGAAACAATTTCTTGTGGGTCTTCTAATATAGGTTTGTGTATGCATTTGCAGATCCTAAAATGCAGCGAGATATTGAAGCTTATGTTTCGGCTGGCCGAGCAACTTTTAATATTCTAATGCTGGTCTGCTCATTTCCTTTGCTTTTCATTTTCTACTCAAAGAGTGTTCTTTCAGCATGTTCTTACTTTCATTGTCTCCCAGTCCACATGCAATGTTGTCTTCAAGGATTGCTTCCAAAGAGCAGCTGTCTCATATTCTGAAAATATTAATTTTCCATCAGGTAGATTCTTCGGAGGGTTGGGAGCCAGCAACTTTGATTTTGAAACGATCCAGTTACCAAGTAAAGAGCAATAGTATGGATCCTGTGGTAATTGAAGAGAAATACTCACCCGAATTATCTGTATGTTCTTCACTCTAATTGTTTGTTTGTGTTAGAGTTTAGTAAATCCTCCATCATGTTTTGAAAGTGCTACTTCTGTTATAATCAGAGTTAGGTTAGCATAGTTGACAACATTTCCTGACATAGTTGTGTTATCAATTTCACAGATAAAAATTCCAAGTGGGCTGTCTACACAATTTGTGTTAACATGTTCTGATGGGACTTCTCACCCTTTTAGTACAAGCCATGATGTTCGGTAATTCATGTTAATTTTTGTCAAAATTTTATTAGCTACTAATGCTAATCCTCCTACCTTCTACCTCCTGTTACTGAATCTCCATTGCATAAAAATGGTTGATAAGTTCTGTTGCTTTTAATTCTGCTTATGTGCCTTATTTGTTGGTTTAATTCAACATTGTAGAATGCGTGATACTCTGGTGTTGACCATGAGAATCTTCCAAAGCAAGGTATAGTTATCTGAAAACCTGAATCTAAATTTTCTTATGCTTGAGCTTAGAGTTTTAATCAAATAGCTTATCTGAGTATGAAATAACAATGTTGAGAAATGTTCAAGGCAGACAAGTTTAAAATTCTTGTGTGTGTGACACTGGTACTGTAATTACTTTGCAGCAAATAAACTTCCAACTGATAAACTACCTAAGCAGATTGAAGAAAATCATGAATTTTGTGTTTGTAAGGATGCTACCAGGAAATTTCTTGTTTATGACTTCTCCATTTAATCAATAATATGTATAAGCTCACAAGATGTTCATCTCACCCGATTTGACCTATGTAGGGGAGATTATCATTTGAAATAGTTTCTTACTAGTTATATATTTCTGTAATTTATTTCTCTTTGGTAGAACTTTGTGGCAGCCTCATAATTTCGATATCAGCTCTGCGGGATTCATCCTGGATAAGTGGCCAAAATAGTATTGCATAAAATTAAGAAATAAAGTTACTTTGAATATGGTCTACTATACACAAATAGACCACCTAGATATCTGAAAAATCTGTGGGACATGGAACCCAAGACCCCACATAAAAACCCTCCAACCTACTTTTCTGGGTGGAAGTTAGAATGCAGCTCCGATAAACTGTGCTTGAGTTATTATGTTTGTTCTCTGGCCTCTATGCATCATCATCATCTATCATTTTCTGACCATTTTCAACCGCTCATTAGGTCTTCATTACTCATATTTTTTGGCTTCTTTTTCCATGCAGGCATTAGATGACAAGAAGAAAGGGAAAGCATAGTGCTCATTCTTTCATTTGGATCAGTGTACACTATATGATCATTCTTTGCTGCAAAGCTGTATTCTTAATAAGGCAGACACTTAGTTGTGTAGAAATAAGTTACTTTTGGCACTCCAGATTAGAACGTTTGTCCTAAGACTCGTAAAATCTAGCCGGAAGCATATTCACGAGTTCAGTCAAGTTATTTAATGGCGTGAAAAAGAATAATTGTAACCCATTAATACCAAGTCCCTAACAGGTGTGGATATGTCGCTTCATTGATGAACAATACGACATGCCTTTTGCTCCGAGGCCACTGTTGATGCTCTCTGGTTTTGGTGCAAAATTGAACCACGCGAGTTGGGATTTAATTGACAAAAACTTGTGGGGAGTGAATAATTGGATGATAATACATCCAATGAAGACCTAAGGTGAGAATAGACTCAATGTTTGATGAGTAATGGGTAAGAGGTATTTTATTAATCTGATTATTTGAGATTTATTTTGTTACCTGCTTTATTTGGAATGGATAAATGGTGTTATTATGCATTTATTTACTTGGTTATTGTTGGTAAATAGATAAATAAATAGACATAATTTTAGATATAATATTCAGATCAAGATCGAATTCTTAAAATTATGTCAAAACATAAAACACTTATGTACAGAATATTTATCAAACAGAGTTTTATCTGTCTAATTAAATGTTTTTAAATTAAATCGACTTTTTTTATATAAAAACAGCGTTTTTAGAAGTGGCTAAAAATTACAAAATTATTTTTATTTTTATTATGTAATTGGATTATCGCCCATATTGTTTCTATTTGATAAACAATATACGGGTAAATGGATAAATTTTTATAGCGGTAAGGATGTATAAACTGGTTAATTTGCAAAGAGGTGTAATTGTAAGCTCGATAGCAAGAAATGTGCAAAATATCAAGGGTATGTGGTATTATTTATGATTGGTCCTTTGATTCGATTGATTTTTGTTGGTCTAGCAGTTGCTTGAATGGTTGAATTCGAGTATTAACTCTAGTTTGAACTTGTTATTGACCATTTATGATGTGTGGTGAGGGAGCTTGGTATGGTAAAGCTGCACAAAATGCCTACAAGGGATGGAATTTGGGCAACATTGTAACAAAAAAATTTGCTTAAAGCAAACTATAAGATCCAATATTTTTTTTTTGGAAATTCAAGATTTAAAATTTTTGATAGATTTTTTCTTTTCTAAGATCCGAATCTCGACTCCCAATAACTCCGATAGAGTTTCTTCTTTTGAAAAGCCCTCATCAACAACTTTTTAAAAAAATGTCCCTTCTAAATTTTCTATAGGATGACATAGCTTCTCCTCTTGTAAATCCCCCTTTTTGGTATAATTGATTTCTATTTATAGGCCAAGAGCAAGTATGAAAGAGTTTTACATGGCTCTCACACTAAGAAGTTTCACAATGCTAAAAAATTAATATGGTGGAGTCTGACAAGAGTTTCATAGTAGAGTCAATTAAAGGTGTTGTAGTTACATTAATCTTCTATTTATGTTCAGTTGTTTAATTGTTCTAAGACTTGTCTTTAAGTGCTTAACTTTGGGTATAACTGGGACAAGGGCAATTTAGTTCTAATTGGATTCTTCTTGTTTCTTCTATTATAAATAGAGGTTCATTATATTCAAATTACAAGAAGTTAATGAAACATTTCTCTTTTCCAGAAATTCAACATGGTATTAGACCAAGTTTTGTGAGTTGACTTGGTCAACCCAAAGAGATAATTTGATCCTTTTCTTATCTAACATCTCTAGTAGTTTAGGTTCATATTCTATCTTTTTTCTTTCTTACCTGTCTCGATACTCGTTATTATCTTGGCATTAGCACCTTCATACTGAATTTTTCATATTGAAAATTCTATATTGAAGGAAATATATTCGAGTTTACTTCCCAATGCAAAAGAATTTTGGAAATCAGAGTTTCTACAAAGAGAAATAGATATTTGAAATAGCAAAGGACAACTGCAAGAGATGTGTGAGCAACAGCTTCAAATATTGAGGCATTTTATATTGTTGAATTTAGGACCTCATGATTAGAACCTCGAACATTGTGGTGAGAGAGAAAGAGAAGAAGAAAGAGAGAGGAGAAGAAGAGAAGAAAAGAGAAGAAAAGAGAGCAAGAGAGGACCCCGACCAAAGGAAGAGAGAGACAAAGCTTGGGACAAGAGGGAGATCTTAGGGACGGATTGAGAGAAGGGGGGAGAGACTTAATGCTCTACCCCAAGCCAAGGGCCTCTATTTTTTTTTTCTTTTTTTTGAGATGATGTTACAATGTCTATAATGCCCTTAGGGCTACAAGTTTTACATAAGAAAAAACATAAGCATACATGTTCTTTTTGACTAATTACATCCTTGTGCTATCTTTATGAGATGACTTCTTATTTACCATCATGCTACCTCTCTTGGATGTGTGGACCTTCTCTTTGGTCGTGTGGACTTGAGTCCATCTTCTAACACTCCCCCTCAAGTAGGGGGTGAGTAAACATCATAATTGCCCTCTTGCTACAAATGGTGGATAAGATCTTGTGAGTGACTGGCTTTGTGAAGATGTCTGAAACTTGTCCATGTTATGAGATATGTCTGAGGGATAATATGCTGGCTTGGAAATTTTCTCGTATAAAGTGGCAGTCCACCTCAATATGTTTTGTTCTTTAATGGAAGATCAAATTCGATGTGATATGGATAACTACTTGATTATCACAATGTAGATCCATAGAAACTCCTTCCAATTCAGTAAGAAGGGATCTGATCCATAGAAGCTCACTGACTGTCTGTGTCATTGCTCTGTATTTTACTTCTGCATTGGACCTTGCAACTACATTATGTTTCTTCATGTAACCAAGTTTCCTCCAACCATTATACAATACCCAGAAGTGGTCTTTCTATCATCTGAGGATCTGGCCCAATTTGCATTTGAGAACCCTTCTCTGTTGAAGTGACCATGGTTTTTATAGAAAAACCCACTTCCTGGAGCTCCTTCAAATATCGTAATATTCTTTGTAAAGCTTGTCAATGAGAAGTTGTGGTTTGTGCATGTATTAACTTACGACACTTACTGTATATGATATATTCGGTCTTGTTACGGTGGGGTAAATAAGTTTCCCCACAAGTCTTTGATATTTTTTCGATATCCACATCTTCTCCAGAGCATGCAGATAGCTCGTTATTTGAATCCATACAAATATTTGTTGGTCTACTCCTCATCATTTCTCTTTCCTCAAGTAGATCAATGACATATTTTCTTTGAGATAGTATGATCCCATGCTTGGACTGTAACACCTCAATACCTATAAAGTATTTAAGTAGTTTGAGGTATTTTGTTTTGAACTCTTCACATATCTTCATTTTGGCCTCTTTAATGCCTTCTAAATCATCGCCGGTTAAGACAGTATCATCTACATAGATTGCCAAAAGTACTTTCCATTTGGGGGTGTCTTTAATAAATACAGAGTGATTGATTGAGCATCGATGAAATCTGACCCGTATTAGTGCTTGGCTAAATTTATCAAACCATGCATGAGGAGATTGTTTCTGACCATATAGAGATTTCCTCAATCTACATACTGACTCCCCTTCAACTACAAATCCAAGTGGCTGTTACATATATATTTCTTCTTTAATATCCCTATTCAAGAAATCATTTGTTTACATCAAGCTGATATACTAGCCAATAGGAGTTAGTAGCAAGGGATAACATAATACGTACTGAGTTAAATTTGGCCACTGGAGGTGTTGGAAGATGGGCTCAAGCCCACAAGCTCAAGACAAAAAGCCCACACATCAAAGGAGTGGCTTATGTGTAAAATATGGTACTTTCCATAAAGATGGCATAGAGGTGCAAATATGTGTTCCTTTTATGTCTTTTGTTTTATCAAGTTGTAGCCCTAAGGGCATTGTAAAATTATAAATAAAGGTATTGTCCCAGAGGTAGAGCATTGAAGCCCTCTCCTCTCCTTCCACATATTTGTCCAACCCTCCTCTTTCTTATTTGACACAAGCCCTTCTTCCCTTAATCCAAACTTTCTCCTTCTACATTCTTCTTCTTCTCCTCTTCTTTCTCTCTTCTTCTTCTTCTTCCTTGTTGATCTAAAGTTCTTCTCATGGGATCCTAACTTCTACATGGTATCAGAGCAAGGAGTTTAAGATCCCACTTGACGACGTAGTTATGAAATATGTCCAAGAAGTTGGTAAAAGGAGTTCAACCATGAAGAGATAAGTTAATTCTCTTCTTCCTTACATTTTTTTTCTTTTTATTTACATACTCCTTTACGTTTTCTTCTTCTTCTTGAACTTTGAATCACATCAAGTCAAGATGATCTTCATATGTTGTGAAGATTTATTTTTAAGACTAAAATGATGTTATAATCTTGTTCTTCATGTAGATCAATTACAAGCTTGATCAAGATCAATTGCTACTTATTTCTTATCAAGATTGATGTTTGAGATTCAGTTACCTTTATGTAACTTCGATCAATTTCATTTGAGGTGGAATTCCAGCACATGTTGCGGTAAATTCTCCTACTTGATGTTGCTCATGGGATTGTGTTATGTTGTTGGATTCCCGTTACATGTTTGATGAAATTCCAACTCTCACTTATCCCTATTATTTTTGTTGTTCTTGAACTTCAATTCATTTTTTTACATTGAAGTATTCCCATAAGCTGAAGATAAGTTTCCTTCCGAGTGTCTTGATTTGCCTCTAAGTTTTCTCTAAATATTTTTTTGCTATCGGTTTGTGTTGGAGTTTGGATTAAGGCCTAAGTTGTTGCATCTACCTTCTCTTTTTTGTTTTTTCCTTTAAGAATATAAGAGGAATTAAGTGATGGCTGGATCTTATTCTTACTTGGCAAAAGCAAAAATTTGTTGATAATTTGGTGCTTACTCTCGTGAAAAAAATTATGTTCTCCTTTTCCCTCTATTGTTGGTGACTAATTTGGTACACGGGTTCTTCAAATTACATTGAGTAATTGTTATTTAAAGAAGGCCCCTGCCCTTGACCTCTACATTTACCTTGCCTCATCATGGAGAGTGGACACACCAATAATAAGAGTGACATACTCCACATTACTATGATTCCACTAAGAGGTCTCTCCAATTACCTTAACTGGTCACAATTGGTACGAAGGGTTCTCATTACTCGTGACCAATTTAAGTCATGTGATCAAAATCCCTCCTCCAATTGATGAAGAAAATGAAGCCTACCACAAGTGGGTTAAAAATGATAACATGGTTATCAGTTGGCTCATCAATAGCATGGAAGAGCATGTAGCTAACAATGTGGTCCACTTGGAAACAACCAAGGACATTTGGGACACTTGTGCTAAACTTTACTCGAGTACTACCTCATTACAAAGAGTATATGATTTCTTACAAAGTATGCTGCATATTAAACACGGAGATAAAATCCATGAATTTTGACTCGATTTTGGGGCCTTCTCCAAGAATGGAAAATAGTTCAGCCGTAATCCACTGACATTGCTATTCATGAATGACAACGAGAGGCCTTGGCAACAACTATTTGCTTGTCAAATATTAAGCCTTACATTGATGTAGCAAAGACCCAGCTTCAAAGTTCCTCTGCTCTTCCATCCTTCGATGAAATCAGTGCTACGTTACTATGGATACCTGATCTATCCCCCTCCTTCTTCGGTTAATGCTCCATCAGCTATGTTCTCCGGCAATCGGGGTACATCATACTCATATTGAGGACGAGGCAGAAATATGAGAGGGGGTAGAACTATGAAGGGGGCAGAAAATAGAGGTGGTTGATCGGGTTCGAATAATTCCCATACTAAGCCTCGACTTTGCACTTACTGTGGTGGTTAGAACCACGTTGTGGAAACATGTTGGAAACTTCATGGCAAGCCTGATTGGGCCATGACTAACCCAATCTCTGTTAATGTTGAGAAAAGTGAAAAAAAAGGTTGACTCTCACTCCGAAATGTGACTCTGACTACTGAAGACTATGTTGCATTTCAGAAGATGAAGTCCTTAATGAAATCTTCCATTCCTCCATTATCTACTGCCGCTACCACTATTGCCTCAGGTATGCTTTCTTCATTGTCATCCTCTTCATCTTGGATCATCGACTTTGGGCCTCCGAACATCTGTCCAGTAAAAAACACTTGTTTCAGTCAGTATCTCCTTGTCTTCAGCGGAAATTCATTACTATTGCTAATGGTACCCAAACCAAGGTCCTTGGTAAAGGTTCTTTCTCTCTTACCTCGTCTATTCCTCTTCAAGATGTTTTTTTTTGTCCCTCAATTTCCTTTAAATTTTCTTTCTGTTAGTCAATTAACAAAACAATTGAATTGCTCTGTCACCTTCTCACCGTCTTCTTGTATATTTCAGGATCTCACAACGAAGCGGCTGATTGGTGGCGGCCATGAAAAGGGGGGCTTGTACTACTTCACTCTTCCACCATTAGCTGCCTTATCATCCACTACATTCGAGGCCCAACTTTGGCCCAACTGGCTTGATCATCCGTCTACCTCTTCACTTCATTTTTTTGCTTCCTTCTTTTAAAGTACTTTCTACTTTTAGTTGTGAGGTTTGTCAATTAAGTAAACACATTAGGAGTACATATTCTCCTCGTCTTACAACTACAAGTGTTGCTCCTTTTGACTTAATACATTCTGATGTATGGGGACCATTATGCATCTCAAATATTTCCAAAGTTAAATATTTTGTCATTTTTTTATGATTTTACCCGAGTGACTTGGTTATATTTATTTAAAGAACGTTCAGAAATTCTTCCTCTGTTTAAAAATTTTCACGTTATGGTATTGAAACAATTTGGGAAGAAAATTCAAATCCTTAGGTCTGATAACGTTAAGGAATATTTGTCTAATGAATTCAAATCATTTTTTGAGGGTAATGGGCTTATCTGTTACGGTCCCTAGCCATGGATCTAGTAACTCAGTGAGTTGAATATGAATCCAGCACTGTTTGAGAGTTTCTTATCACGTTTTTGTGAAAAGAACTCTCTTATACTTCTCCTTTCACGTTAGGATTGAAAAGGATTTTCCTTTTTTCAATTATATATGCAACTAACAAGTTAAAGGATTGTTTAAGCACTCAGATATGAAACCCCTCTTTTATGATTCACGTCAAGAGGGTTTTACTTGCTGTAATGACTCAAGAACAACCCCTTTCTCTTTACTGAATTCATTCCCCTTGCAAAGGAGTTTCCTTTTCTTAATTATGAAAAAACCCAGCTAGTCAAGGAAGCTCCTTGAGGATCCAACGTGGAACCCCCTTTCTTATGGCTCATGTCAAGGTAGGGTTTCCAATTTCATGTAGCACTGGTTCCTTACGTAAAAGAGAAACATAAATCTAATCTTAATGCTTGGAATAAGATTAGCAAATACCTCTTGATGTAAACACCAATCCAGAAACCAGAATTTGTCCTCCTTCTTGGTTAGCTCACTCCAACCCTTCTCCCTTTCTGGAATTTTCGTGAAAGAGATGACCTTCTCTTGCAGCTCGAACGAGAAAGGTAATTCCTCTTCCTTTTCCTTCCAAGATCTCCTCAAAGACTCCCCAATGGATGCAGCAAACCCCCAAGAGAGTTCACACCAAGAACCCTAGAATAGAGAGCCTAGAAGGAACCTAAATTACCCTAGTTTATGCTAATTCCGAACTTCCTTTATTTCTCCATCCTTACCCCTTAAATAGGGTAATTAACATCAACATAGGTTAGGGTTATAAAACCCAATTCTACCCCTACCTTTAAGTCTTATTACAAATCAATAAAATTCGAAATTAAAAAAAACATAAATAATAAAAGTAAAGTAGATGACTCAGTGTTATTGAGTCCATAACATCTGCCCCCCCCCACCTTTAGATCAAGCTTGTCCTCAAGCTTGGAAGTTGGGTAGACCTGGTGGAAGTTGTCGAGCCGCTCCCATTCTACGTAGTTGTGGCCGATTGCTGCCCAGTGATGGCATGCAGAGAGATGTCCGGTGGTTCTTCCTCAATCATATCCTCTGTCACCTCGATATCCTCATCTTCAACCTTATCAATCAAAAACAATCTTTTGCACTGATGCCCAACCCGATATGGTTCATCACAGTTGTAACATAGATTCTTAGCCCGCCGTTCCGCTATCTCAGCACTTGTCAATTTTTTTTATATAAGGAGGTGTAGGATGAGTAGATCTCAGATCCCCTGTCAAAGTAATACCCGGGTCGTTTCTTGGAGGAATGCGCTCCCCTAACCATGGAGGTCGTCTGTGTTGTGCCTGCTGTTGTAGTTCTAAAGCACGAGCTATATTCATAGCGCTGGATAAGTCAACAGGTGCATAGAGCTCCACCTCAAGCTTTAACGCCTCAGTTAGTTCTGATGTAAACAGCGCAACTTGTTGATCCACTTGTACCATACTGTTGGCTCGTGCTAATTTTTCCTGGAATAATTTTTGATATTGCTCCACGGCCCTAGTTTGGTGTAATAAAACCAAATCTCCCAAAGGGTTACTGTAAGCCGGAGGACCAAAATGGAGAGAGCACAGTCGCTTAAATTCATCCCAATCTACCACGTCGCTATCAACCTCAACAAGCTGGTACAAAAGTTGTGCTTCCCCTAGTAAGTGGAAAACAGCTACATTGACTCAGTCATAGGTTGGGACTCGCTGATGGCTAAAATTTTTTTTGCATCGATACAACCATATCAAAGGGTCTTCTGACCCATTATAAGTAGGGAATTCCATTTTAGTATACCTCGGAATAGTGCCTCCCCCCTGGTAGAAGTGTCCCCCCGGAATGAGGGATCCTTGCTGTCCCGAGAAACTCGTCTGCCTCAGAAATTCATCTTCCCCTCTGTTATACGAATGGTCCCCTCCTCTCTGATCTGGAATGAGAGGTACAGTGCCTCCCCCCTGGTTGAGGTGTCCTCCCTGAATGAAGGGTCCTTGCTGACCCGAGAAATTTGTGTGTCTAGTAAACTCATCTCCCCCTTTGATCTGCGAATGGTCTCCCGGAATTGGGTTCTTGCCAGCGCTCAGACCAGCCTCCATGCTATCCTTCCTTCCTTTCAAAGTTTCCAAACTGAGAGTGAACTTCTCCTCCAATGCAGCAAATATTTTGCCAGTAGTTAGACCATTCTCCATGCTATCCATCCTTCCCTTCAAGGTCTCCATATCGATATCAATTTTTGAGAACCTCTCTAGGATAGTATCAAATTTTATTTCAAGCAATTCAAAGTATTCGTTGGTGCTTCTCTTTGCCATGTTACCCTACTCTGATACCAAGTTGTTACGGTCCCTAGCCATGGATCTAGTAACTCGGCGAGTTGAATATGAATCCAGCACTATTTGAGGGTTTCTGATCACGTTTTAGTGAAAATAACTCTCTTATACTTCTCTTTTCACGTTAGGATTGAAAAGGATTTTCCTTTTTTCAATTATAGATGCAACCAACAAGTTAAAGGACTGTTTAAGCACTCAGATATGAAACCCCTCTTTTATGATTCACGTCATGAGGGTTTTACTTGCAGTAATGACTCAAGAACAACCCCTTTCCCTTTACTGAATTCATTCCCCTTGAAAAGGAGTTTCCTTTTCTTAATTATGAATGAACCCAGCTAGTCAAGGAAGCTCCTTGAGGCTCCAACGTGGAACCCCCTTTCTTGTGGCTCACGTCAAGGTAGGGTTTCCAATTTCATGCAGCACTGGTTCCTTACGTAAAAGAGAAACATAAATCTAATTTTAATGCTTGGAATAAGATTAGAAAATACCTCTTGACGTCAACACCAATCCAGTAACCAGAGTTCGTTCTCCTTCCTGGTTAGCTCACGCCAACCCTTCTCCCTTTCTGGAATTTTCGTGAAAGAGATGACCTTCTCTTGCAGCTCGAAAGAGAAAGGTAATTCCTCTTCCTTTTTCTTCCAAGTTCTCCTCAAAGACTCCCCAATGGATGCAGCAAACCCCCAAGAGAGTTCACACCAAGAACCCTAGAATAGAGAGCCTAGAAGGAACCTAAATTACCCTAGTTTATGCTAATTCCGAACTTCCTTTATTTCTCCATCCTTACCCCTTAAATAGGGTAATTAACATCAACATAGGTTAGGGTTATAAAACCCAATTCTACCCCTACCTTTAAGTCTTATTACAAATCAATAAAATTCGAAATTAAAAGCAACATAAATAATAAAAGTAAAGTAGATGACTCAGTGTTATTGAGTCCATAACATTATCCATCAAACATCACGTGCCTATACCCCTCAACAAAATGGTATTGCTGAAAGGAAGAATCGTCACCTTCTTGAAGTTGCTCATGGCCTCCTCTACTTCATGAAGGTACCCTATTTTTATTGGCCTCATGCTATACTTACGACATGTTTTCTTATTAATAGGTTACCTTCATTGGTTCTTCATAATAAAACTCATTATTCTTTTTTATTTCATGGTGAAGATCTGTTTTCTCTTTCTCTTAAAGTGTTTGGATTTACATGTTTTTCTCATGTTACTTCCCCACAAAAAATAAACTTGATCCTTGGTCTATGAGGTGTATTTTTTTTGGGTATTCTCGCACCCAGAAAGGTTATGTCTGTTACAGTCCTACCCTTCGAAGGATGCTTGTTTCTCGGGATGTGACTTTCTTTGAGGACACCTCCTTCTACTCGTCCCATGATGCTCCTCCAGGATGGACATTTCCTTCTACCACTCCGTGTCCGCTTGTACCTTTCAATGTTGATATTAATCCACCCCCTGACGCATCAGCCGTACCTTCACTTGTGGAGTTTTCGGATCCACCAGAGGTAAGTCCTTCTCCTCCTATGTTTGGGCCTGAATTTGATACTAGGCCTATTGCTTTAAGAAAGGAATGTCATTCATGTACAACTTCGGATCTTATCTCAAATTTTATGTCTCATCATCACTTGTCTTCCGAGTGTTTTCAGTTCCTTGTTTCTCTTTCTTTTACTTCCATTCCACAGTCGTATTAGGAGGCTCTGAAGCATCAAGGATGGAAGGTGGCTATGGATGAAGAAATGCACACCTTATATGAAAATCAAACCTGGTCCTTAGCATCACTCCCGAAAGGTAAAAGATCGGTTGGTTGTAGATGGGTGTTTTCGGTGAAACATAACCCGAATGGATCGGTTGCTCATCTTAAACTTGGCTTGTTGCTAAAGGTTATACTCAGTGCTATGGGATAGATTATGAGGAGACCTTCTCTCTTGTTTTCAAATTGAATTCGGTACATATCATTTTATCTATTGTTGCTAACTCATCATGGCCCATATATCAATTGGATGTCAAAAATGCATATTTAAATGGTGATATACGTGAGGAAATTTATATGGTTCAACCACCTGGTTATGTGGTTGAGGAGGAGTCGGTAAGTCAGTTAAAAAAATCTTTATATGGGCTTAAACAGTTTCCTCAGGCTTGGTTTGATAAATTTAGTCAAGCACTTCTACGGTTTGGTTTTCATTGATGCTCGGTTGATCATTCAGTATATTTTAAAGATAATGTCAAAGGGAAAAATATTATTGGCTGTATATGTTGATGATATTATCTTAATCGGTGATGATGCTCAGAGCATACAAGAAGTAAAGAATATGATTTGACAGGAATTCAAGACTAAGGATTTGGGTATGCTTAAATATTTTTTGGGCATAGAAGTTCTTCAATCCAAGCATGGGATAATATTGTCTCAGCAGAAATATGTCTTGGATCTCCTTGAAGAAATAGGAATGAAGGGTTGTCGACCAGTTGACACACCTATGGATACAAATGTAAAATTGTGTACCACGAATGGAGAAGATATTGATATTGGCAAATATCAAAGACTCATGGGAAAACTGATCTTTCTCACGGTAACTAGGCCGGACATATCATATGTTGTAAGTGTGGTGAGTCAATTCATGCACAAACCACAAATTACCCACTGGCAGGTCTTAGAGAGAATATTATGATACCTAAAAGGAGCTCCGGGAAGAGGATTGCTGTATAAAAAACAAGGGCACTTCAACATAGAAGGCTTCTCAGATGCAGATTGGGTTGGATCACCTGATGATAGAAAATCTACATCGGGATATTGTACTCTTGTTGGAGGGAACTTGGTTACATGGAAAAGTAAAAAGCAACATGTGGTAGAAAGTTCTAGTGTCGAAGCAGAATACAGAGCTATGGCCCATACAGTTAGTGAACTCTTATGGATTAGGACCCTTCTCACTGAATTAGGATTTTATAAAAGGTGTTCCATGGGTCTACATTGTGATAACCAAGCAGCCATTCATATTATTTCAAATCCAGTCTTCCATAAAAGAACTAAACATATTGAGGTGGATTGTCACTTTATATGGGAGAAGTTTCAAGCAGGAATAATCTCCCTCAAACATGTTTCATCTCAAAAGTACGTAGCTGATATTCTCACTAAACCCGTTACATCTAAAATCCTATCTTTTATATGTGACAAGCTGGGTATATATGATGTCTTTTCTCCTCCAACTTGAGTGGGAGTGTTGGAAGATGGGCTAAACCCACAAGCTCAAGACAAGAAGACCACACGTCAAAGGAGTGGCATATGTGTAAAATATGGTACTTTCCATAAAGATGGCATAGAGGTGTAAATATGTTTTCCTTTTATGTCTTTTGTTTTATAGTGTTGTAGCCCAAGGGCATTGGGATTCTACAATTCACACCAAGTATCACGTTTTGCTACATTCTTCATCGATGCGAGAGCCAAGATATCCATTGTCGAGGCTCGTGTTTCTTTACAATTTTGAGTGGACGTCCAGCTGGCACCTCTATGAGAGGGGCACCGCTAGCGTCCTTCTTTCCACATTCTCCTTGGTGCCTATCACACCCTGTGTGGTGTTCATTTTTTGCAACCACGGCCTTCAACAGTCAGTGGCGCTCGCGCACTAGAGACCCGGCCTAGAAGGGAGGAGGGAGACGCAGCCCCCCCCCCCCCAAACCCCTCGAGCCTGAGTCGATGTAGGGATGGACAGAGTTCGCGTGGGTCGTTCAGATTTTGAGTCATCGACAATGATCCTTTTGCGGGTTCACCTACGGAAACCTTGTTATGACTTCTCTTTCCTCTAAATGATAAGGTTCAGTTGACTTCTTGCGACATCATTGGTGGAAAACCACCCACATCGCCGCGATTCGAACACTTCACCAAACCATTCAATCGGTAGGAGCAATGGGCGGTGTGTACAAAGGGCAGGGACGTAGTCAAAATGAGTTGATGACTCGTGCTTACTAGGAATTCCTCTTTGAAGACAAACAACTGCAATGATATATCCCCATCATGATGAAATTTTTAAAGATTACCTGGGCCTGTCGGCCAAGGCTATAGACTTGTTGAATACATCAGTGTAGCATGCGTGCGGCCCAGAATATCTAAGGGCATCACAGACTTGTTATTGCCTCAAACTTTCGTGGCCTAAACGACCATAGTCCCTCTACGAAGCTGGTCATGAAGGGTCACCTCCACATAGCTAGTTAGTAGGTTGAGGTCTCATTCGTTAATGGAATTAACCAGACAAATCACCCCACCAACTAAGAATGACCATGCACCACCACCCATAGAATCAAGAAAGAGCTCTCAGTCTGTCAATCCTTACTATATTTTGGACCTGGTAAGTTTCCCTGTGTTGAGTCAAATTAAGTTGTAGGCTCCACTCTTGGTGGTGCCCTTCCATCAATTCCTTTAAGTTTCAGCCTTGCAACCATAATCCCCCCGAAACCCAAAAACTTTGATTTCTCAAAATGTGTCGGCGGAGTCCTAAAAGCAACATCCACCGATCCCTGATTGGCATCGTTTATGGTTGAGACTAGGACGGTATCTGATTGTCTTCGAGCACCCAACTTTCATTCTTGATTAATGAAAACATCCTTGGCAAATGCTTTCGCAGTTGTTCGTCTGTCATAAATCCAAGAATTTCACCTCTGACTATGAAATACGAATGCCCCTGACTGTCCAGGTTAATCATTACTTCGATCCTAAAGGCCAACACAATAAGACCGAAATCCTGTGATGTTATCCCATGCTAATGTATCTAGAGCATAGGCTTGCTTTGAGCACTCTAATTTCTTCAAAGTAACAACATCGGTGGCACGACCCGGCCAATTAAGGCTAGGAGCGCATCGCTGGTAGAAGGGACGAGTTGACCTGTGCATACCGCGAGGCAGACTGATCAACCCAACCCAAGGTCCAACTATGAGCTTTTTAACTGCAACAACTTAACTATTGGAGCTGGAATTACAGCGGCTGCTTGCACCAGACTTGCCATCCAATGGATCCTCGTTAAGGGATATAGACTCTAAGAGCTCGGTATTGTTATTTATTGTCACTACCTCCCAGTGTTAGGATTGGGTAATTTGTGCGCCTTCTGCCTTCCTTGGATGTGGTAGCCGTTTCTCAGGCTCCCTCTATGGAATCGAACCCTAATTCTCCATCACCCGTCACCACCATGGTAGGCCCCTATCCTACCATCAAAAGTTGATAGGGCAGAAATTTGAATGATGCATCACCGGCACAAGAGCCATGTGATCCATTGAGTTATCATGAATCATCAAAACAACGGGAAGATCCCGTGTAGACCTTTTATCTAATAAATGTATCCCTTCTAGAAGTCGGGGTTTAGTGCACGTATTAGCTCTAGAATTACTACGGTTATCCGAGTAGCAAGTACCATTAAACAAACTATACCTGATTTAATGAGCCATTCACAGTTTCATAGTCTGAAATAGTTTATACTTACACAGGCATGGCTTAGTCTTTGACACAAGCATATGTCTACTAGTAGGATCAACCAGGTAGCATCAGTCCGTAATCGCGACGCTGCGACCCGACCGGTGCTCCATGCACGTGAAGGCCCACAAGGCATCGATTATCGAGCGTAAGGCACCGAAGCAAGAGGGGGCAATCTCCACCAAACCAAAGTTCTGCAGGACTTCACAATCCACCTGGGTCTAAAGCACATCGGAGTCCGATGCTTTGAGCCACGCAGCGCACAAGGCTGGTGTAAGGAAGCAACGAGATAGTCCAGTGCCTGCCTAGAACCTGTCGAGCAGGACCATAGGCAGGTTCCAAACCAAATCACACGACTAAAATACCATGTCAAGGTAGAAAAAACGCAACCAAAAATCCCTCCAAATATGCAAACAACAAACATGGGGACCACCATTTGGGGGGGTGGAGACTGGTGCACATGCGGTTGGCGACTCAAACGGTCGGGAGCACCACACGGGCAAATCCAGCATTCGCCACTCACACATGTCGCGGTCTGTATGCACGGAGCACCGACCCACACATGACCTAGAAGCATGGCACAAAAGCAAACTGGATGAGCAGGCCAATGACAGTAGACATTGCACCGTACGGTCCCGCAAAAGAACGTGCAAACAAGAGAACACAACTAGAAGGAACACGAGATGCAAACACAAGTTCGATGAGGGCAGTAAGCAGCCGGGGGCTATAGATACACTAAATGGGCCAATAATGGGGCACATGTCTGGGAAAATGGGCAAGAAGCTGCAACTCGTCTAGACAAAGGAGGTCAGCAAAACCCCCAAGCCCATGAGGATTTGCCAAAGAGCCCGTACCATCGCGTGAGGGAATTTCAAGACACGGCCAGCAACTAGGGGCACAGATTGAGGTACCAGCAAGAGCCAAACAACCTGGTGCCCTGGGTGCAACGGTGACAAGGGACTGGGAACTCAGTCCGAGGAGGGCAGTAGACACCCGGGAGCAAAACAAACACGAAGGGGGACGAGGGAGAGGCACAAGTGCACCAAAATTGGCACCAAGCGGTAGAGCTTTCCTGCATAGGAGGTCAACAAAACCCACGCACACGGGAGGTTTCACCAAAATGTCAACGATACGACACGTTCACCCACCTTGTCTTTGCCAAAAATGCGACCGCAGACATAGACAAGGACACAACACACGTACTGGGCAAAGAGGGGCACACGTGCGCATGAGACATGAAAAATGGGGATCACCTTACGAGGTGGACGAAAAAACCCGATCGGTGAGGAGATTTTGCCAAAGTGTTTGTACCTTCACACAAGGGTGACACACGAGCGCTTGGCCTGCTGGCACACACACAAAGGGCCTGCCCGCCCATGCACCCTCACTTGGCCAGCTGCCCGCGTGCGCTCACTTTTCTGATGCCTCCCACACACCATCACGCGGTAGCTTTGCATACCCGACTCGCGCACCCAAACAACTTGGCATCCTTGGGGCATTTGTCTTTTGGGAACGAGGCCTATTGTTCGAGGAGGGCAGTAGGCGCTCGTGAGCGACACGAACTCGAAAGGGGAGGAGAAGCAGGGGCATGGGTCTAGCGAGACGGGAAGAGCTCATGGCTTGCCTTTGGTGGCACACGTGAACATGAACGTGAAAAATGAGAAAACAGGGCATACGCACTGACTACACGAAAAAAGGGGTGGGTCCACCTACCTAGGCGGGCGCAAAAATCCCGTCGGCCAGGAGGTTTTGCCAAAGTGTCTGTTCTGTCACACAAGGACGATAGCACGAGCATGGCCTACCTCCGTGCATACAGGGGCTTACAAACGCGTGCCCTGGTGGCCTAGGTGCCTGGCAGCATGGGTGCCTGGGGGCAGTGAGGCCCGGGAGACTTGTAAGTTGGCAGCATGAGGGGATAGGCACCTGGCTGCCTACTGGAAATGGTGCACTAGGCTGAGGGCCCACTGTTCAAGAAGCGCAATAGACGCCCGGGAGCCACACGAACATGAAAGGGGACCAAAGTGGGGCGATGGCCCACAGTGACCAGCCATGCACGCAGCTCGTGTTCCCCGACATGCACGAATGCAGACGCAAACAAGGACAAGGACGCGACACGTGACGTGTGTGCGTTGTCAAAGAGGGGCATGTGTCAAATGGGTCACCAACCTAGGCGGGCGCAAAAAATTGCTTCGGCCACGAGGTTTCACTAAAGTGTCTGTACTGTCACAAGGTTTGCATGTGTGCAACCCGATCACAACGCGCCCTGGTTTCGGCCCATGCACGCGCGTGTGCACCTAGCACCTCACCCATTCGTGTGCACGCACTTGGCATCATGTCCCCATGTTCACATGGGGGCACCAGGCACCTCATCCCTGCGCGTGCGCACCTGCTTCCATGGTACCCCGACACTTGTTCATCTGGGCGTTTGTTCGATTGTTCGCATATGCACCTGAGTGCCTCGGCATTTATTTAATTTTTCACCTGGGCGTTTGTTTGATTGTTTTGCATATGCACCTTGGATGCCGATGGTCTCTAAGCTGCAAGACGTGTAGGCTGGATCGACTCATCGAGTCCCCATTTAAATAGGATTTACACAAGGTAAAAGCACTTGCCTTTCGTTGGTTATTTAGGGGCATCCCAAACACGTCTGCTTCGAAAGATTGATTTCAAATCAAGTTCCAAATTGTTGGACTCTGCCAGAGGGAGTGGCGATGCCATAAGAAAAATGGGAAGGGACTAATAAAATGACCAAGGCAAATAGAGCTTTTGTCGTCCGAGGATGTCATTTCCGGGTTTGCTCCCTGACCCACTCTGAGAAGGCAGTAGTAGTCGTCTCCTTCGGAAGCTCACCGCAAGAACTAGAGTAGACATCGCCAAGGGCGGAACTCATTGCGGAATCCAGATCTTGGGAATTAAATGACTTGGGTATACTTATTCGGGCCACCGGTAACCCCGTTCGCGAAAATCGCTGGTTCCCTGGTGGTTGTGGGAGAGGGACGAATCGGTACGACATGGGGCTGAATCTCAGTGGATTGTGGCAGCAAGGCCGCTCTGCCACCTACAATACCCCGTCACGTATTTAAGTCATCTGTAAAGGATTCAAGTTGCCACTAGTTCAGAACTGCAATTCATGGCGGCACCCCGAGGCTCGTCCGCCGGGGGCTTTGCAAATGACATGGGCCCATGGAAGCCGGGTGGCCCTTACTGTGGGTCGGCAAGCAAACGGCGAAGGTGGCGTCAGTCTAGCTTGGATTCTTACATAGAGGTGTTCAGTCATAATCCAACATACGATAGCTTCGCTCCAATGGCTTTTCAACCAAGTGCGGTGACCAATTTTGTGAATGAATGGTTCCTCTCATACTAGGTTGAATTACTATCTCGACACAGTCATCAGTAGGGTAAAACTAACCTGTCTCACAATCGTCTAAACCCAGCTCACGTTCCCTATTCGTGGGTGAACAATCCAACACTTGGTGAATTCTTCTTCACAATGATAGGAAGAGCTGACATGGAAGTATCAAAAAGCAACATCGTTATGAACTCTTGGCTGCCACAAGCCAGTTATTCCTATGGTAACTTTTCTAACACCTCTAGCTTCACATTCTGAAGGTCCAAAGGATTGATAGGCCACGCTTTCATGGTTAGTATTCGTACTCGAAATCAGAATCAAACGAGCTTTTACCCTTTTGTTCCACACGAGATTTTTGTTCTCGTTGAGCTCATCTTAGGACACCTGCGTTATCTTTTAAATGATGTGCCGCCTATGCCAAACTCCCCACTTGACAATGTCTTCCACCCGGATCGACTCGCCGAGGTGAGCCTTGGAACCAAAAGGAGGGGCAATGCCCTGCCTCCGCCTCACAGAATAAGTAAAATAAAGTTAAATGTAGTGGTATTTCACCTGCGCCGCCGAAGCGGCTACCACTTATCCTACACCTCTCAAGTCATTTCACAAAGTTGGACTAGAGTCAAGCTCAACAGGGTCTTCTCTCCTCGCTGATTCTGCCAAGCCCGTTCCCTTGGTTGTGATTTCATTGGATATTGGACAGGGACAACGGGAATCTCATTAATCCATTCATGTGCATCACTAATTAGATGACAAGGCATAGTTACTACAGCTGTTTACCCATGCTTGGTTGAATTTATTCTCTTTGACATTCAGAGCACTGGTGTCACAAGGTCAGATCAGCCTAAACTCACTTAGGCTAGCGGAACTCCAACTCCCGTGAAGGCCTACCTTCAATCCGTCAAAGGTAGTACAACCTCTCGCCCCTTAGATCAACGTTGCAAACTCCTTCCTCTCAAGTGAAGCACGAGCAATGATAAGGTAGACAGACAATGGATTAGGGGGAGAAAGTAAACTTATATAAATACTAGAAAAGATTACAAGGATTGGCCATCCAAGGTGGAAGGCCAACACTCTAAAAAAACTCTCCCTCACATCTATGCTTTACAAGCTATCCCCTGATCATACAAGGGTCGTCAGCCATGGAATTTATAGGTTTCGACCCCTCCCTTCTCTCATGCTTTCATCCAATGAGAGCAAAGATCCTCCCTTATCAAGTCTCCTTGATTTGATCCTCCTTTATCAAATCCCTTGATTTGCTCCCTATCCAAATCCCTTGATTTGTTCCTTTTGAACTCAATATTGTATGTGGATGTCCTAGGTGTCTCCATTCGTTTCTCCGCCCACTCAGTGTTCAAATGAGACCTAGTTGTCATAGGGAATGTATGGGAGTGGCTGAAGAAGATTTTCTCCCAAAATGGCAACCTCCCAGATTTTGCCACTTTACATGCGCACGCATGCATGCATTGCGGGACTAGCATGGCAACCCCAAATACGTTGGGCACCAGTGTTGTTGTGTTATGGTCCCGGGTCATGGATCGAGTAACATGGCATGGGATTTGTGAATCCAGCACTCAGAATTTACTCACTTCACGTCAAGGGTCTGTGTATGAGTATTTCTCCTTAACCAATGCTTGCCCAGGAGGAAAGATCCTCTTTTGAGGGTCCTATCGAGTTGTTGTGCTAGGTAGAAGACCCCACAGCAATGCTGACCTTGCTAGAGCAAGGTGCTCTCTTTTCTTGGTCACGGCAAAGAGGGTTTGGCCCTCTTTGTTGCTGCTCTAGCTAAGAATGCAATCCTTCTTTCTTAAATAACTTGAAACACAAGTTTGGGATAGATTAATACCTCTTCTTTGATGCTATGATCAGCTCCCATGTTGCACCAGGAATTGCTCAAGATTTGAGGATAAAAATCCTCACTTTGCTGCTTGGTAAGGGAGGAATTGGGCCTCTCTTGCTGCTGCTGCCGAGAAGGAGGATAGACCTCCTCTTTGGGCTCGGAAAAGGGGCAGGAAGCTCCTTTTCTTAGTAGGGATGATGGTGGATGAATTTGGGTGAAGATGGATGGCAATGGAGGGTGAATGATAGGTTGGATTTTTGGAGTAAACCCTAAACTCGGGATCAAGAGGTGATCCCAACCTATTTAGACTAGGTTATTCTAAAATCTCAAAGCTTGCCTATTTCATTCATACCTATCCCTTAAATAGGGAGTTTTAGGGTTAGGGTTACAATAATTTCCCATAATGCCCTTACATAAAAAGTAATTAGAAATAACTCCTACTTAAAACAATATAAGAAATAAATCCTACTTAAAACAATATTAGAAATAAATCCTACTCAAAGAAATATAAGAATTAAATCCTATTGAGTGAGTTGTTGTTGTCTTCTTCGTTGTGTGACTCGGTGTGCTATTGAGTCCACAACATCTGCCTCCCCATGGAGAAAGAGCTTGTCCTCAAGCTCAAAAGCTGGGTAGACTTGTTTGAAGATGTCCACATGTTCCCATGTTGCGGGGTCAGTGTCCGTCCACTGAACGAGAATCTCCCAATGATCATTGGTCAGCCGTGCACGTAACACCGCAGTTGGGTTAAGAGTAACCTCTCCATGATCAACTGGTGGTAGGAATGGAGTGGATGTAGGCTGTGCTCCGGAATGCGGCTTCAAAAGAGAGACATGAAGCACATCGTGAATTTTGGCTGTGTCCGATAATTTGAGTTGATAGGCGACTGGTCCCACGCGTCGAAGAATGGGAAATGGCCCAAAAAATCGGGGTGAGAGCTTATGACGTGGAGGTCCCGCTAGAGACTGCTAACGGTAGGGCTGGAGTCGTAGCCACACATACTTTCCAACCTCAAAAGAGACCTCACGGTGGCCTCTGTCGTATACATCCTTCATCCGAGCTTGGGCACGTCGTAGCCGTTCTGTGATATTCTGTAGCAGTAGATCCCTGTCTATGAGTGCCTGATCAATCGTGTCCATGCGGGTGGACCCTGGGTTGTACGAGAGGAGGCGAGGTGGATCCCGGCCATATATAACTCGAAAAGGAGTGGATTGCAATGCAGAGTGGAACAAAGTGTTGTAACAACATTCGGCCCACGGAAGCCATTGAACCCATTGCTGCGGACGATCCCCCACCAAGCACTGTAGATACATCTCGATGGTGCGGTTCACCATCTCAGTCTACCCGTCTGTCTGTGGATGATAGGCGGAGGAGAACTTCAATTTCGTCCCACTCAAGCGAAACAGTTCCCGCCAAAAGGTGCTCGTGAAAACTGCATCTCTTTCACTCACAATGGATTCTGGAATGCCATGTAAGCGGTTTATTTTGTCCAGGAAAGTCTGAGCAACCCGTGTTGCTGTATACGGATGAGCCATCGGTATAAAATGCCCGTACTTGGAGAATCGATCAACCACTACGAAAAGTACGGATTTGCCGGCTGACAGGGGTAGGCCTTCCACAAAATCCATTGAAATGTCGGCCCAAACCTGCATTGGAAGGGCCAGAGGCTGGAGAAGACCGGTTGGACTCAAGTGCTCGGCTTTGTTGCACTGGCATACCTGACAGTCGCTAACATAAGTCGCAATAGAGGCTTTCATGGCTTGCCAGTAAAAATCAGCTCGAATTCTGTGCAAGGTCTTCTGGATCCCCTCGTGTGTACTGTCGTGGTAGGCCGAGAGAATGGCTGGAATCAACTCGGACTCAGGTGGAAGGAAAATCCGATGCTTATAATAAATAAGTGATTCCTGGATGGACTACTTCACATTCATTGTCCCTTGTGAGATCTGCTGATGCAGTTCCTGCAGTGCAGGGTTAGTAGCATGTGCTTCTCGCACCAAGTCCATAATGAGAAATGTCGGCTGGCTGATAGAATAGACTCACTACTGATCTTCAAAACACCGGGACAAGGCATCTGTCGCCTATTTAATCTCCCCGCACGATACTCCACCGAGAAGTCAAACCCCAACAACTTACTGATCCAGTGCTGTTGTGGCGACGTCGTCAAACGCTGTTCTAGTAAGAATTTAAGGCTGTAGTGATCCGTGCGTATGAGAAAAGCCCGGCCCCAGAGATAAGGCCTCCAATGTTGGACCGCTTTGGCCAACCCAATCAATTCGCGCTCATAGGCTACCAATTTGTGATGGCGGACTGCCAACTGTCTGTTAAAATAAGGAATAGGATGGCCCAGCTGCTGTAAAACGGCCCCATGCCCACGCCCGAAGCGTCGCACTCTACCACGAACAATTCGTCGAAGTTGGGAAGTTGTAATACTGGCGCGGATGCGAGGGCAGATTTGAGTGCCACAAACGACGTGGTGGCCCCCTCATTCCAAATAAAGGAATTTTTCTTGAATAACTCATAAATGGTGCTGCCACTGGCCCATAGTTCTGAATAAATTTACGGTAGTAGCCCGCAAGACCCAGAAACCCCCGTAATGCAGAACACGACTGTGGTTGCGGCCACTCGTGAATAGCTCGGATCTTCTCGGGATCCACCGTAACCCCCTCATGTGAGACAATGTGTCCCAGATATCCCACGTGTGAAGCCGCAAAAGAACACTTGGAGTGTTTCAAATAGAGCTGATGTGCTCTTAACAAGTCGAAAACAATCCTCAAGTGTGCCAAGTGCTCCTCAACCGACTTACTATATATCAAAATATCATCAAAAAATACAAGAACAAATTTTCGAAGATAGGGGCTAAATACCTCGTTCATCAAAGTTTGAAAAGTGGAGGGTGCATTGGATAACCCGAACGGCATGACGACGAACTCAAAGTGGCCATGGTGCGTGCGGAACGCCATCTTCTCGATATCAGAGGGGTGCATCCGGACCTGATGGTATCCCGAACGGAGGTCGAGTTTAGTGAATAACCACGACCCTTGTAACTCATCTAGAAGCTCATCCACTACCGGAATCGGGAACTTGTCTTTTACTGTCTGCACGTTCAACTCCCGATAATCCACGCAGAACCTCCATGTCCCATCATGTTTCTTCACAAGTAAGACAGGTGAAGAGAATGGGGAGCGGCTGGGACGAATAAGACCTTGTTTCAACATCTCATGGCACTGACGCTCTATATCGTCCTGCTGAAGGTGTGGGTAACGGTATGGTCGCACGACCACTACCTCAGAACCTGGTTTCAGACAGATCCTGTGGTCACAGTGTCTCATGGGAGGCAACCCCGAAGACTCCTGGAAGAGGTCATAGAACTCCTCAACCAGACCATCACTAGTACTGTCAGGCTGATCCTGTGTCTGCAAAGTGTGTATGCGGTGGGCCCTGTCCACCTGACAACCCTATAAGAGCACCCGACTTTCGGCCAAATCAAAGCTCATGGTTAAAGCCGAAAAGTCCCACAGAATGGGCCCCAATGTTTGTAACCATTTAATGCCTAAAACCATATCAAATCCCGCTAGGGGAATAACAAAAAATTCCGCATTAAATGACAACAAGTAGGTTGGGATTTTCAATCTTTTGTATCCTGATTTGGATTTCTTAATTGCTGATATTATCCCCCATGTTACCCTGCTCTAATACCAAGTTGTTACGGTCCCGGGTCATGGATCGAGTAACACGGCATGGGATTTGTGAATCCAGCACTCAGAATTTACTCACTTCACGTCAAGGGTCTGTGTATGAGTATTTCTCCTTAACCAATGCTTGGTCAGGAGGAAAGATCCTCTTTTGAGGGTCCTACCGAGTTGTTGTGCTCGGTAGAAGACCCCACAGCAATGCTGACCTTGCTAGAGCAAGGTGCTCTCTTTTCTTGGTCACGACAAAGAGGGTTTGGCCCTCTTTGTTGCTGCTCTAGCTAAGAATGCAATCCTTCTTTCTTAAATAACTTGAAACACAAGTTTGGGATAGATTAATACCTCTTCTTTGATGCTATGATCAGCTCCCACGTTGCACCAGGAATTGTTCAAGATTTGAGGATAAAAATCCTCACTTTGCTGCTTGGTAAGGGAGGAATTGGGCCTCTCTTGCTGCTGCTACCGAGAAGGAGGATAGACCTCCTGTTTGGGCTCGGAAAAGGGGCAGGAAGCTCCTTTTCTTAGCAGGGATGATGGTGGATGAATTTGGGTGAAGATGGATGGCAATGGAGGGTGAATGATAGGTTGGATTTTTGGAGTAAACCCTAAACTCGGGATCAAGAGGTGATCCCAACCTATTTAGACTAGGTTATTCTAAAATCTCAAAGCTTGCCTATTTCATTCATACCTATCCCTTAAAAAGGGTGTTTTAGGGTTAGGGTTACAATAATTTCCCATAATGCCCTTACATAAAAAGTAATTAGAAATAACTCCTACTTAAAACAATATAAGAAATAAATCCTACTTAAAACAATATTAGAAATAAATCCTACTCAAAGAAATATAAGAATTAAATCCTATTGAGTGAGTTGTTGTTGTCTTCTTCGTTGTTTGACTCAGTGTGCTATTGAGTCCACAACATCTGCCTCCCCATGGAGAAAGAGCTTGTCCTCAAGCTCAAAAGCTGGGTAGACTTGTTTGAAGATGTCCACACGTTCCCATGTTGCAGCGTCGGGGTCAATGTCCATCCACTGAACGAGAATCTCCCAATGATCATTGGTCAGCCGTGCACGTAACACCGCAGCTGGGTTAAGAATAACCTCGCCATCATCAACTGGTGGTAGGAATGGAGTGGATGTAGGTTGTGCTCCGGAATGCGGCTTCAAAAGAGAGACATGAAACACATCGTGAATTTTGGCTGTGTCCGGTAATTTGAGTTGATAGGCGACTGGTCCCACGCGTCGAAGAATGGGGAACAGCCCAAAAAATCGGGGTGAGAGCTTATGACGTGGAGGTCCCGCTAGAGACTGCTGACGGTAGGGCTGGAGTCGTAGCCACACATACTTTCCAACCTCAAAAGAGACCTCACGGTGGCCTCTGTCGTATACATCCTTCATCCGAGCTTGGGCACGTCGTAGCCGTTCTGTGATATTCTGTAGCAGTAGATCCCTGTCTATGAGTGCCTGATCAATCGTGTCCACGCGGGTGGACCCTGGGTTGTACGAGAGGAGGCGAGGTGGATCCCGGCCATATGTAACTCGAAAAGGAGTGGATTGCAATGCAGAGTGGAACGAAGTGTTGTAACAATATTCGGCCCACGGAAGCCATTGAACCCATTGCCGCAGACGATCCCCCACCAAGCACCGTAGATACATCTCGATGGTGCAGTTCACCACCTCAGTCTGCCCGTCTGTCCGTGGATGATAGGCGGAGGAGAACTTCAATTTTGTCCCACTCATGCGAAACAGTTCCCGCCAAAAGGTGCTCGTGAAAATTGCATCTCTGTCACTCACAATGGATTCTGGAATGCCATGTAAGCGGACTATCTACTCCAGGAAAGTCTGAGCAACCCGTGTTGCTGTATACGGATGACCCATCGGTATAAAATGCCTGTACTTGGAGAAACAATCAACCACTACGAAAAGTATGGATTTGCCGGCTGATAGGGGTAGGCCTTCCACAAAATCCATTGAAATGTCGGCCCAAACCTGCGTTAGAAGGGCTAGAGGCTGGAGAAGACCGGCTGGACTCAAGTGCTCGGCTTTGTTGCGCTGGCATACCTGACAGTCGCCAACATATGTCTCAATAGAGGCTTTCATGGCTTGCCAGTAAAAATCAGCTCGAATTCTGTGCAAGGTCTTCTGGATCCCCTCGTGTGTACTGTCGTGGTAGGCCGAGAGAATAGCTGGAATCAACTCGGACTCAGGTGGAAGGAAAATCCGATGCTTATAATAAATAAGTGAATCCTGGATGGACCACTTCACATTCATTGTCCCTTCTGAGATCTGCTGATGCAGTTCCTGCAGTGCAGGGTTAGTAGCATGTGCTTCTCGCACCAAGTCCATAATGAGAAATCTCGGCTGGCTGATAGAATAGACCGACTGCTGATCTTCAAAACACCATGACAAGGCATCTGCCGCCTTATTTAATCTCCCCGCACGATACTCCACCGAGAAGTCAAACCCCAACAACTTACTGATCCAGTGCTGTTGTGGCGACGTCGTCAAACGCTGTTCTAGTAAGAATTTAAGGCTGTAGTGATCCGTGCGTATGAGAAAAGCCCGGCCCCAGAGATAAGGCCTCCAATGTTGGACCGCTTTGGCCAACCCAATCAATTCGCACTCATAGGCTGCCAGTTTGTGATGGCGGACTGCCAACTGTCTGCTAAAATAAGCAATAGGATGACCCAACTGCTGTAAAATGGCCCCCATGTCCACGCCCGAAGCGTCTCACTCTACCACGTACAATTCGTCGAAGTTGGGAAGTTGTAAGACTGGCGCGGATGCGAGGGCAGCTTTGAGTGCCACAAACGATGTGGTGGCCCGCTCATTCCAAATAAAGGAATTTTTCTTGAGTAAACTCGTCAATGGTGCTGCCACTGGCCCATAGTTCTAAATAAATTTACGGTAGTAGCCCGTAAGACCCAGAAAACCCCGTAATGCAGAACACGACTGTGGTTGCGGCCACTCGTGAATAGCTCGGATCTTCTCGGGATCCACCGTAACCCCCTCATGTGAGATAATGTGTCCCAGATATCCCACGTGTGAAGCCGCAAAAGAACACTTCGAGTGTTTCAAATACAGCTGATGTGCTCTTAACAAGTCGAAAACAATCCTCAAGTGTGCCAAGTGCTCCTCAACCGACTTACTATATATCAAAATATCATCGAAAAATACATGAACAAATTTTCGAAGATAGGGGCTAAATACCTCGTTCATCAAAGCTTGAAAAGTGGAGGGTGCATTGGATAACCCGAACGGCATGACGACGAACTCAAAGTGGCCATGGTGTGTGCAGAACGCCGTCTTCTCGATATCAGAGGGGTGCATCCGGACCTGATGGTATCCCGAATGGAGGTCGAGTTTAGTGAATAACCACGACCCATGTAACTCATCCAGAAGCTCATCCACTACCGGAATCGAGAACTTGTCTTCTACTGTCTGCATGTTCAACTCCCGATAATCCACGTAGAACCTCCATGTCCCATCATGTTTCTTCACAAGTAAGACGGGTGAAGAGAACGGGGAGCGGCTGGGATGAATAAGACCTTGTTTCAACATCTCATGGCACTGACGCTCTATCTCGTCCTTTTGAAGGTGTGGGTAACGGTATGGTCGCATGACCACTACCTCAGAACCTGGTTTCAGACAGATCCTGTGGTCACAGTGCCTCATGGGAGGCAACCCCGAAGACTCCTGGAAGAGGTCATAGAACTCCTCAACCAGACCATCATTAGTACTGTCAGGCTGATCCTGTGTCTGTAAAGTGTGTATGAGGTGGGCCCTGTCCACCTGACAGCCCTGTAAGAGCACCCGACTTCCGGCCAAATTAAAGCTCATGGTTAAAGCCGAAAAGTCCCACAGAATGGGCCCCAATGTTTGTAACCATTTAATGCCTAAAACCATATCAAATCCCGCTAGGGGAATAACAAAAATTTCCGCATTAAATGAAGTAAATCCAATGGAAAAAGTTACCGCCTTACTAATCCCATAGCTAGGGACCTTCTCGCCATTGGCCACTAAGACGGTGGTTGTCGGATGAGTGTGTATCTGGAGCTGGAGATGCTGTGCGGCTGTCAAACTCAGAAAATTATGTGTACTCCCCGAGTCGACTAGTCCCACCAGTTTTCGGTCGATGACATGAGCTCGGACTTGCATTGTAGTAGGCGATTTCTGCCCAGTAATAGCATGCAAGGATATCTCTGGTGGTTCCTCCTAGATAATATCCTCTGGTTCCTCTGGATCCTCTGAATCCTCCATCTAGAGCCAAAATAATCGTTTACATTGGTGTTCGACCCGATACTGCTCATCGCAGTTATAACAGAGATTTTTGGACCGCCTTTCTGCCATCTCCGCACTCGTCAATTTTTTTATAAAGCTCGGTAGGGAAATACCAGGGCTGGGATCGGCTACCCGAGTCGTAGTCGGAGTGTGTCTGGATGGTGCTGCTGTAAGTGCTCCCTGAGATGAATTATAGCGGCGCCCTTGCCACGTGGAGGAAGTGTTCCTCTCACTCGACCAACCCGGCTTACGTTGGTGCAACTGTTGTCGTTGTTCCATTGCTCGGGCCATATTCATGGCATGAGCTAGATCCGTGGGCATAAGGAGTTCTACCTCTAGCCGTAAATACTCATTGAGACCTGCTGTGAATAAGGAGACCTGCTGGTCAACCAATACCCTCTCTCTAGCACGAGCCAACTTTTCCTGGAAGATTTTTTGATAGTGTTCCACCGAACCCGTTTGTCTCAATAGGACTAACTCTCCCAAGGGGTTGCTGTTGGCGGGAGGCCCAAATCTAACTGTGCATAGATTTTTAAATTCTCCCCAAGTCATCCCCGGTCTCTCTTTCTCTACTTGAGTCACCCATAACATGGCTTCATCTGTCATATGGAAAGAGGCTAGTTGCACCTTATCCCATTCAGTAGTCCCTTGGTTCAAAATTTTTTTTTCACATCTATGCAACCAAATTACGGGATCCACAGAACCATTGAAAGAGGGAAACTCTAACTTGGTGTACCTTGGGATTGTGCCTCCATGCTGAGGTGCTTGGACAGCAGTGCGCCCAGGCCACTGCTCCCCTCTTCTGTGATATGGTTGAGCAACCTCTCTCACCTCTGGACTCTAATGTCTCTCTGTCCTCAACTCCTGTAGCATGCTAATGATTCGGCTCATCTCTTCTTCCAAACCACAAACCTTTCCCAACACTGGTTGTGCTGTTTCAAGGCTATCTTCTATCTTTTGTATCTTGATTTGGATTTCTTCATTGCTGATATTATCCCCCATGTTACCCTGCTCTGATACCAAGTTGTTACGGTCTCGGGTCATGGATCGAGTAACACGGCGTGGGATTTGTGAATCCAGCAATCAGAATTTACTCACTTCACGTCAAGGGTCTGTATATGAGTATTTCTCCTTAACCAATGCTTGGCCAGGAGGAAAGATCCTCTTTTGAGGGTCCTACCGAGTTGTTGTGCTAGGTAGAAGACCCCACAACAATGCTGACCATGCTAGAGCAAGGTGCTCTCTTTTCTTGGTCACGGCAAAGAGGGTTTGGCCCTCTTTGTTGCTGCTCTAGCTAAGAATGCAATCCTTCTTTCTTAAATAACTTGAAACACAACTTTGGGATAGATTAATACATCTTCTTTGATGCTATGATCAGCTCCCACGTTGCACCAGGAATTGCTCAAGATTTGAGGATAAAAATCCTCACTTTGCTGCTTGGTAAGGGAGGAATTGGGCCTCTCTTGCTGCTGCTGCCGAGAAGGAGGATAGACCTCCTCTTTGGGCTCGGAAAAGGGGCAGAAAGCTCCTTTTCTTAGTAGGGATGATGGTGGATGAATTTGGGTGAAGATGGATGGCAATGGAGGGTGAATGATAGGTTGGATTTTTGGAGTAAACCCTAAACTCGGGATCAAGAGGTGATCCCAACCTATTTAGACTAGGTTATTCTAAAATCTCAAAGCTTGCCTATTTCATTCATACCTATCCCTTAAATAGGGAGTTTTAGGGTTAGGGTTACAATAATTTCCCATAATGCCCTTACATAAAAAGTAATTAGAAATAACTCCTACTTAAAACAATATAAGAAATAAATCCTACTTAAAACAATATTAGAAATAAATCCTACTCAAAGAAATATAAGAATTAAATCCTATTGAGTGAGTTGTTGTTATCTTCTTCGTTGTGTGACTCGGTGTGCTATTGAGTCCACAACAGATAGTAGGCGCGAGGGGTTCTCTTCATAAATGACTCGAAAGGGGGTAGTACCCAATGCGGTGTGGTAGGACGTATTATAACAATACTCTGCCCATGCTAACCAATGAACCCACTGCTGGGGAGTGTCCCCCACAAAGCATCTCAAATACATCTCTAGTGTGCGATTTACCACCTCTGTCTGGCCGTTTGTCTGAGGGTGGTATGATGAAGAGAAGGCTAACTTGGAGTCGTGGAGCTTAAATAGTTCCCCCAGAATTTGCTGGTGAATATAGCATCACGGTCACTAATGATGGTCTTCGAAGCCCATGGAGCCGGACAATATGATCCATGAAGAGTGTGGCTATATAAGGATGGTTGAGGGCCATATAGTGTGCATATTTTGAGAACCGGTCTACCACAACAAGAATAACAAATTTCCCTACAGAAGGAGGAAGCCCATCTATAAAATCCATTGAGAGGTCTGTCTATACCTGTGAAGGAAGTTGAAGGGGCTGTAGCAAGCCGGCGGGTTGTAAAGATTCAGATTAATCCTGCTGATAGACCTGGCATGCGGCAACATAATCAGCAATGACCCACTTCCTACCCCTCCAATAAAACTCCCAGCTAAGACGGGTTCTAGTACCATGCAGGTTATAGCCCAATTACATCATCTACAATTACTTGCTTTAGTTCACTTGGGCAGTACACATAATTTCATCAGTCAGCTGGCGGCATAACAACTTGGGTTAGTAGTCCAGCAACAGACTGGCCTTTCTGTATCAGTAGCCAATGGGGCTAAAATTACTAGTGTGGGCATCTCCCCAGCCAACTTTGATATTGAGGGACACACATTTATTGCCGATTTCCTAGTGATTCCACTTTCAGGATTTGATTTGGTACTGGGAATTAAATGGCTACAACTATTGGGGCCAGTACGATGGGATTTTAAAGCTTTGACCATGTCCTTTACAGAGGACCACCGTCAGATTATATTGTAGGGCACCCAAGCACCAGTGCCCTGTGCACTACAGGTTGTTCAAGTCCAGACAACGGCCAACTATAAGTTATCTCAATTACTTACAGACTTTGAGGATATCTTTCAGGAACCTACTGCACTACCGCCAATTAGGCATTGTGATCATCGTATCCGTTTGAAAACGGGCACTGAACCTGTAGTGGTGCGTCCTTATCGTTACCCCCACTTACAGAAGGATGAGATTGAAAGGCAGTGCCAGAAGATGCTAGCCTAGGGTATTATTCAGCCCAGTAGGTCTCCTTTTTTCTCACTGGTATTACTGGTCCACAAGCATGATAAGTCATGGAGGTTTTGTGTAGATTACAGGCAACTCAATGCGCATACCATTAAAGATAAATTTCCCATCCCAGTGGTGGACGATTTGCTAGATGAGCTACATGTTGCTACTATTTTTACCAAACTCGATTTGAAATCTGGCTATCATCAAATTCAAGTTCACTCATCAGATGTGGAGAAAAAAGCGTTCCGCATGCATCACAGCCATTTCGAGTTCCTCGTAATGCAATTTGGTCTCTCAAATGCGCCTTCCACATTCCAGGTCCTCATGAAGGTATTTTCCTCTCTCTTGAGGAAATACGTTTTCGTATTTTTCAACGATATTTTGGTCTATAGCAACAGTTGGGAAGAGCATCTTCAGCACCTTCACCAGGTATTTTCTCTTATCCGTTCACATCATTTGGTTTTAAATCAGTCCAAATGTTCTATGGGAACTTCAGAAGTGGCATACTTGGGCCATGTTATTTCAGCAGTTGGGGTGAAAGTAGACCAGAGTAAGATACATGCCATCACAGATTGGCCTCCTCCCACATCCATTATAGCCTTAAGGGGATTTTTGGGCCTAGCTAGGTATTACAGAAAATTTATTCGCAGCTATGGTCAGATTGCAGCTCCGCTCAACAACCTACTCAAGAAAAATGCCTTTACCTGGTTGGAGACAGCAGCTTATTCCTTTCAGCAGTTGAAAGAGGCCTTATCATCCACCCCAGTTGTGCAACTACCCGATTTTGAGGAGTCATTTGTGGTGGAATGTGATGCTTTGGGGGGTGGTATTGGTGCAGTGTTACACCAATAGGGACACCTGATTGCTTATTTTAGCCGCCAACTTGGCCAGCACCACCACAAGTTAGCAGCTTATGAGAGGGAACTGATCGGATTAGCGAAAGCCATACAACATTGGCGGCCTTATCTCTGGGGGTGCCCATTTATGATTTGTACTGATCATTGCAGCCTCAAGTATCTGCTTGAACAATGCCTCACTACCTCACCATAGCAGCATTGGTTAAGTAAACTTATGGGTTTGACTTTACTGTAGAGTATAAACCTGGGAGTTTGAATGTAGAGGCTAATGTTTTATCTCGCCGGGACATTCCAGAGCCATAATTACATGCCATAAGTCAGCCCAGAGCTCTCTTGTTGGATTCTATAAGGGAAGAGGCACAACAGTACTAGAAAATTATTGCTTTGTATCAAGAGATCTAGTAGGGGACAGCAACCACCCATTGGACGGCTCGGAACAATCTGGTCCTATACAAAAACAGAATCTTTCTACACCACACGTCCCCACTGATTCACAACATTTTAGCCTCCTTCCATGACAGTACACATGAGGGTCGACAAAAAACAAATTTCTGGATAAGTCGGGAATTTTATTGGAGAGGCATGAAGCGCAGTATAGCCGATTATGTGGCGGCTTGTCAGATTTGTCAACGGAATAAATCTGAATCATTAAGTCCAGCTGGGTTGTTCCAACCACTTCAGCTGTCATCACAGATTTGTTATGATATTTCCATGGACTTCATAGATGGACTTCCCTCTTCGTCAGGCAAATCCGTTATCTTTGTAGTGGTTGATCATTTCTCAAAGTATGGCTACTTCATCCCTCTGGCACATCCTTACACTACAGCTCAGGTCGCTCAGCTGTTAATGGATAATATTGTCCGCTTACATGGGATGCCTAATTCCATTACCAATGACATGGATGTAATCTTTACCAGTATATTTTGGAAAAAACTATTCAAGCTGTAGGGTACAACGCTAGCATTCTCTTCAGCCTACCATCCACAAACAGATGGTCAAACAGACGTCATCAATAGGACAATTGAGATGTATCTTCGTTGTTTCGTGGGGGACTCACCTAAAAGGTGGGTTAAGTGGCTCGCCTAGGCTGAATTTTGTTACAACACTTCCTACCACAACGCACTCAGAACAACCCCATTCAAGGTAGTATATGGTAGAGACCTGCTCAGCCTTTTATCATATGAACTGGGTGCCTCCAAGGTTGCCACTTTGGACCAAGCATTAACCGAAAGAGACACCTTGCTCACTGAGGTGCGTACTCGTCTCCAGGAGGCACAACATACTATGAAGTTGTATTATGACAAGAAGCACTGGGAAGTCTTCTTTTCTCCAAGAGATTATGTATGGCTGCGTCTCCAACACTATAGGCAGCTGTTGCTGATAGTCTCCAAACGCCACAAGCTCTCTCCGAAGTATTATGGTCCCTTTAAGGTTATGGACTGCATTGGTACAGTTGCCTACTACTTGCAACTTTTTCCAGAGGTCAGGATTCACAATGTGTTTCATGTCTCCCAACTGAAGGCCTTCCAAGGTGAATCTCCCTTGCTGCACACACCTCTACCCCCACTACATGAGGGACATGTACTTTCTACTCCAGCACAAGTATTACAGGCTCGCCGCATTTAGGGTGATTGGGAGATCCTAGTCCAATGGGCTGATGCGGATCCCAGTGACACAACATGGGAGCCGGTAGCTGCGTTCCGCACCCTCTACCTCTATTTTTTTCTCCAGGAGGGGGGTGATGTTATGGACTCCATAGTATCACGAGTTATCCACAGGCATAGGAATTAAATTATGTCAATTTACTTTTAATGTAATTTCATTTGGTTTGGTTTGGTTTACTTTGGTTTGGTTTGGTTTAGATGTAATGTGGCCTGAACCACTTGACCTATGGGTCACTTTTGTAATTCCATCCTCAACCCTATTTAGGGGGACGTCAAGGAAAGGGAAAAAGGAAGTATTGACAAAATTAGAGTTAAAAAGGTCAGATTCTCCCTCAAAGGTTTAGGTCAGATTCTCCCTCTGAGGTCCAGGTCGAGCTTCCTTCAAAGCTCCATCATTCTATTCAATTTCCATCATTCCTCGTTCCAGAAACAAGAATCCTCTTCCAGCGCCAAGAACTAATGTGGAGGGAAGAGAGGAAAGAAGGGTGACTCGATCCATGGCTTGGGAAGAACCTAACAGCGAGGGCAGCTTTGAATGCCACAAACGACTTGGTGGCCTCCTCATTCCAAATAAAGGAATTTTTCTTGGGTAGACTTGTCAATGGTGCTGCCACTGGCCCATAGTTCTGAATAAATTTGTAGTAGTAGCCCGCAAGACCCAAAAGAACCCCGTAATGTAGAACACGACTGTGGCTGCGGCCACTCGTGAATAGCTCGAATCTTCTCGGGATCCACCGTAACCCCCTCATGTGAGATAATGTGTCCCAGATACCCCACATGTGAAGCTACCAAAGAACACTTGCAATGTTTCAAATAGAGCTGAGGTGCTCGTAACAAGTCGAAAACAAACCTCAAGTGTGCCAAGTGCTCCTCAACCGACTTGCTATATATCAAAATATCATCGAAAAATACAAGAACAAATTTTCGAAGATAGGGGCTAAATACCTCGTTCATCAAAGTTTGAAAAGTGGAGGGTGCATTGGATAACCCGAACGGCATGACGACGAACTCAAAGTGGCCATGGTGTGTGCAGAACACCGTCTTCTTGATATCAGAGGGATGCATCCGGACCTGCTGGTATCCTGAACGGAGGTCGAGTTTAGTGAATAACCAGGACCCATGTAACTCATCCTGGAGCTCATCCACTACCAGAATCTGAAACTTGTCTTTTACTGTCTGCACATTCAACTCCCGATAACCCACGCAGAACCTCCATGTCCCATCATGTTTCTTCACAAGTAAGACAGGTGAAGAGAATGGGGAGCGACAGGGACGAATAAGACCCTATTTCAACATCTCCTGGCACTGACTCTCTATCTCATCCTTCTGAAGGTGTGGGTAACGGTACGGTCGCATGACCACTACCTCAGATCCTGGTTTCAGACAAATCCTGTGGTCACAATGCCTCAGGGGAGGCAACCCTGAAGGCTTCTGGAAGAGGTCAGAGAACTCCTCAACCAGACCTCACTAGTACAAATTGTTCCTGTGTCTGCAAAGTGTGCATGCAATGGGCCCTGTCCACCTGACAGCCCTGTAAGAGCACCCGACACCTGGCCAAATCAAAGGTCATGGTTAAAGCCAAAAAGTCCCACAGAATGGCCCCCAACATTTGTAACCATTTAATGCCTAATACCATATCAAATCCCACCAGTAGAATAACAAAAAATTCAGCATTAAACGAAGTAGAACCAATGGAAAAAGTTACTGCCGTACTAATCCTGTAGCCAGGGACCTTCTCGCCGTTGGCCACTGAGACGATGGCTGTCGGATGAGAGTGTATCTGGAGCTGGAGATGTTGTATGGCTATCAAACTAAAAACATTGTGTGTAATCCCCGAGTTGACTATTCCCACCAGTTTTCAGTCGATGACATGAGTTCGGACTTGCATTGTATTAGGCGATTTCTGCCTAGTGATAGCATGCAAGGATATCTTCGGTGGTTCCTCCTCGATAATATCCTCTGGCTCCTCTGAATGCTCCACCTCGAGCCCAAACAATCGTTTACATGGGTGTCCTACCCAATACTACTCATCGCAGTTATAACATAAATTTTTGGACTGCCTTTCTGCCATCTCCGCACTTGTCAATTTTTTTATAAAGCTCGGTAGGGAATTACCAGGGCGGGGATTGGCTACCCGAGTCATAGTCGGAGTGTGTCTGGATGGTGCTGCTGGAGATGCTCCCTGAGATGAAGTATTATGATGCCCTTGCCACGTGGAGGAAGTGTTCCTCACACCTGACCAACCTGGCTTACGTTGTTGTAGCTGTTGTCGTTGTTCCATTGCTCGGGCCATATTCATTGCGTGAGCTAAATCTGTAGGCATAAGGAGTTCTACCTCTAGCCATAAATACTCGTTGAGACCCGTTGTGAATAGGGAGACCTGCTGGTCAACCAATACCCTCTCACCAGCATGAGACAACTTTTCCTGGAACAATTTTTGATATTGTTCCACCGAACCAGTTTGTTGCAACAGGACTAACTCTCCCAGGGGGTTGCTGTTGGCGAGAGGGCCAAATCTAACTGTGCATAGATTTTTAAATTTTCCCCAAATCATTCCTTGTCTCTCTTTCTCTACTTGAGTAACCTATAACATGGCTTCATTGTCATATGGAAAGAGGCTAGTTGCACCTTATCCCACTCAGTAGTCCCTTTGTTCAAAAAAAAATTTCACATCTATGCAACCAAATTAAGGGATCAACTGAACCATTGAAAGAGGGAAACTCTAACTTGGTGTACCTTGGAACTGTGCCTCCATGCTAGGATCCTTGGACAGCAGTGCACCCAGGCCACTGCTCCCCTCTTCTATGATATGGTTGAGCAACCTTTCTCACCTCTGGACTCTGATGTCTCTCTACCCTCAACTCCGTTAGCATGCTGATGACTCGGCTCATCTCTTCTTCCAAACCACAAACCTTCCTCAACACTGGTTGTGATGTTTCAAGGCTATCTTCTATCTTTTGTATCCTGATTTGGATTTTTTCATTGTTGATATTATCCCCCATCTTACCCTGCTTTGATACCAAGTTGTTACGGTCCTGGGTCATGGATCGAGTAACACGGCATGGAACTTGAGACTCCAACACTCAGAATTTAAGCTAACTTCATGTCAAAGGTCTGTATATGAGTCTTTCTCTTTGACCAGTGCTTGGCCAGGAGGAAAGCTCCTCTTTTGATGGTCTTACCGAGTTGCTGATACCTCACAGCAACGCTGAGCATGCTAGAGCAAGCTGCCCTCTTTTCTTGCTCACGGCAAAGAGGGTTTGGCCCTCTTTGTTTCTGCTCTAGCTAAGAGTGCAACCCTTCTTTCTGAATTAACTTGAAACATGAGTTTGGGATAAATTATTACCTCTTCTTTGCTGCTATGATCAGCTCCACGTTGCACTAGGATTGCTCAAGATCTGAGGATGAAGATCCTCACTTTTTTGCTCGATAAGAGAGGAATTGAGGCCTCTCTTGCTGTTGCTGCCGAGAGGGTGGACAGACCTCCTCTTTGGACTTGGAAAAGGGGCAGGAAGCTCATTTTCTTATAGGGATAATGGTGGATGATTTTGGGTGAAGGTGGATGGCATTGGAGGGTGAAGGATAGGTTGGATTTTTGGAGTAAACCCTAAACTCGAGATGAAGAGGTGATCTCAACTTGTTTACACTAGGTAATTCTAAAATCTCAAAGCTTACCTATTTCATTCATTCCTTTCCCTTAAATAGATCACGTCATGGATTTTTAGGGTTAGGGTTACAATAATTCCCATATTGCCCCTACATATAAAAGTAATGAGAAATAACTCCTACTTAAAACAATATAAGAAATAAATCCTACTCAAAGTAATATAAGAAATAAATCCTATTGAGTGAGTTGTTGTTGCCTCCTTCATTGTGTGACTTGGTGTGCTATTGACTCCACAACATCTGCCTCCCCATGGAGAAAGAGCTTGTCGTCAAGCTTAAAAGATGGTAGACTTGTTTCAAGATGTCCACACGTTCCCATGTTGCCATGTCGGGGTCAGTGTCTGTCCATTGAACGAGAATCTCCCAATGGTCATTGGTCAGTTGAGCCCATAACACCGCAGCTGGGTTAAGAATAACCTTGCCATTATCAACTGGTGGTAGGGATGGAGTGGATGTAGGCTGCGCCCCAGAATGTGGCTGCAATAGAGAGACATGAAACATATCATGAATTTTGGCTGTGTTCGGTAATTTGAGCTGATAGGCGACTGGTCCCACATGTCTAAGAATGGGAAACGACTTGAAAAATCTTGGAGAGAGCTTATGTCGTGGAGGTCCCACAAGAGATTGATGACGGTAGGGCTGGAGCTGTAGCCACACATACTCCCCAACCTCCCCAACCGTGGACCACCTATTGATCAAGTAGACATTTTTAATAAAAAATAGTTAAAAAATGATACCATTGTGATTAGTTGGCTAATAAAAAAGCATGGAAAATTGTGGAAAGAATGCACTTATTGTGGGAGATATGGCCACACTATCAATACATGTTATTACAAATGGTCACTATGGAGAAATATGTTATAATGCCAACGATAACTCAGACTTGACAAAGGCTAATCAAGCCTTGGTACGTGATACAAAGGACGATCAGCCCACAAAATCAATTGAAAAGAAAATTTTAACTGGTGAAGAATACGAGTTGTTTCAGAAAATGATGGGTTCTTCTCCAAGTTCCTCACTAAATACCACTGCCACCACTGCTTCAGGTATGCTATCTGCCTCATCTTCATCCTGGATAATTGACTCAGGAGCCTCTAAGCATCTTACAGGTCACAGACATTGATTACATTTTGTATATCTGTATCTCTCACATAAGTTTGTTTCCATAGCTGACGGTTCTCAAACCAAGGTTCAAGGGAAAGGATCCACTTCCATTACACCATCACTTCCAGTCATTGATATTCTATTTGTTCCTACCTTCCCTTTGAATTTGTTATCTGTTAGCTAGCTGGCAAAGTATTTTAATTGCTACATCACCTTCTCACCCTCTTCATGTGTATTTCAGGATCTTATAACGAAGTAGGTGATTGGTGGAGGACGTGAACAAGGGAGGCTATACTACCTGGATGTGCCAAAAATAAATATAGTTTCCACCAATGAAAATGAGACAAGGTTGTGGCACAACCGGTTGGGACATCCATCTTCACAATCTCTTCATTATATGTCCTACTCTTAAAGTCTGGTCTGGGATTAATTGTGAATTTTGTCAACTGAGTAAACTGTTATGGACTCCATAGCATCACGAGTTATCAATAGGCATAGGAATTAAATTATGTTACTTTCCTTTTCATGTAATTCAATTTGGTTTGGTTTGGTTTAGATTTAATGTGGCATGAACTAGTTGACCCATGGATCTAACTTGTATCTCCATCCTCAACCCTATTTATGGGGACGTCAAGGTGAATCAAAGCAAGCTTTGAGAAAATTAGAATTAAACAGGTCGGATTCTCCCTTAGAGGTCCAGGTCGAACTTCCTTCAAAGCTCATTCATTCCATTCCGAATTCCACCATTCCACGTTCTAGAAACAAGAATTCTCTTCCAGCATCAATATTCAATATGGAGGGAAGAGAGGAAATAAGGGTGACTCGATCCATGGCTAGAGAAGATCCCAACATCTAGGCAATTACTTGAGGAAGAGGACAAAGGTTCAAGCTCAAATCCTCGATGAAGTGCGTCAGACCACATCTGACCTACGTGAGGCTTTCAAATCAATGGACGTAGCAATCCAAGCCATCGTCTGGCGACAGGAAGACAGTGGCCTTCGAGCGCCTCCTCTCCGCTGGCCGACCACCATCAATACCAGCCACCACCGTCTCCTCCACAACCACTACGCCACAACAATCCCCCTATGGACCCTTCCACACAAGGACCAAATTTGGTTCCCAGGTATTTCAAACTGGACTTTCCTACATATGATGGGTCTAAGGACCCCTTGATTTGGTTGACCAAGTGTGACCAGTTATTTTATCATAAAAAAACATCGGCAGATGACAAGGTTCATTTGGTCGCATACCACATGCTCGATGAAGCCCTCCTATGGTACCACCAATTCTGAAATGACCATTTGGTTCAGGATTGGGCGACCTTTAGACAATCTTGCATGATGAGGTTTGGTCCTCCAGCTAGTAGCAATCCATTGGGAGAATTGATCAATTATAAATAGACTGGGTCACTAGAGCTGTACCAAAAGACTTCCAGGAATGTTTGGCCCGCGCTAGTGAGTTTGTCAGGCCCTCCCAGTATGTTCACATATTTACTACTGGTTTGATAGAAGCTTTGCGTCTGGAAGTTGAATTACATGGTCCTACTAAATTGGACCACACTATGAATTTGGCCAGGGCAATTGAGCATAAACAGCGAGTTCTGAAGGAATCACTAGTTAGAAAACAAGTTTGGCCAAGCAGGCTCAATGCCACTGCACCAGCACACTATTTAGGGCCTCCACATTCTAGAACCAGTGCAGCACCGCGTACAGAAAGTTCTAACTCTTTGCCACCAGCTTCTTACTTCAAAAAATTGAATAGATGGGAGATGGAACAGAGAAAGGTCAAGGGCCTTTGTTTTAACTGTGATGAACAATATGTCCAAGGTCACATATGCAAAAAATTATTCAGTGTGGATCTGTGGGAGGATTGTGAGGACATACTACCAAATGAAGACATTGTAGAGATAGAACAAGAGGGTCCAGAGATTTCACTTCATGCCATGATTGGCCTGCGCAGTTCTAACACCATCCAAGTTCAGGCTCAGTTGCATCATCTACAGTTACTAGCTTTAGTTGACTCTGGCAGCACACATAACTTCATCAGTCAGCCAGCGGCAGAACAACTTGGGTTAGTAATCCAGCAACAGATAGGCGTCTCCATCTCAGTGGCCAATGGGGTCAAAATTGCCATTGTGGGAATATCTACAGCCACCCACTTTGATATTGAGGGACACTCCTTTATTGCAGACTTCTTGGTAATTCCACTGGCAGGATTTGATTTGGTGCTTCGAGTTAAATGGCTCCAACTGTTGGGGCCTATTTTGTGGGATTTTTGGGCTCTGACCATGACCATCACAGAGGACCAGCATCAGATCACATTGCATGGCACCCAGGCACTAGTGTCCTGCGCACTTCAGGTCGTTCAGGTCCAGAGCACCGACAACTGTAAGTTATCTCAATTACTTACAGACTTTGATGATATATTTCATGAACCTACTGCTCTTCCGCCTATTCACCACTGTGATCACTGCATCCGATTGAAGATGGGAACTAAACCTGTGGTGGCTCGGCCTTACCGTTACCCCCACCTACAGAAGGATGAAATTGAGAGGCAGTGCCAAAATATGCTCGCCCAAGGAATTATTCAGCCAAGTAGGTCTCTTTTCTCATCCCCGGTATTACTGGTCAGAAAGCATGATAAGTTGTGGAGGTTTTGAGTGGACTACAAGCAATTCAATGCTCATACAATTAAAGACAAATTTCCAATCCCAGTGGTGGACGAGTTGCTAGATGAGTTACATGGTGCCACTATATTTACCAAGCTGGACCTGAAGTCTGGCTATCATCAAATCCTCGTTCATCCTTCAGATGTGGAGAAGATAGTGTTATGCACGCACCATGGTCATTTTGAGTTTCTCACGATGCCATTTGGTCTTTCCAATGCTCCTTCCACATTCCAGGCCCTCATGAATGAGGTATTTTCCTCTCTCTTGAGGAAATATGTTTTGGTATTTTCTAATGATATATTGGTGTATATCAAAAATTAGGACGAGCATTTTCAGCACCTTTGTTATGGACTCCATAGCATCAAGAGTGGCTAACCGGAGAAGAGAATAGATGGAGTAAACTTGTATTTCAAAATCTTAGGGGTTTAATTGTAATTTGAAGTTCCATAAGGGTCTAATTGTAATTATAGAACCTTTGATGTTTTCCTTGACCTATTTAGGGCGTCAAGTGAAGTAATGAAGACAAGCATTGAGTATTAGTCTAAATGAGATCAGGTTCTCTCTCAAAAGAGGCCTAACGTGAGAGCTCCTTTCAAGGCTCACGTCCTTCACCATTGGGCGTTCCAAGAACCCCAAATCCTTCCCTTCCTCATCATTCAATCTGGAAGCTAGAGGAGATCGCCGGGTGACTCGATCCATGGCTAGAGAGCCTAACAACGTGGTATCAGACAGGACCACCCTTGGTGATTCCTCTTCACCTGCAGAAATTCGAAATTTTGTGGAAGAAAACCATGCTGGTCTACAATCTCAAATCAATGGCTTGGAGGGAAAATTCCAGATGTTGCTGTCACGCATGGAGGAAGGCTTCACCCAGCTCTCAGTCCAGATGGCATCCTCCTCACGTCCAGCAGATCCCCTCAACCCTCTTCCAACACCTCCACCTCCTCCCCTGCGCCAAACACCTCAACCTCGTGGGGGCCTCAATCCAGCCCCTCCTACCGTGCCAAGGTACACAAAGCTTGATTTTCCAACGTATGATGGGTCCTCCGACCCTTTAATGTGGTTGCACAGGTGTGATCATTTCTTTTCCAATCAAGGAACTCTGCCCGAAGGCAAGGTTCAATTGGCCGCCTTCCACATGCTCGATGAAGCGCTTATGTGGTTTCATCAATTCAAAAACGAATTCATGGTCTATGATTGGGAATTTTTCAAAGAAAATTGTATGCTACGGTTTGGTCCTCCGCTTCGCAGCAACCCAGTTGGGGATTTGGTCAATCTAAAACAGAGTGGAACTATAGAACAATATCAGAAATTGTTCCAAGAAAAACTTGCTCGTGCAAGTCATTTGGTCCGACCTGAACTTTATGTCAATTTGTTCACGGCTGGCCTGGTAGAACCCCTTCGCCTAGAAGTGGAATTGGAAGCCCCCACCTCCCTAGCCCACGCAATGAATTTGGCAAGAGCATTGGACACCAAACAGCGCCTCTTCCGTGAGTCCTTAAACAAACGTCCTCCTTGGCAACCTCGCCCACAGCCCCATGGCCCTTATCCCACTCACCCCAGGCCTCCTCCCACCCAACCATCACCACCACCACCAGCCTTTACACCCCCACCTGGTTTTATCAAACGTCTGACAAAAGCCGAAATTGATCAGAGGAGGGCTCAAGGCCTATGTTTCAATTGTGATGAGAAATTCGTCAAGGGCCATCTATGCAAAAGACTATTTTGGGTAGAAATAGAAGACCCCTCAGAGGATGACTTTCAGGAGGATATGGACCAAACCGAGGAGGAAACACCAGAAATCTCCCTCCATGCCATGACCGGCCTGCATAGCACAAATACCATGCAGGTCCATGCCACCTTGAAACATCATATTCTGCTAGCACTCGTGGACTCAGGCAGCACACATAATTTTATAAGCAGCCAGGCAGCACAACAGTTGGGTTTATCACTACAGCAGAAATCAGGCATATCAGTCTCAGTGGCTAATGGTGACAAGGTCACCACCGTGGGGTTCAGTTCAGCAGTGCCCTTTACTATTGAAGGTCACTCCTTTGTAGCAGATTTTTTGGTCATACCGTTGGCTGGGTTTGACCTTGTCTTGGGCATTAAATGGCTACAGCGATTGGGTCCGATCTTATGGGATTTCCAATCCCTGACCATGAGTTTTAACCAGGACACCCATCCGATCACCCTCCATGGCAATAGCGCCCAGAGGCCATGCAGCCTCCACACACTTTCGGTGGATACTTCAAAAGGGGATAACTTAGCTTCATTGTTGGCCGAATATGCTGATTTATTTCAGGCACCTGCCGACCTTCCTCCTATCAGAGTGTGTGATCACAGAATTCGTTTGAAGATGGGCACAGAACCAGTGGTAGTGCGTCCCTACCGCTATCCCCATGTGCAAAAAGATGAGATAGAACGTCAATGTCAACAAATGCTACAACAAGGTATTATTCAGCCTAGTCGTTCTCCTTTTTCATCCCCGGTATTGCTGGTAAAGAAATCAGATAAATCTTGGCGCTTTTGTGTGGATTACCGTGACCTCAATGCTCGCACCATCAAAGATAAATTTCCAATTCCAGTGGTCGATGAATTATTGGATGAGTTACACGGCTCTCAATTATTTACAAAGTTGGACTTAAAATCAGGCTACCATCAGATTCGGGTTTATTCAGAGGATATCGAAAAAACTGCCTTCCGCACCCACCATGGTCACTACGAGTTCTTGGTGATGCCATTTGGGCTATCCAATGCCCCGTCCACCTTTCAAGCGCTTATGAACCAGGTATTTCGCCCTTTCTTACGGAAGCATGTCTTAGTTTTTTTTGACGATATACTGGTCTATAGCAAAACTTGGGCAGCACACTTGCATCAATTGAGACAGGTTTTCACCATTCTCCGAGCACACCATTTATTTCTCAATCGTGCCAAATGTGACTTTGCCACATCCGAAGTAGCTTATTTGGGGCATGTGATATCAGCATCCGGGGTGAAACCAGACTTCAGCAAGATACAATCGGTGATGGATTGGCCCACACCTCACACCGTTACTGCTTTGAAAGGGTTCCTTGGTCTCGCAGGGTATTATAGAAAATTTATCAAAGACTACGGTCACCTGGCAGCACCATTGCATAATTTACTGAAGAAACATGCCTTTCAGTGGTCTCAGTTGGCAGACTCCTCATTTAACAACTTAAAACAGGCATTAGCGTCAGCACCAGTTCTCCAATTGCCCAACTTTGCCGAACATTTCATTATAGAATGCGATGCATCCGGGGGAGGGATTGGTGCCGTCTTGCAGCAACAGGGTCACCCTATTGCCTATTTCAGCCGCCATCTCGCTCCTCACCATCACAAGTTAGCCACGTATGAAAGGGAACTTATCGGTTTGGCCAAAGCGGTGCAGCATTGGAGGCCGTATCTGTGGGGCAGACCTTTTGTGATCCGGACAGACCACTATAGCCTCAAATATTTATTGGAGCAGCGCCTTACTACCTCCCCACAACAACATTGGCTCAGCAAATTAATGGGATTCGATTTTCAGGTGGAATACAAACCGGGTTCTCTCAACAGGGCAGCAGACGCTTTGTCACGCCGGGAACTAGAGGAGTCACACTTGCACGCATTGAGCCACCCCAAGTCGCCCTTGCTGGACACAATCCGTCAGGATACTAGCCATCATCCAGATCTCCTTGAGTTACAAGCTCAAATCGCAAACCATTCCAAGGACAAGAACTGGACACTACAGGACGGTCTCATTCTGTATAAAGGACGCATATATCTTCATCCTTCGTCGGTACTCATTCCTGCCATTATTGCCTCCTTTCATGATAGTACACATGAGGGCCAGCAGAAAACATACTTCCGCCTCAGTCGGGAATTTTATTGGAGCGGTATGAAGCGGGTCATTGTGGAGTATGTTGCAGCGTGCCAGATCTGTCAGAGGAATAAGTCAGAATCCTTACAACCAGCCGGCTTGCTCCAGCCACTTCCACTTCCTTCACAGGTATGGGCAGATCTATCAATGGATTTTATCGATGGTCTTCCTCCTTCTGCAGGGAAATCTGTTATTTTTGTTGTGGTAGACCGGTTCTCCAAATATGCCCACTTTATGGCCCTCAGCCATCCGTATACAGCCACACAGGTCGCTCAGCTCTTCATGGATAATATTGTCCGTCTCCATGGCCTTCCGGAGACCATCACCAGCGACCGTGATGCTATCTTCACCAGTAAATTCTGGGGGGAACTCTTTAAGCTCCATGGTTCTAAGTTAGCTTTTTCTTCAGCATACCACCCTCAAACAGACGGCCAGACAGAGGTGGTTAACCGCACCTTGGGTATGTATTTGCGGTGCTTTGTGGGGGACACGCCCCGACTGTGGGTTCGTTGGTTAGCATGGGCGGAGTATTGTTATAATACCTCCTACCACACCGCCTTGGGTACTACCCCTTTTCAAGTTGTTTATGGACGCGAACCTCCGCGACTACTTTCTTATGAAACGGGGTCTTCTCGGGTAGAAGCATTGGACCAGGCCTTGGCCGACAGAGATGCAATGCTTGCTCAAGTCCGCCTTCAGTTACAACGTGCACAAGCAACTATGAAGCATACTTATGACAAAGGACACCGTCCCCTTACCTTTGCACCTGGAGAATTTGTTTGGCTCAAACTTCAGCCATATCGCCAACTTTCTCTAGCAGCCATCAAACGCCATAAGCTCTCTCCAAAATTTTATGGGCCATTCCAGATCACGCAACGTATTGGCACTGTGGCGTATCGTTTGAAACTACCACCAGACGCCAAGCTCCATGACGTCTTCCACGTCTCCCTTCTCAAGCCGTTCAAGGGAGACTCACCACTGCTGCATACCCCTTTGCCTCCTCTCAAAGATGGCAGGTCCATGCCCACGCCTGCTCAGATCCTTCAAGCCAGGCGAGTTAACAACGCTTGGGAAGTGTTGGTTCGGTGGACTGACAAGGAATTGATAGAAGCCTCTTGGGAGACCCTCGAGTCCTTCCAGACTCTATTTCCCACTTTCGAGCTTGAGGACAAGCTCTTTCTTCAGGAGGGGGGTGATGTTATGGACTCCATAGCATCAAGAGTGGCTAACCGGAGAAGAGAATAGATGGAGTAAACTTGTATTTCAAAATCTTAGGGGTTTAATTGTAATTTGAAGTTCCATAAGGGTCTAATTGTAATTATAGAACCTTTGATGTTTTCCTTGACCTATTTAGGGCGTCAAGTGAAGTAATGAAGACAAGCATTGAGTATTAGTCTAAATGAGATCAGGTTCTCTCTCAAAAGAGGCCTAACGTGAGAGCTCCTTTCAAGGCTCACGTCCTTCACCATTGGGCGTTCCAAGAACCCCAAATCCTTCCCTTCCTCATCATTCAATCTGGAAGCTAGAGGAGATCGCCGGGTGACTCGATCCATGGCTAGAGAGCCTAACAACCTTCAACAGGTATTTACTCTTCTCCGCTCCCATCATTTGGTTTTAAATAAGTCCAAATGTTCTATAGGCACCTCCAAAGTGGCATACTCGGGCCACATTATTTCAGCAGTTGGGGTGAAGGTAGACCGGAGTAAGATTTAGGTCGTCCCCAATTGGCCTCCTCCCACCTCCATTACAGCCTTAAGGGGATTTTTGGGCCTCGCTGGGTATTATAGGAAATTTATCCGCAGCCATGGCCAGATTGTAGGACCGCTCAACAACCTACTCAAGAAAAATGCATTCACCTGGTCCGACATAGCGGCTCATTCCATTCAGCAGTTGAAAGAAGCCTTCTCATCAATGCCGGTTTTGCAGCTACCGGACTTTGATGAGTTATTTGTGGTGGAATGTGATGTTTCGGGCAACGGTATTGGTGCAGTGTTATATCAACAAGGACACCGATCGCTTATTTCAGCCACCAACTTGGCCAACATCATCACAAGTTAACAACTTATGAGAGGGAATTGATTGGGTTAGCTAAGGCAATACAACATTGGTGGCCTTATATCTGGGGGCGTCCATTTTTTATTCGCACCGATCATTGCAGCCTCAAGTATCTTCTTGATCAGTGCCTCATCACCTCCCCTCAATAGCACTGGTTAAATAAACTGATGGGTTTTGACTTTACCATGGAGTATAAACCTGGGAGTTTGAATGTGGGGGCTGATACTTTATCTCACCAAGACATTCCAGAGCCGCACTTAAATGGTATCAGTCAGCCTAGAGCTCTCTTCTTGGATTCTATAAGGGAGGAGACATAACAGTATCCGGAACTTATTGCATTATATCATGAGATTCAGTAGGGGACATCAGAGAAACATTGGACGATCCAAGATCATCTTATCCTACTCAAAAACCAGATTTTTCTACACCACACATCACCACTTATTCATAGCATTCTAGCCTCTTTCCATGACAGTACATATGAGGGCCAAAAAAGAACCTATTTCCGAATCAGTCGGGCCTTTTATTGGAAGGGTATGAAGCACAATATAGCAGATTATGTGCGGCTTGTCAGATTTGGCAACGGAATGAAGCTGAATCATTAAGTCCAGCAGGGTTGCTCCAACCACTTCAGCTACCGTCACAAGTCTGGTCAGATATTTCCATGGACTTCATTAATGGCCTTTCCTCTTCATCCGACAAATCCGTTATTTTTGTAGTGGTTGATCGTTTCTCAAAGTATGGCCATTTCCTTCCTCTGGCGCATCCTTGCACAGCAGCTCACGTAGCTCAGCTATTCATGGATAATATTGTTCAATTACATGGGATGCCTACCTCCATTACCAGTGGCAGAGACGCCATCTTTACCAGTACATTTTGGTAAGAACTATTCAAGCTGCAAGGCACAACATTGGCATTCTCTTCCGCCTACCATCCACAAACTGATGGACAGACCGAGGTCGTGTTAGGATCCTCACGAGCCATGGATCTTGTCACCCTCCTCTCTTCTCTTCCTTCCATTGCCTTGCTTGACGTCAAGGTAGAATGATGGAATGATGAAGAAAGAATTTCGGAAAGGGGATTTCGGAAAGGAATTGGGGAAAAACGGGAGAGCTTGAAGGAGCTCTTGACCTGTTTAGCTAATTTACTATAGGCTAAAGTAGACTCAATTGCTACCTCTCATTAACCTAGCCATCCCCTTAAATAGGGTTGATGATGCCCAATACAATTCACACCCCTTGGGTCAATGGTTCAAACCAATAAATGCTAAACCAACCCAAACCAAATTCAATTACATGGAAATTGAAAATCACATTAATTAATTCCTACACCTGCTGGTAACTCATGATGCTATAGAGTCCATAACATCACCCCCTCCTAAAGAAAGAGCTTGTCCTCAAGCTCGAAGGAAGGATAGAGAAGTCAAAATTCTGATAACGGCTCCCATGTCATATCACTGGGGTTTGCATCTGCCCACTGGATGAGAATTTCCCAATCGCCTTGAATGTGGTGTGCTTTCAATACTTGAACTGGAGTAGAAAGGACTCTGCTCTCATGGAGTGGCGGCAGAGGATTGTGCTATAGGGGCAAGTCACCCTGGAATGGCTTTAGTTGGGATACGTGAAATACATTATGTATCTTTGCCTCGGTTGGTAGCTTCAAGCGGTAGGCCACGGGGCCAATTTTGTCCAACACCTGAAATGGACCATAATATTTTGGAGACAGTTTATGGCGCTTGGAGGCATTTAGGGACAGCTGGCGATAGTGTGGAAGCTTTAACCACACATACTCTCTTGGGGCATAAGATACCTCACGGTGCTTTTTATCATAATAGAGCTTCATAGAGTGCTGGGCATCCTGGAGATGAGTATGTACCTCAGTGATCATAGTGTCTCTTTCAACTAACGCTTGGTCCAAAGTGACGACTTTGGATGCCCCCGGTTCATATGGTAATAGACAAGGTGGATCTCTACCATAAACTACCCTGAAAGGCGTAGTTCTCAGTGTGGTGTAGTAAGAGGTGTAATAGCAAAATTCTGCCCAGAAAAGCCACTTCTCCCACCATTTAGGTGAGTCCCCCACAAAACAACGAAGATACATTTCAATCGTGTGATTGACGACCTCTATTTTTCTGTCAGTTTGTGGATGATATACAAATGAAAATGCCAATTGGGTGCCCTGTAATTTGAATAATTCCTTCCAAAAGATATTGGTAAAAATGGCATCCATGTCGCTGATAATGAATGTGGGAATTCCGTGTAATAGGACAATGTTGTCCATAAGTAACTGAGCGACCTGAGCAGCAATATATGGATGCGCCAAAGCAAAGAAGTGACCATATTTTGAAAAATGATCTACCACAACGAATATCACTGATTTACCGGATGAAGTGGGAAGCCCATCAATGAAGTCCATTGAAATGTCGGACCAGATTTGAGATGGTAGTTGCAGAGGTTGCAGTAGGCCGGTAGGACTTAAAGATTCGGCCTTCTTTCGTTGACAAATTTGACCAGTAGCTACATAATCAGCAATTGTGCTCTTCATGCCCTTCCAATAAAATTCTCGACTGATTCAGAAATATGTTTTCTGTCGACCCTCATGTGTGCTATCATGGATAGAAGATAGGATGGTGGGACGAAGTGGGGACGTATGAAGCATAAAAATCTTGTTTTTGTAGAGTATAAGATGATCTTGAATCGTCCAATGATGAGCTGCTGTCCCCTGTTGAATATCCTGATATAATGACATGAGTTCCGGATATTGATGTGTCCTCATGAATAGAATCCAACAAAAGTGAACGTGGGTTACTGATAGCATAAACTTATGTTGCTGAAATATCTCGACGTGACAAAGCATCAGCCCCCAAATTCGAACTACCTGGCTTATAGTGAGCAGTATAATCGAAGCCCATGAGTTTAACCAATGCTGTTGTGGGGATGTGGTGAGGCGATGTTCAAGAAGATACTTGAGGCTGCAATGATCTGTACAAATGAGAAATGGTCGTCCCCATAGATAAGGTCGCTAATGTTGGACAAACTTGGCTAACCCAATTAGTTCCCTCTCGTATGTAGCTAATTTATGGTGGTGTTGTCCCAACTGGTGGCTGAAATAAGCAATGAGGTGTCCCAATTGTTGTAACACTGCCCCTATACCTCCCCCGGAGGCATCACATTCCACCACAAAGACTTCATCAAAATCTGGTAATTGTAGTACTGGCGCTGAGGCTAAGGCCTCCTTTAATAGCTGAAATGCCTGATCCGCTGAAGAAGACCAGTTGAATGCATGTTTTTGGAGAAGGTTGTTGAGTGGTGCTGCTATCTGGCCATAAGATTGGATAAATTTTCTGTAATATTCCGTTAGGCCATAGAATCTCCTTAATGCGGTGATGGAGGTGGGAATCGGCCAATCTGTTACTGCTTATATCTTGCTCTGGTCAACTTTCACGCCCAAAGCTGATATGGTGGCCCAAATATGCCACCTCGGAGGTACCCATAGAACATTTGGATTTATTCAAAACCAAATGATGAGAGCGTAGAATGGTAAATACCAGATGGAGGTGTTGGAGATGTTCGACCCAATTTTTGCTGTAGACCAGGATGTCATAAAAAAATACTAACACATAGTTGAACAGAAGCGAGGAAAATACCTCATTCGTGAGGGCCTGAAAGGTGGAGGGTGCATTGGAGAGACCGAAGGGCATGATGAGGAACTTGAAATGATCGTGATGCAAGCTGAGTGCAGTCTTCTCCACATCTGCCGGGTGAACTCTAATTTGATGATAACCCGATTTCAAATCTAACTTGGTAAAAATTGTAGCACCATGTAACTCATCCAGCAACTCGTCCACCACTGGAATGGGGAACTTGTCTTTAATTGCCTTCAAATTGAGTTGCCTATAGTCGACACAAAACCTCCATGATTTATCCTTTTTGCGTACCAGTAACACAGGTGGGGAGAAGGGAGACCGACTGGGCTGGATCACTCCCTGAACGAGCATATTCATGCACTGTTTTTCTATTTCATCTTTCTGTATATGTGTGTAACGATAAGGGCGCACCACTACTGGATCAGTTCCCAACTTTAAACGAATGTGGTGATCATAGTGACACACTGGTGGTAGACCTGTAGGGTCATTAAATAAATCCACAAATGCTGTAAGTAAAGGAGCTGACCATCACCAGTGTTCTGAAGTTGTAAAGTGTGAAGTGTGTTAGTTACCTGTGCCACAATACCTTGTAATGTAATCTAGCCCTGTGGTGCTGTAAATGGCATAGTTCAAGCCTGAAAGTTCCATAATATAGGGCCTAATAATTGAAGCCATTTGACCCAGAGCACCAAATCAAATCCAGCCAAAGGAATGACCAGTTAGTCCGCCTGAAATGAATGTCCCTCAATGGTAAAAGGAGTGTTTGCACATAATCCCACACTTGCAATTTTAGCCCCATTGGCCACTGAAACCGAGAGACCCCTTTGTTGTTGAATTTCCAATCCCAATTGTTGTGCTGCGGGTTCACTGATAAAATTATGTGTGCTGCCAGAATCAACTAAAGCAAGTAGCATGAAGTGGTGTTACTTGGCCTTTACCTGCATTGTATTAGAACTACGTAGGCCATGCATGGCATGGAGGGAGAGTTCTGGTTCTTGCTGTTCCTCTTCAAAAAATTCATTTTCAGGAAGCTCTTCTGAACCTTCTTCCCAAAGTTCAATACTGAATAAACATTTACAGGTATGTCCTGGAAGGAATTGTTCAACACAATTAAAACATAGGCCCTTGGCCTTTCTAGCCTCCATTTCCTGTCTAGTAAAAAATTTACGTGGAAGAGTGTGTGTGTGTGTGTGTGGGGCGGGGGGCGGGGGGGTGGGGGGGCTCACTTGTAGACTGGTCTGCTCGGTTAGGGGCAGAGGAGCCAAAACATTGGCCAGATGCAATACCCTGAATTCATTTGTTCCAAAATGGTTTTCTGCATAAGGATTCTTTTAGAACTCTTTGTTTGTGTTCCACTGCTCAGGCATAATTCATGGCTGAGTCCGAGTTTGTCGAACCAAGTAATTCCACTTCCAATCTAACCGCCGCAGTCAATCCAGCATTAAAAATCTGAACATGTAGGTGAGGAGGAACAAATTCACTTGCTCCGGCCAACCTTTCTTGGTACAATTCTAAGTTGCCAGTCTATTTAAAGTTAATCAACTCCCCCACTAAGTTGCTGCTAGTTGGAGGTCCAAACCTCATCTGGCAAGCATGTTTAAAGTGTAACCATTCCTGAGTGGAATGGACATTTCGGTAGTGATGGAACCACATGAGCGCTTCATCGAGCAGGTGGTAGGTGGCCAGTGTAACCTTGTCCATATCCACCATTTGTTGATGATAGAAAAATTGTTCACATTTCGTGAACCACAGTAAAGGATCTTTAGAGCTATCATATGTAGGAAAGTTGAGTTTAAAGTACATGGGAACCGTAGTTGGTCCTTGTGCGTGATTAGCCATGTGAACAGGTTGTTGGCGCAGTGGTGGGGGTGGTGGTCGCGTGAAGTGTGGGTGATGTACTGGCTGGGGTTGAAAGGTGGTGGCTGGTGGTGGCGTTGGCGATAGAATTGCAGCAAGTTGGTGGATGACTGTTTGGAGAGAGGATTCTAGTGTGTGTAATGTATTGTGGATGTTAGTAATTTCAGTACCTTGAAGAGTGGATTGTTGTTGAAGTTCTAAAAGCACTTGACGTATATCCTCTAGAGAAGAGGAGTCGCCGAGGGTGGACCTATCTGATACCACGTTGTTAGGATCCTCACGAGCCATAGATTTTGTCACCCTCGTCTCTTCTCTTCCTTCCATTGCCTTGCTTGATGTTGAGGTAGAATGATGGAATGATGAAGAAAGAATTTCAGAAAGGGGATTTCAGAAAGTAATTGGGGAAAAATAGGAGAAAGCTTGAAGGAGCTCTCGACCTGTTTAGCTAATTTACTCTAGGTTAAAGTAGACTCAATTGCTACCTCTCATTAACCTAGTTGTCCCCTTAAATAGGGTTGAGGACGTCCAATACAATTCAAACCCCTTGGGTCAATGGTTCAAACCAATAAATGCTAAACCAACCCAAACCAAATTCAATTACATGGAAATTGAAAATCACATTAATTAATTCCTACGCCTACTGGTAACTCGTGATGCTATAGAGTCCATAACAGGTCGTCAATTGGACGATTGAGATGTATCTTCGTTGTTTCATGGGGGACTCACCTAAATGGTCAGTTAAGTGGCTTGCCTGGGCTGAATTATGCTACAAAACCTCCTACCACAGTGCACTCGGAACTACTCCATTCAAGGTAGTTTATGGCAGAGATCCACCTCGACTTTTATCGTATGAACCAGGTGCATCCAAGGTAACCACTTTGGACCAAGCTTTAGCAAACAGGGATGCCATGCTCAGTGAGGTGCGCACTCATCTATAGGAGGTCCAACATAGTATGAAATTATATTATGATAAGAAGCACCGAGAAGTATTCTTTTCTCCAGGAGACTATGTATGACTGCGTCTCCAACATTATAGGCAGCTTTCACTGACAGCCTCCAAATGCGACAAGCTCTCTCTAAAGTACTATGGTCCCTTTTGGGTGATGGACCACATTGGCACCATCGCCTACCGCTTGGAGCTTCCGCCAGAGGCAAAGATCCACAATGTGTTTCACGTCTCCCAACTAAAGGCCTTCCAGGGCGACTCTCCCTTACTGCACACCCCTTTGCCACCACTACATGAGGGACGTGTCCTTTCTACTCCAGTGCAGGTGTTGCAGGCTCGTCGCATTCAGAGCGATTGGGAGATACTAGTGCAGTGGGCTGATGTTGACCCCAGTGACATTACATGGGATCCCTTATCAGCTTTCAGAGCCCTATACCCCTCTTTCGAGCTGTTAAGCACCTAGCCAATACAACCCAAAAGACCGGCCTATTAGGAGCGGAAGACATAGGTACTTAACCCTTAGCCCAGGACCACCAGCACCAGGGCGTCCCATAACACCCAGGACCGGGTGTGTGTACTGTGACATCACACCCCCCCTTCGTGAGCCGACGCCCACGGCGGCTCACCTGCAACTAGCGTACTCATGTGGCTTCCCCACTTCTAGTGCCCCTTCGCAGTTCTCCAGGTCGGCCCCTTCCGCATGGTCGGTCCTTTCCGCAAGCGCTCCTCTGGGGATTTGAACTCGCGACTGAGGGTTGGCTCTGATACCAAATGTTAAGCACTTAGCCAATACTGCCCAAAAGACCGGCCTGTTAGGAGCGGAAGACATAGGTACTTAACCCTGAGCCCAGGACCACCAGCACCAGGGCATCCCATAACACCCAGGACTGGGTGTGTGTACTGTGACACAAGCTTGAGGACAACCTCTTTCTTCAGGAGGGGGGTGATGTTATGGACTCCATAGCATCACGAGTTATCAACAAGAGTAGGAATTACATTATGTTATTTTCCTTTTCAAGTAATTCAATTTGGTTTGGTTTGGTTTAGATGTAATGTGGCATGAACCAGTTGACCTATGGGTCTAACTTGTATCTCCGTCATTTATGGGTACATCAAGGTGAATGAAAGCAAGCATTGAGAAAATTAGAATTAAACAAGTCGGATTCTCCCTCAGAGGTCCAGGTCGGATTCTCCCTATGAGTTCTAGGTCGAGCTTCCTTCAAAGTTCAATCATTCCATTCTGAATTCCACCATTCCATGTTCTAGAAACAAGAATTCTCTTCCAGCGTCAATATTCAATATGGAGGGAAGAGTGGGAAGAAGGGTGACTCGATCCATTGCTTGGGAAGATCCCAACATAAACATCAATGGAGTACATACTCACCTCGTCCAAAAGTCAAAAGTATTACTCCATTTTCATTAATTCATACTGATGTATGGGGACCCTTGAGCATCTCAAATATTTCTCAAGTTAGGTATTTTACTACATTTATTGATGACTTCACTCGTACCGGTTGGTTGTTTCTATTTAAGGAGTGTTCTGAGATACCATTGATTTTTATATTTTTCATGCTATGGTACTCACTTAGTTTGGTTAGAACATAAAAATACTTTTGTTTGATAATGCCAAAGAATACATTTCCATAAAAATTGACTCTTTTTGTCAAGAAAATGTCATTACCCATCAAACATCATGTACCTGCACTCCTCAACAAAATGTTTTAGTAGAACGAAAAAATTGTCATATTCTTGAGATAGCCGAGGTTTATTATATGCCATTAAAGTTCCATATTTTTATTGGTCTCATGCAAGCATTACTGCATGCTTTTTTATAAATTATCTTCCATCTTTCGTTCTTGGTAATAAATCTCCTTACTCTATATTGTTACCAAAAGATGATCCGTTTTCACTACCCTTGAAAATCTTCGGGTGTCAATGTTTTGTCCATATTTCCTCCCCAAAACACAGTAAACATGATCCTAAATCTATCAAGTGTATCTTTTTAGGATACTCTCGTTCACAAAAGGGTTATGTTTTTTATAATCCCAATCTTCAATGTTTACTTGTGTCTAGGGATGTCACTTTTTTTGAAGATTCTCCATACTATTCTGACAGTGCTCCTCCGGGTTTATCTTCAGTACCAGGTTCTCCTCGATCGGTTGTGCCCCGTGCTACAGAAACATCTCAGCCCCCAGAAACATCGACTGATACCACACCTGCTGTGTTTAATGATCCCACCAAGGTAAGTCCATCTTCTCTAGTTATTTTTGGCCCACAAGATGAGACTCGTCCTATCGCACAAAGAAAAGAACCTAGATCATGCACCATACCTCTACGTCTCATCCCATATCAAATTTTGTGTCCCATCATCATCTGTCCCCTGCATGTTGTCGATTTCTCTCTGCTATTTCTTCCATATCTATACCACAGTCCTATCAGAAGGCTCTCAAACATCTAGGGTGGAAGGCTGCAATGGATGAAGAAATACAGGCACTTTATGAAAATCATACATGGGCTCTAGTCCCACTTCCATTAGATAAGAAACTTGTCAGTTGCAAATGGATGTTTACTTTGAAACACAATTCGGATTGGTCTGTGGCTCAGCTGAAGGTTGCCTGATGGCTAAGGGCTATACACAATATTATGGAATTGATTATGAGGAAACCTTCCCTCTAGTGGCAAAAATAAACTTGGTACGTTTGTTGTTATCTCTGGCAGCTAACTCTTCCTGGCAGGTATAGCAACTTGATGTGAAAAATGCCTTTCTAAATCGGGATATCAAAGAAGAAATTTATATGCACAACTACTTGGGGTATGTGGTTGAGGGGGAGTTAGTATGTCCACAAAAACAATCTCTGTATGGTCTAAAACAGTCCCCTTCTGCTTGGTTTGAGAAATTTAGTCAAGCCCTCATACGGGGAGGATTTTACAGATGATCTTAAGATCACTCAGTTTTTATTAAAAACACACCTAGAGGCAATGTAATTCTGGCAATATATGTTGATGATATCATTTCAACTGGTAGTGATTCTGAGGGCATCTAGCAAACAAAAGAAAAAATATGTGCTGAATTCAAGACAAAGGATCTTGGACTACTCAAATATTTTATGGGTATTGAAGTATTGCAATCTAGACATGGGATTGTGCTATCCCAATGGAAGTATGCCCTTGATCTATTGGAGGAGACAAGAATACTGGGATGCAATCCAACAGACACTCCTATGGACTCAAATAAAAAATTATGTGCAAGTACTGGAGAAGATATAGATATCTGGAAATATATGAGACTAGTAGAAAGACTTATTTACATGTGTGTAACAAGGCTAGATATATCACATGCAGTAAGTGTGGTGAGTCAATACATGCACAAACCACAACTTAGTCTTTGGCAAGCACTTGAAAGGATATTACAATATCTAAAAAGAGCTCCAAGAAGAGGGCTTCTCTATAAAAATCATGGTCACTTCAACATAGAAGGATTCTCAAATGTAGACTGGGCCAGATCCCTGGATGACAGGAAATCTACTTCGGGATTTTGCATGATGGTTGGAGGGAATTTGGTTACATGGAGAAGCAAGAAGCATAATGTAGTAGCACGGTCTAGTGCAGAAGAAGAATATAGAACCATGACTCACACTATTAGTTAACTCCTATGGATAAGATCTCTTATCACTAAATTGGTATTCTACAAAGAAGCTTGGATGGATCTATATTGTTTTAACCAAACAGCAATACACATTACATCAAATCCAATCTTCCATGAAAGAACAAAGCATATTGAAGTGGACTGTCATTTTATATGAGAAAAGTTCCAAGTGGGTCTTTGATCTCTACAACATATATCATCACAGAGTCAAGATGCAGATATTCTTACCAAGCCAGTTACTCACAAGATTATGTCTACCATCTATAGGAAGTTGGGCATCTATGATGTTTTCTCACCCCCAGCTTGAGGGGGAGTGTTACAATGTGGGACCCACCATGAGGACATGGGATGCCAAGATGAGTCCTCACCCAAGCTAGCATGAGTTAAGAAGACAAGAAGCACAAGCTGAAATGAGTTAGAAGACTTGAAGATCAAGTTCGACACACAAAGATACCACGAGCTAGAATCTTATCAATATGACCTGGAAGAACAAGTGGGACCCATAAGGGTAAGGCCATGATCAAGCCTCTATTGGCAGTTGAGGGCAACGTTAGGAAGTCCATAGACGTCAGCGGGGCCCTCGGGAAGAGTTATCTTTTTTGTTTAACAGCCTGCCCACCTTGGAAACAACTCAGCCAGAGGTAGGGTCCAGCGGCTGGAAGAGCACCACATGTCGTGTTGTGTTCGGTGCGCCCCTGACGGCCCTTGAAAATCCAGAGGACCAAGTACCGCCCACACCCGGTCAAACTGATAATTGCATCAGGTCACCAAGGTGAACAACCTCCTGTCGATGGAACAATGTAGGCAAGGGAAGTCGGAAAAATGGATCCGTAACTTTTGGAAAATGATTGGGTTGAAGGGCTGGGCATGGGGGTCCCAGTCTCAAACCCGTCGGCTGTCAGTGGATTGCTCGAGCTGCACCAGCAGTGAGAGCTGGTCATCGCGTGCCAACCGGGGGACAGACTGAGAACGGCCCCCTCAGGGGCCTTCCCCAAACAAGGGGAATCTGACTGTTTAATTAAAACAAAGCATTGTGATGGTCCCTGTGGATGCTCATGCAATGTGATTTCTGCCTAGTGCTCTGAATGTCAAAGTGAAGAAATTCAACTAAGCACGGGTGAATGGCGGGAGTAACTATGACTCTCTTAAGGTAGCCAAATGCCTCATCATATAATTAGTGAATTGCATGAATGGATTAATGAGATTCCCATTGTCTCTGTCTTCTATCCAGTACAACTACAGCCAAGGGAACAGGCTTGGTAGAATTAGTGAGGAAAGAAGACCCTGTTGAGCTTGACTCTAGTCCAACTTTGTGAAATGACTTGAGAGTTGTAGGATAAGTTGGAGCCACTTCGGTAGCACAAGTGAAATACCACTACTTTTAACATTATTTTACTTATTTTGTGAGTCAGAGGCGGGGGCATTGCCCCTCCTTTTGGTTCAAAGGCTCGCCTTGGTGAGCCGATCCGGGTGGAAGACATTGTCAGGTGGGGAGTTTGGCTGGGGTGGCACATTTGTTAAAAGATAACGTAGGTGTCCTAAGATGAGCTCAACGAGAACAGAAATCTCGTGTGGAACAAAAGGATAAAAGCTCGTTTGATTCTGATTTCCTGTACGAATACAAACCACGAAAGCGTGGCCTATCGATCCTTTAGACCTTTGGACTTTGAAGCAAGAGGTTTCAGAAAAGTTACCATAGGGATAACTGGCTTGTGGCAGCCAAGGTTCATAGCGACATTGGTTTTTTGTCCTTCGATGTCGGCTCTTCCTATCATTGTGAAGCAGAATTCACCAAGTGTTGGAGTGTTCACCCACCAATGGGGAATGTGAGCTGGGTTTAGACCATCGTGAGATAGGTTAGTTTTACCCTACTGATAACTGTGCCATAATAGTAATTCAACCTCGTACATCAGGAACAGTTGATTCACACAATTGGTTATAGCACTTGGTTGAAAAGTCTATAGCACGAAGCTATCGTGTGTTGGATTATGACTGAATGCCTCTAAGTCAGAATTCAAGCTAGATTGACACCACCTTTGCCGCTTGCTTGCTGACCCGTAGTAGGGGCCACCTGGCTCCCATGGGCCCATGTCATTGCTGAAGCCCCTGCGGCGGACGAACTGCAGGGTGCCACCGTGAATCATAGTTTTGAATAGGCGGCGACTTGAATCCTTTGTTGATGACTTAAGTACGCATCCGAGTATTGTAAATGGCAGAGTGGCCTTGCTGCCACGATCCACTAAGATTCAGCCCCATGTCGCACCAATTCGTTCTTCCCCCACACCCACCAGGGAACCAGCAATTTTTTCAAATGGGGTTATCGGTGGCCCGAATAACTCGACCCAAGTCATTTAATGCCCCAGATCTGGATTCTGTGTTGAGTCCCGCCCTGTTCCCGGCGACATCTACTTATAGTTCTTGTGATGAGCTTCCAAAGAAGACGATAGTTGCTGCCTTCTCAGAGCGGGTCAGGGGGTGAACCCAGAAATGACACGCTCAGACGTCATAAGCTCTATTTGCCACGACTGTTTTTATGAGTCCCTTCCCATTTTGTGTATGGCATCACCTCTCCCTTTGGCAGAATTCTCCAATTTAGAACATGGTTAGAAAGGCAAGTGCTTTACCTTGTGTAAATCTTATTTTCAAAGGGGACGCGATGAGTCGATCCGCCTGCACGTCTTGCGGCTTAGAGGACATCGGCATCCCTGCATTGGCAAGGAAGCGGCACCCAAAGCACGGCTGCCTCCACCAAAAACCATCCATTGCCTCCTCTAACCCAACCCATCTACCTTCGCATTCCACAGTGATGAGTCACGTCACCGACGCCTCCTTCCATGCCTAAAATGTTGTTCAATTCGATTCGTGGGGCAGGTGTCGAAGGAATGAGAACGCAAAGCCATGAAATGCAACGCTTGGTCCCAAGGAAAAAACTCAACCTAAGAGCCCCATGCCCCGAAGGCCCCTTGGGCCCGAGTAGTGATGCTCCCAGGCAGCCCAGGGGCTGAGGCGCACAGGCGAACAGGCGCTCAGGCGAATATTCAAACATCAGACAGGCGCACATGCGAACATTCAAAAAGGCGACAAGGCGTACAGGCAAACAGGCACCCAGGCACCAAGGTACACATGCGCTCGCATGGGCGGGGCCATTGGGCAGGCAATCGTGGGTACGGGCACGGGCAAGGTGTTATGGACTCCATAGCATCTAGCGTCATTGTTAGACAAGAGAGTTAAGTGGTGTCACTTTTAAGTTATGTCAAGGGTGGGTCTATTATAATATTGAATTAGGAGTGTGGGCCAAGTCATGGCTTGGGAAGAGTAAGAGTCATGGTGGGAAATGAAGGGACATCTTGGGAAATGTGGGGACGTCATGGGAAATTGAATGGGCGTCGGGTCCTTCTTGCTAAAAAAAGGAAGGAAGTAAAAATGTAAGGAAACTTTTGGATCAATTAAAACTAGACAAGGTCGGATTCTCCCTAATGAGGTCCAAGGTGGGCTCCCTTCGTAAGCTTAGTTATCCTTGCCATGTCTCCTTATGGGTACAATTGGTACCCTACCTACGAGCCGAAGAACTTCTTCCCATCTTCTCAAACGTATTTCAATCAGGAACAGAGAGAGGATTGTTGGGTGAATCAGTCCTTGGAAATGGGGCATATCATGAGGTTCCAGGCATGACCGCGTGCAGGGGCAGGGGGAAGATGCACCCACGGGCATGCGGGCGTGGTGCCAAACATGCACCCATGCCAGGGAAGGGGTCCTGATGCATGATGAGGTTGTGCACATGCGAGCCTTGTGACAGAACAAACACTTTGGCAACCCTCATGGCCGAATTGATTTTTTGCATCCACCTAGGTAGGAGGCCACTCTTTTTTCGTGCTCCTCGTGCGTTCGCCCCTCTTTGACAATGCACGTGTGTGCGTCGAGTGTGTTGTTGTTGTCCTTGTCCTTGTCCTCATTCATGCGTGTCGGTGAACATGAGTCGTGTGCATGGCTCGTCTCTATGGACCATTGCCCCGCTCTTGTCCCTTTTCATTTCGTGTGCCCCCGGACGTCTACTCCCCTGCTTGAAAAGTGGGCCCCCGGCCCCGTGCACCATTGTTGGCTGGAAGCTAGGTGCCAAGTCCCTCATGATGCCAAGCTCTCCCCCCTAGGCGCCCATGCCACCAGGCACCCAGGCCGCTAGGGTGCATGTTCGTAAGCCCTTGCATGCGTGGTGGCATCCTCCGGCGACAAGAGGACAATGGTACATGAGAACAACCACCACCTGCCTACTCTCCACCAGCCAACCACCATCAATTCCATCCACCACCTCCCCCAAAACCACCAATGTGTCAACACCATCCCCATCTGGGGCCTGCCGTTCAAGGATCAAATACTATTCCCAGGTATTTAAAACTTGAATTTCCTACGTATGATGGGTCTAAGGATCCTTTGATTTGGTTAGCCAAGTGTGATCAGTTCTTTTATCATCAAAAAAGACCTGCGGATGAGAAAGTTTATTTGGCCGCCTACCACATGCTCGATGAAGCGCTTCTATGGTACCACCAATTCTGAAATGACCAATTGGTTGAGGTTTGGGCAACCTTTAGGCAGTCTTGCAAGATGAGATGTGGTCCTCCGGCTCGCAGAAATCCATTGGGTGAATCAATCAATTACAAACAAACTGGATCACTAGAGGTGTACCAAAAGACCTTCTAGGAAAGGTTAGCCCGAGCAAACCAGTTTGTCAGTCACACACAGTATGTTCATATTTTTACAGTGGGTTTGACTAAAGCTCTGAGATTGGAAGTTGAATTACATGGTCCTACAGATTTGGACCACACTATGAATTTAGCCAGGTCAATTGAGCACAAACAGCGTGTTCTAAAGGAGTTACTTGTCAGAAAACCAGCTTGGCCAGGAAGGCACAATGCCTCAGCGCCAACCCCTTATTATGGACTTCCACATTCTAGAGACAGTGCAGCCCCAAGCCAAGACATCTCTAATTCGGCTCCACCTGCTCCTTACTTAAAAAAACTCAATAGACAGGAAATGGATCAGAGAAAGGCCAAGGGCCTCTATTTTAACTGTGATGAACAATATGTCATTGGTCACCACTGCAAAAGATTATTCAGTATTTGTATGTGGGAGGATGGTGACTACGTACTACCTGAGGAGGAAATTGGGGAGATAGACCAAGAGCGTCGAGAGATTTCCCTTCATGCCATGACTGGTCTACGCAGTTCTAGCACAATGCAGGATAAAGCCCAGTTACATCATCTACAGTTACTGGCTTTAGCTGACTCTGGCAGTACACATAATTTCATCAGTCAGTCGGCAGTAGAACAACTTGGGTTAGTAGTCCAGCAACTGACTAGCCTTTCTGTATCTGTAGCCAATGGGGCTAAAATTACTAGTATGGGCATATCTCCAGCCACACACTTTGAGATTGAGAGACATGCATTTATTGCAGATTTCCTGGTGATTCCATTGTCAGGATTCGATTTGGTACTAGGAATTAAATCGCTACAACTGTTGGGGCCAATACTATGGGATTTCCAAGCTCTGACCATGTCTTTTACAGAGGACCAACGTCAGATTATATTGCATGGCACACAAGCACCTGTGCCCTGCGCACTATAGATTTTTCAGGTCTAGTCCACGGCCAACTGTAAGTTATCTCACTTACTTACAAAATTTTAGGATATCTTTCAGGACCCTACTGCTTTACCTCCAATTAGGCACTGTGATCACCGTATCCGTTTGAAAACGGGCACTGAGCCTATAGTGGTGCATCCTTATCATTACCCCCACTTACAGAAGGATGAGATTGAAAGGCAGTGCCAGAAGATGCTAGCCCAGGGTATCATTCAGCTCAGCAGGTCTCCTTTTTCCTCATCGGTATTACTGGTCCGCAAACATGATAAGTCATGGAGGGTTTTGTGTGGATTACCAGCAACTCAATGCCCATACTATTAAAGATAAATTTCCCATCCCAGTGGTGGACGAGTTGCTAGATGAGCTACATGGAGCTACTATTTTTACTAAACTCGATTTGAAATCTGGCTATCATCAAATCCGAGTTCACCCATCAGATGTGGATAAAACAGCGTTCGCACACATCAAGGCCATTTTGAGTTCCTCGTAATGCCATTTGGTCTCTCAACTGCGCCTTCCACCTTCCAGGCCCTCATGAATGAGGTATTTTCCTCTCTCTTGAGGAAATATGTATTGGTATTTTTCGACGATATTTTGGTCTATAGCAACAGTTGGGAAGAGCATCATCAACACATTCACCAGGTATTTTGTTATGGTCCTGGGGTTAAGTACCTATGTCTTCCGCTCCTAATAGGCCGGTCTTTTGGGTAGTATTGGCTAGGTGCTTAACATTAATTATATTTTATAGGTCAGATTCTCCCTCAGAGGTCTAGGTTGAATTCTCCCTTTGAGGTCCAAGGTTGAGCTTCCTCCAAAGCTCCTTCGTTCTAATTGAGTTCCACCATTACTCGTTCAAGAAACAAGAATTCTCTTCCAACGTCAAGATCATCCATGGAGGGAAGAGAGGAAAGTAGGGTGACTTGATCCATGGCAAGGGAAGAGCCTAACATTTGCTATCAGAGCTAGTGTTGCGTCCCGACTTCGAATCCCGGTGCCCCAAAAAATGGATGCGGGTGGTCATGCACCTGGACTGACCCGGGTTCGACCCGGCTCTGGTTGCTCTGTTGTGGTAGCCTCCACGGTCGTCAGCTCGGGGAAGGGCGGGGTACTGTTATGGTCCTGGGGTTAAGTACCTATGTCTTCTGCTCCTAACAGGCCAGTCTTTTGGGTAGTATTGGCTAGGTGCTTAACATAACTTCTCTTATCCGTTCACATCATTTGGTTTTAAATCGGTCCAAATGTTCTATGGGAACGTCTGAAGTGGCATACTTGGGCCATGTTATTTCAGTAGTGGGGATGAATGTAGATCAGAGTAAGATACAAGCGGTCACAAATTGGCCTCCTTCTACATCCATTACAGCCTTAAGGGGATTTTTGGGCCTAGCTAGGTATTATAGAAAATTTCTTCGTAGCTATGGCCAGATTGCAACTCTGGTCAACAACCTCCTCAAGAAAAATGCATTTACCTGGTCAGAGACAGCGGCTCATTCCTTTCAGTAGTTGAAAGAGGCCTTATCATCCGCCCCAATTTTGCAGCTACCCGACTTTGATGAGTCCTTCTTAGTGGAATGTGATGCTTCGGGGGGCGGTATTGGTGCAGTGTTACACCAACAGGGCCACCCGATTGCTTATTTTACCCACCAACTTGGACAACACCACCAGAAGTTAGCAGTTTATGAGAGGGAATTGATCAGATTGGCTAAAGCTATATAGCATTGGCGCCCTTACCTCTGGGGACGTTCATTTTTTATTCGCACTAATCACTGTAGCCTCAAGTATCTGCTTGAGCAGCACCTCACTACCTCACCCGCAGCAGCATTGGTTAAGTAAACTTATGGGGTTTGACTTTACTGTAGAGTATAAACCAGGGAGTTTGAATGTAGGGGCTAATGTTTTATCTCGCCGGGACATTCCTGAGCCGCAATCACATGCCATCAGTCAGCCCAAAGCTCTCTTGTTGGATTCTATACAGGAAGAGGCACAACAGTACCTAGAAATTATAGCTTTATGTCATGACATCTAGCAGGGGACAACGACCAACCATTGGATGGCTTAGGACAATCTGGAATTAGAGGGTCATGAAGCGTAGTATAGCCGATTATGTGGCGGCTTGTCAGACTTGTCAACGGAATAAAGCTGAAACATTAAGTCCAACTGGGTTGCTCCAACCACTTCAGCTACCGTCACAGGTCTGGTCTGATATTTCTATGGACTTCATAGATGGACTTCCCTCTTTTTCAGGAAAATCTGTTATCTTTAAAGTGGTGGATCATTTCTCAAAGTATGGGCACTTCATCCCTCTGGCACATCCTTACACTGCCGCTGAGGTCGCTCAGCTCTTTATGGATAACATTGTCCGCTTACATGGCTGGCCTAATTCCATTACCAGTGATAGGGATGCAATCTTTACAAGTACCTTCTGGAAAGAACTCTTCAAGCTGCAGGGCACAACGTTAGCCTTCTCTTCAGCCTACCATCTGCAGACTGATGGTCAGACAGAGGTCATCAATAGAACAATTGAAATGTGTCTTCACTATTTCGTGGAAGACTCACCTAAAAGGTGGGTTAAGTGGCTCGCATGGGCTGAATTCTGTTACAACACCTCCTACCACAGTGCACTCAGCACAACCCCATTCAAGGTGGTCTATGGTAGAGACACCTTCTTCACTGAGGTGCGAACTCATCTCAAGGAGGCCCAACATTCTATGAAGATGTATTATGATAAGAAACACCGGGAAGTCTTCTTTTATCCAAGAGATTATGTTTGGTTGTATCTCCAACACTACAGGCAGGTGTCGCTGATTGCCTCCAAATGCCACAAGCTCTCTCCAAAATATTATGGTCCCTTTCAGGTTATGGACTGCATTGGTACAGTTGCCTACCGCTTGCAGCTTCCGCCAGAGGCCAGGATTCCCAACGTGTTTCATGTCTCCCAACTAAAGGCCTTCCAAGTGATTCACCCTTGCTACACACACCGCTGCCCCCACTACATGAGGGACGTGTCCTTTCTACTCCCGCACAGATATTACAGGCTCACCGCATTCAAGGTGATTGGGAGATCCTAGTGCAATGGGCAGATGCTGAACCCAATGACACGACATGGGAGCCATTACCTACATTTTTCACCCTCTACCCATACTTCGAGCTTGAGGACAAGCTCTTTCTCCAAGAGGGGGGTGATGTTATAGACTCCATAGCATCACAAGTTATTCATAGGCATAGGAATTAAATTATGTCAATTTACTTTTCATGTAATTTCATTTGGTTTGGTTAACTTAGTTTGGTTTGGTTTACTTTGGGTTGGTCCAGTTGTAATGTGGCGTGAACCAATTGACCTATGAGTCACCTTTGTAATTCCGTCCTCCACCCTATTTAGGGGGACGTCAAGGGAAGGAGAAATGAAGTATTGAGAAAATTAGATTAAATAGGTCAGATTCTCCCTCAGAGGTCTAGGTTGGATTCTCCCTCTGAGGTCCAGGTTGAGCTTCCTTCAAAGCTCATTCATTCTCTTTGATTTCCATCATTCCACATTCCAGAAATAAGAATTCTCTTCCAGCGTCAAGAGCATCCATGGAAGGAAGAGAGGAAAGAAGGGTGACTCGATCCATGGCAAGGGAAGAACCTAACACAGTATATCAGCTCGATGTAAAAAAATATATTTTTAAATGGTGATGTACGCAAAGAAATTTATATGGTCCAACCACCAGGATATGTGGTTAAGGGGGAATCCATATGCCGGTTAAAGAAATATTTTTATGGGCTTAAATAGTCCTATCGGGCCTGGTTTGATAAATTGAGTCAAGCGCTTCTACAATTTGGCTTTCATAGGTGCTCAATCTATCACTCAGTATATGTTAAAGATAGTTCAATGGGAAGATATTATGGGCCGTGTATGTTGATGATATTATCTTGAATGGAAATGATGCTCATAATATACAAGAAGTGAAGAATATGATATGTAAAGAGTTCAAGACTAAAGATTTGGGTAAGCTCACTAATAGATGCTATATTCTGACATGAGAACTAAGTTAATTATAATAGAATAACCTTTATAATTGTGTTATAGGTGGTTATTTATCGGTTTTCAAATGAAATGAGCATTTATTGAATTTGGCATTAATCACTGTCGATATTGCATATTTTTCTCTCCTGAATTATATTTCATTGTTTTTAAGGTTTAATTCTTCCTGAAATGCTGTTTATAGATTTAATTATGGAATTTTAGGAGAATTATGGTGGAGAAGGAGATATTTACCAAAATGCCCTTAGTGAAATGGAGATGATTTTTAGGTCAAATCGTTTTAAAATAAATAAGAAGGTATTTAAAGCAAAAGGGGGAGGTCGAAAGGGGACCCGAGAGGGAAAACCCAAGAGGGGAGCGTGAACAGAAAACAGAGTATCGACCGGAAACAGGGGAGGACCCGAGAGGAGTTCCCCACCGTCGTTCGCCGGGCCAATACCTTCCGCCGCGCCACCGTCGTCCACCGCCGTCCACCGCCGTCCAACAACCGAGAACAAACCCGAGGAGAGCTCGAGAGAGTCTCCGTCGAGGTGAGTTCGACAGTCGTCGCTCGCCAGGCCGAGAAGAGATCCGAGAGGGCTTCTCCGGTGCCACTTCCGCTTTCCGACTATCCTTCGACGTCGGTTACGTATTTCTGACCAATCCCGGAGCTATTCCGACTCCAACCGAGACTCGAGAGAGCCGGTTAGAGAACGTCAGCTCTGTTTCACTCTTCGCCGGACGTTCCCTCCATCCGTCGGCTTCCAACTTTCGTCGCCGGCGTCGTCTCTACCTCCGGCCACTCACTCTTGCCAACCTGAAGCCATTGATTTCTGGAAATTGCAGCACCCGTTAGAACGAGTTACTGCCCGAGCGAGAGGAGGAAGAAGGGGAGTAATTCGTCATTATTGAATTTAGTTTTTATATGGTTTGAACTTAGGTTTTGAATGTTAATTGAATCTGATTTGATAATTAAGGTTTATTTAAGATTTGTTTTCTTGATATTTGATTAAATTAGCTAATTAGGGTAAGATTATAATTGAGATTGGATTTTGGTATTTTAATCCGATTTCTGTCTTTAACTCTAGGCACCCGAGAGGGGCTAGATGCAAGGATTGAGAATTCGGATTCGTGGTTACGTAGCGCTCGAGAGGCACGAATCACGATAAAATCCAGAGTTGATAATTTTAACATCATCACAATAGGAAATTGATTCTCTGCATTCTATTGAAATCCGATCTTTGTTATTAACTCTAGGCGCCCGAGAGGGGCTAGACGCAAGGATTGAGAATCCGGATTCGTGGTTACGTGGCGCTCGAGAGAGGCACGAATCACGGTAAAATCCAGAGTTGATAATTTTAGCATCATCACAATAGGAAATTAATTCTCTGCATTCTATTGTAATCCGGTCTTTGTCATTAACTCTAGGCGCCCGAGAGGGGCTAGATGCAAGGATTGAGAATCCGGATTCGTGGTTACGTGGCGCTTGAGAGAGGCACGAATCACGGTAAAATTCAGAGTTGACGTTTCCTGTTGTGCAAGTAGTTAATTAAATTATTGCTTGATAATTTAGGATATAATTAGTGTTTAGTTCATATTAATTCATCATATTTGGTTAGGCTAGCTGACTGAAGAATACACAAAATTCAATCCTCCCTGTGGATATGACCCTCGCTTATTGCTAGATTACATGAACGATTCGTACGCTTGCGAGGTATAAAAGTTGATGTAACTAAAATTCTACATCACTCACATATTTTCTGGGTATAGAAGTCCTTCTGTCAAATCATGGAATAGTATTGTCTCAAGAAACATGAATGAAGGACTGTAGACCAGTTGATACACCTATGGATGTGAATGAAAAATTGTGTCCTACAACTGGAGAAGATGTTGACACTTGCAAATATGAAAGACTTGTGGAAAATTGATCTATCTCACGGGAACCAGGCCAGATATATCATATGCTGCGAGTGGTAAGCCAATTCATGCACAAACCACAAATTACTCACTGGTAAGCGTTGGAGAGAATACTACGATACTTAAAAGGTGCTCCACGAAGAGGATTGCTATATAAACAACATGGTCACTTCAATATAGAAAACTTCTCAAATGCAGATTGGGCTAGATCACCTGATGATAGAAAATCTACGTCTGGGTATTGTACCCTAATGTTATGGACTCCATAGCATCTCAGGTAATAAACAAACGTAGGAATTAATTTATGTAATTTCATTTTAGGTGTTATGTTGGTTTAATTGTAATTCTCGTGAACCTTGTGCCCCTCGGGTTGGGCTGGTTATTTGCGTCCCTAATCCTCTTTATATAGGAGAAGGGGCTTGAATGGAACGGCAAGCATTGAAATCAAAAAAAATATTAGAGGTCGGATTCTCCCTTTCTAAGGTCCAAGGTTGAGCCTCCTTAAAGTCTCAATCCGTTCCCAAATCTTTGCATGCACTAAGCATAGAAAGCTTACCTTTTCGTCAACGAAAAATCTAGAGGAAAGAGGAGAAAGAAGGGTGACGAGATCCATGGCAAGGGCAGATCCTAACATCTTGGTATCAGACAGGACCACCCTTGGGGATTCCTCTTCCCGAGTGATTTGGGTCAATTCATGGAGGAATTGCAGTAGACCGTGGAGGAAAATAGAAATCGCATAGAGTCTGCAATTTTTGCCATGATTTATACTCTGCAACAGCTCCTCCGACACGTGGAGGAAGGCTTTGCTCAAGGCCCTACACCTCCGGGCGTTCCACGCTTCCGGCCGAGCACCTCCCTCCCCAACCACCCCCACTTCCACCACACCTGCGCCAACAACCTCCCACAACAATGGGACGCCACACACCAGGCCAAAATACAGTGCCCAGGTATGCCAAACTTGACTTTCCTACCTATGATGGGTCTAAGGATCCCTTGATCTGGTTGCACCATTTTGACCAGTTCTTTTACAATCAAAGAACACATGCTGATGACCAGGTCCATTTAGCTGCCTTCCATATGCTCGATGAAGCGCTCCTATGGTACCACCAATTTAATTCGGACATCATGTTCATGATTGGAATTTATTTAAAGAATATTGCATGTTGAGGTTTGGTCCTCCTGCCCATAGCAATCCTTTGGGGGATCTGGTGAATTTGAAACAAACTAGAACTATTGAATTGTATCAGAAACACTTTCAAGAATGCCTAGCCCGTGCCAGTCAGTTTGTGCCTCCATTGCAGTATGTTAATCTATTTACTGCTGGGTTGACAGAGGCCTTGCGTCTGGAAGTAGAATTTCATGATCCTCAAGACCTAGCCCATGCTATGAACCTTGCCAAGACTATAGATGCCAAACAGTGTGTACTCAAGGAGTCTCTGGTCAGATGACCCTCTTGGCCAAGCAGGGCATCCTATTCAGGGACTCCACGCTCTGGGCAAAATTCAGCACCACGTGCTGATAATTCTTCGTCCACGCCTCCAGCCCAATACATTCGTCGCCTGTCTAGTTCTGAGATGGAACAACGATGAGCCAAGGGGCTGTGTTATAATTGTGATGTACAATATGTCTAGGGTCACCAATGCAAACATTTATTCTGGTTGGAGGTATTCGATGATACAATGGAAGATCCACCATTGGAAGACAATGTTGAGGCTCAACAGGATGAACCAGCCATTTCCCTCCATGCTATGAATGGCATGCACAACTCCAACACAATGCAAGTCCATTCGGGTTTCCAACATCTGTAGTTATTGGCATTAGTAGTCAGGCAGCACTCACAATTTCATTAGTGAATTAGCTGCACAACAGCTTGGGTTGCTGATTAAAAATAACACGGGCATCTCAATCTCAGTGGCCAATGGGGCAAAAATTTCAAGTGCAGGCATTTCTCCCTCGACAGAATTTTGTATTGAAGGGCATTCATTCGTAGCAGATTTTTTGGTCATTCTTCTGGCTGGGTTTGACTTGGTACTAGGCATTAAATGGCTTCAGACTTTGGGGCCCATCTTGTGGGATTTCAAGGCGCTCACCATGACATTTACGTCTGACCAGCATCATATTACACTTCATGGCACACATGCTCCCTTGGCATGTACTCTTCAAGAAATTCAAGTCTAGAACGCAGATAACTGTAAGTTAAATGCTTTACTTACAAAATTTGGTAACTTATTTCAAGCCCCAACTGCACTTCCGCCTATTCGACATTGTGATCATTGTATCCAATTGAAATTGGGTATTGAGCCAGTAGTGGTTCACCCTTACCGCTACCCTCACTTACAAAAAGATGAAATTGAGCGCCAGTGTCAGACTATGCTCGCCCAAGGGATTATTCAGCCCAGCAACTCTCCATTTTCCTTACCAGTGTTACTCGTCAAGAAGCATGATAAATTATGGAGGTTTTGTGTTGACTACAGAGTGCTCAATTCTCATACCATTAAAGATAAATCTCCCATTCTAGTGGTTGATGAAATATTAGATGAATTGCATGGTGCCAACTTATCACCAGATTCGAGTTCACTCTTTTGTCGTGGAGAAGACAGCATTCCGGACGCACCATGGGCATTTCGAGTTTTTAGTCATGCCATTTGGTCTCTCCAACGCACCCTCCACCTTCCAGGCCCTCATGAATGAGGTATTTCATTTTATCTTAAGGAAGTTTGTTCTTGTCTTTTTTTATTAAATCCTGGTTTATAGTAAGCACTAGGAAGAGCACCTTCAACATCTACGCCAGGTGTTCACTATCTTACACTCCCATCATTTGGTTCTCAACCAATCCAAATGTTCCATGGGAACGTCAGAGGTAGCATATCTGGGCCACATTATCTCAGCATCTGGCATAAAGGCAGACCATAGCAAAATTCAAGCAGTGGTCGACTGGCCTACTCCCACATCAGTCTCAGTGTTACGGGGCTTCTTGGGACTAGCAGGTTACTACAGGAAATTCATTTGTAACTACGGATAGATTGCAGCTCCGCTCAATAATCTCCTTAAGTGCAATGCTTTTATTTGGTTAGAGACAACAACTTTGTCTTTTAAAAATTTGAAGACAACTTTGTCATCCGCATCAGTACTTCAGCTGCCCAACTTTGATGAATTGTTTGTTAATGAATGTGATGCATCTGGAGGGGGTATTGGTGTGGTATTATAGTAGCAAGCCCACCTTGTAGCTTATTTTAGCATGCAGCTCAGCCAACATCACCACAAATTAGCTGCCTATGAAAGGGAACTGATTGGCTTAGCCAAAGCCATTCAGCACTAGAGGCCCTATCTCTGGGGGCGCCCCTTTATTATCCGGACCGATCTTTGTAGTTTAAATTACTTACTTGAGCAGCGGCTCACCACGCCCCCCTGGCAGCATTGGTTGAGGAAATTGATGGGATTTGATTTTAAGGTTGAGTATAAACCTGGGCACCTCACGTGGGGGCAGATGCCTTGTCCCGCAGGGACCTGTTTGAGCCTCAACTACACGGTATCAGTCAACCCAGATTTCTTTTTCTGGACTCTATTCCAGATGAAACACAGCAGCACCCCGAGCTCCTTGAGCTATATCATAATATTGAGCAGAATAAAATGGATAGCACTTGGACCATTTAGGATCGACTCATATTGTTCAGCAATCAGATTTATCTCCATCACACCTCACCAATCATTCACAACATATTACCTACCTTTCATGACAGCACACATGAGGACCGGCAGAAAACATTATTTCGGATCAGCCGAGATTTTTATTGGTGGGGCATGAAAAGTAGTGTGACGGACTATGTGACAACTTGCTAGATTTGTCAGTGGAACAAAGCCAAGTCCTAAGTCCAGCAGGGTTGTTCCAACCCCTTCAGTTACCTTCACAGGTATGGACCGATATCTCCATGGACTTTATTGATGGACTGCCCCCATCTTCAGGCAAATCAGTTATTTTTGTGGTAGTCGATCGCTTCTCCAAATATGCACACTTCTTGGGCCTAGCGCACCATTATGCAGCATCTCACGTCGCCCAGCACTTCATGGATCATATTGTTAGATTACATGGGGTGCCTGCATGCATTACCAGTGACAGAGATGTCATCTTCACAATTACTTTCTGGAAGGAACTCTTCAAGCTGCAAGTGACGAAGTTGGCATTCTCCTCAGCCTACCACCCGCAGACCGATGGCCAAACAGAGGTAGTCAAGCGCACCATTGAAATGTTCCTCCATTATTTTGTCGGGGATTCGCCTAAAAGTTGGGTCAGGTGGTTGGCATGGGCGGTGTTCTGTTATAACACATTCTACCACACCGCACTCGGCACCACTCCTTTCAAGGTCGTCTATGGCCAAGACCCTCCTCGGCTCTTATCCTATGAACCTACATCTTCTAAGGTGGCAACTCTTGACCAGGCTTTGGCAGAACATGATGCACTGCTCAGCCAGGTACATTCTCATTTAAAGGGCGCTCAGCTAACAATGAAAGCCAACTATGATTAAAGACATCACGACTTGGTTTTTTCTCTGGGGGATTATGTGTGGCTTCGTCTTCAACATTACCGACAGCTCTCCCTTACGGCCTCCAAATGTCACAAATTGTCCCCCAAGTTCTATGGCCCATTCCAAGTCCTGGAACACATTGGCACAGTCGCCTACCATTTGTAGCTTCCACCGGATGCCAGGCTACATGATGTTTTCCACGTCTCTCAATTGAAGGCATTCAGCGGCGTCTCTCCATTGCTCCACACACCTTTGCCACCAATTCAGGAAGGACATGTTCTATCCACTCCAGCCCAGGTGTTGCAGGCTTTTCGAGTTCAGGGCGACTGGGAGATTTTAGTGCAATGGGCTGACACTGACCAACTTGACACTACATAGCCCTTGGCATCTTTTAAGGCTCTCTACCCCACTTTCGAGCTTGTGGACAAGCTCTTTCTTCAGGAGGGGGGTGATTTTATGGACTCCATAGCATCTCGAGTAATAAACAGACGTTGGAATTAATTTATGTAATTTCCTTTTAGGTGTTATGTTGGTTTAATTGTAATTCTCGTGAACCTTGTGCCTCTCGGTTTGGGCTGGTTATTTGCATCCCTAATCCTCTTTATATGGGAGAAGGGGTTTGAATTGAAAGCAAACATTGAAATCAAAAATAGATTAGAGGTCGGACTCTCCCTTTCCGAGGTCCAAGGTCGAGCCTCCTTCAAGGCTCAATTCGTTCCCAAATCATTGCACGTTCTAAGCATAGAAAGCTCACCTCTTCATTGACAGAAAATCTGGAGGAAAGAGGAGAAAGAAGGGTGACGAGATCCATGGCAAGGGCAGATCCTAACATCTTGTTGGGGGGAACTTTGTCACATGGAAAAGAAAAAAGCAAAACGTGGTTGCAAGATCTAGTGCTGAAGTAGAATACTGACCTATGTCCCACACTATAAGTGAACTTTTAATGATAAAGACTCTTCTTACCGAATTGGATTTTTATAAAAGAGGCTCTATGGGTCTACATTGTGATAATCAAGCAGCTATTCACATTACATCAAATCTAGTCTTCCATGAAAACCCTAAACCCTAAAAATATTGAAGTGGATTGTCATTTTATACAGGAAAAGTTTCAAACAGAAATAATTTCTCTTAAGTATGTTTCATCTCAAGAGCAATTAGCTAATATCCTCACCAAACGGGTAACATCCAACATTCTATCTTATATAGGTGGCAAGCTGGGTGTTTATGATGTATTTTCTCCTCCAGCTTGAGGGGAAGTGTTGGAAGATGGGCTCAAGCCTACAAGCTCAAGCTAGAAGCCCACACATCAAAGGAGTGGCAAAGTGGTTATTTATGGTATGTTCCATAAGGATGGCATGAAGATGTAAATTCATTGTCTTAGTATGTCTTTTAATCTATTGAGTTGTAACCCTAAGGGCTTTGTGAGACTATAAATAAGAGCATTGGCTAAGAGGTAAGTCATTCAAGCCTTTTCCTCTCTTTGAAAAAATGTCCAACCACCCTCTCTTCTCCCTTGACGTATCCTCTCCTTCCCTTAATCTATGCTCTCCTCTCTAATGTCCTTCTCCTTTCTCCCTCTTCTCTCTATTCTCTCCTTCTTCTTCCACGTTAACCTAGAGTCATTCTCATGGGGTCGTAATGTTAGGTTCTTCCCTTGCCATGGATCGAGTCACCCTTATTTTCTCTCTTCCCTCCATGGATGATCTTGACGTTGGAAGAGAACCCTTGTTTCTTGAACGAGTAATGGTGGAACTCAATTAGAATGAAGGTGCTTTGGAGGAAGCTCAACCTTGGACCTCAAAGGGAGAATCCGACCTTGACCTCTGAGGGAGAATCAGACCTGTAAAATATAATTTTCTCAATACTTGCCTCTCTTTTCCTTCACGTCCCCCTAAATAGGGTTGAGGACAAACATACAAAGATGACCCATTAGGTCAAGTGGTTCACGCCACATTACACTGAACCAACCCAAAGTAAACCAAACCAAATAAAGTAAACCAAACCAAATAAAGTAAACCAAACCGAATTGAAATTACATGAAAAGTAAATTGACATAATTTAATTCCTATGCCTATGGATAACTCGTGATGCTATGGAGTCCATAACATCACCCCCCCCCCCCCCCCCCCCCCCTGGAGAAAGAGCTTGTCCTGAAGCTCAAAGTATGGGTAGAGGGTGCGAAACGCCGCTAATGGCTCCCATGTCGTGTCACTGGGGTCAGCATCTGCCCATTGCACTAAGATCTCCCAATCACCCTTAATACGGCGAGTTTGTAATACATGTGTCAGGGTAGAAAGTACACGTCCCTCATGGAGTGGTGGCAGCGGGGTGTGCAGCAAAGGCGAATCTCCGTGGAAGGCCTTTAATTGTGAGACATGAAAGACGTTGTGAATTCTGGCCTCTGGCGGAAGCTGCAATCTGTAGGCCACTGTCCCAATGCGGTCCATCACCTGAAAGGGACCATAATATTTTGGAGAGAACTTGTGACGTTTGGAGGCTGTCAACGACAGCTGCCTATAGTGTTGGAGACGCAACCAAACATAATCTCTAGGAGAAAAGAAGACTTCCCGGTGCTTCTTGTCATAATATTGTTTCATAGAATTTTGTGCCTTCTGTAGATGAGTGCGCACCTCAGTGATGAATGTGTCTCTTTTAGCTAATGTTTGGTCCAAAGTGGCGACTTTAGAGGCCCCTGGTTCATAGGCTAAAAGACGGGGAGGTTCTCTATCATATACCACCTTGAATGGGGTTGTGCCGAGTGCGCTATGGTAGGAGGTGTTGTAACAGAACTCAGCCCAGGCGAGCCACTTGACCCACCTCTTACGTGAGTCCCCCACGAAACAGCGGAGATAAATTTCAATGGTTCTGTTGACGACTATGTCTAACCATCAGTCTGTGGATGGTAGGCTGAAGAAAAGGCTAACGTTGTGCCTTGTAACTTGAAAAGTTCTTTCTAGAAGGTACTTGTAAAGATTGCATCCCTATCACTGGTAATTGAATTAGGCATCCCATGTAATCGTACAATGTTATCCATAAAAAGTTGAGCTACCTGAGTTGCAGTGTAAGGATGTGCCAGAGGAATGAAATGCCCATATTTAGAGAAACGATCCACCACTACAAGGATAACAGATTTACCCGATGAAGAAGGAAGTCCATAGAAATATCAGACCAAACCTGTGATGGAAGCTGAAGTGGTTGGAGCAACCCCGCTGGACTTAATGTTTCAGCTTTATTCCGTTGACAATTCTGACAAGCCGCCACATAATCAGCTATACTGTGCTTCATGCCCCTCCAATAAAATTCCCTACTGATCTGGAAATATGTTTTATGTCGGCCCTCATGTGTACTGTCATGGAAGGAAGCTAAAATGCTATTAATCAGAGGGGATGTGTGGTGTAGAAAAATTTTGTTTTTGTAGAGGACGAGATTGTCCTGAATCATCCAATGTGGTGCCGCTGTGTCCTGCTGGATATCCTGGCATAAGGAGATAATATCCGGGTACTGTTGTGCCTCTTCCTGTATAGAATCCAACAAGAGAGCTCTAGGCTGACTGATGGCGTTTAATTGCGGCGCTGGAACGTCCCGACGAGATAAGGCATCAGCCCCTACATTCAAACTTCCCGGTTTATACTCGACAGAAAAGTCAAACCCCATCAGTTTACTTAACCAATGCTGTTGTGGTGAAGTAGTGAGACGTTGCTCAAGAAGATACTTGAGGCTGCAATGATCAGTGCGAATCAAAAAAGAACGTCCCTAAAGATAAGGGCACCAATGCTGTATAGCTTTCGCCAATCCAATCAATTCCCTCTCATAAGCTGCCAACTTGTGGTGGTGTTGGCCCAGTTGACGGCTAAAATAAGCAATCGGGTGGCCCTGTTGGTGCAACACTGCGCAAATACCGCCCCCTGAAGCATCACATTCCACTACAAAGGACTCCTCAAAGTCCGGGAGCTGCAAAATTGGGGTTGATGATAAGGCGTCTTTCAATTGCTGAAAGGAATGAGCTGCTGTCTCTGACCAGGTAAAAGCATTTTTCTTGAGGAGATTGTTGAGTGGAGCTGCAAGCTGGCCATAGCTATGAATAAATTTTCTATAATATCCATCTAGGCCCAAAAATCTTCTTAAGGCTGTAATAGATGTAGGAATAGGCCAATATGTGACCGCTTGTATCTTACTCTGGTCTACCTTCACCCCTGAAGCTGAAATAACGTGGCCCAAATATGCCACTTCTGATGTGCCCATAGAACATTTTGACCGATTTAAAACCAAATGATGTGAACGTATAAGAGAAAATACCTGGTGAAGGTGCTGAAGATGTTCTTCCCTGCTGTTGCTATAGACCAAAATATCATAAAAAAAGACCAATACATATTTTCTCAAGAGAGGAGAAAATACCTCATTCATGAGGGCCTGGAAGGTGGAAGGCGCATTTGACAGACCAAATGGCATTACGAGGAATTCAAAATGGCTGTGATGCATGCGGAACGCTGTTTTCTCCACATCTGATGGATGAACTCGGATTTGATGATAGCCAAATTTCAAATTGAGTTTAGTAAAAATTGTAGCTCCATGTAGCTCGTCTAACAACTCGTCCACCACTGGAATAGGAAATTTATCTTTAATTGTATGGGCATTGAGTTGTCGGTAATCCACACAGAACCTCCATGACTTATCATGCTTGTGGACTAGTAATACCGGTGAAGAAAAAGGAGACCTGCTGGGCTGAATAATACCATGTGCTAACATCTGCTGGCATTGCCTTTCAATCTCATCCTTCTGTAAGTGAGGGTAACGATATGGACGTACCACTACCAGCTCGGTACCTATTTTCAAACGGATACGGTGATCACAGTGCCTCAGTGGCGGTAAGGCAGTAGGGTCTTGAAAGATATCCTCAAATTCTGTAAGTAAGTGAGATAACTGACATGTGTTTGTGGACTGGACCTGGGCAACCTGTAGTGCACAGGTGAGTGGTGCTTGTGTGCCATGTAATATAATATGATGTTGGTCCTCTATAAAAGACATGGTCAGAGCTTGGAAATCCCATAGTATTGGTCCCAACAATTGTAGCCATTTAATTCCTAGCACCAAATCGAATCCTGATAGTGGAATCACTAGAAAATCTGCAACAAATTCATATCCCTCAATATCAAAGTGTGTGGCTGGTGATATGCCTACACTAGTAATTTTAGCCCCATTGGCTACTAATACAGAAAGACCATTCTGTTCCTGTACTACTAACCCAAGTTGTTCTGTCGTCTGCTAATTGATGAAATTATGTGTACTACCCGAGTCAACTAAAGCCAGTAACTGTAAATGATGTAATTGGGCTTTAACCTGCATTGTGCTTGCACTGCGTAGACCAGTCATAGAATGAAGGGAAATCTCTGGACCTTCTTGGTCAGTTTCCACAATTTCTTCCTCTGGTGGTATTTCTTCTCCATCCTCCCAAATCTCATCATGCAAGACTGTCTCAAAGTTGCCCAATCCTGAACCACTTGGTCATTTCGAAATTTGTGGTACCCTAGAAGCGCTTCATCGAGCATGTGGTAGGCGGCCACATACACTTTCGCATCCGCAGGTGTTTTTTTATGGTAAAAGAACTGATCACACTTGGCTAACCAAATCAAAGGGTCCTTAGACCCATCGTCAAGTTTTAAATACCTGAGCACAGTGTTTGGTCCTTGAACGGCAGGCCTCAGATGGGAATGGTGTTGACGCATTGATGGTTGTGGGGGAGGTGGTCGGTGGAATGGATGGTGTTCGGCCGGTGGAGAGTAGGCAGCAGGAGGGTGGGCTCATGTATCATGGTCCTCTTGTCACCGGAGGAGAGCTTGGATGGCAGCATCCATTGATTTTATTGCCTCACGCAAATCAGAGGTTGTTTGACGCACCTCTTCCAGGGCATGAGCCTGGGTATCTGTCCTTTGCCTATTATCTTCCACTAACTGTCTCAAATCGTCAGGGGAAGAGGAATCCCCAAGGGTGGACCTGTCTGATACCAAGATGTTAGGTTCTTCCCTTGCCATGGATCAAGTCACCCTTCTTTCCTCTCTTCCCTCCATGGATGATCTTGACGTTGGAAGAGAACCCTTGTTTCTTGAACGAGTAATGGTGGAACTCAATTAGAATGAAGGAGCTTTGGAGGAAGCTCAACCTTGGACCTCAAAGGGAGAATCCGACCTTGACCTCTGAGGGAGAATCAGACCTGTAAAATATAATTTTCTCAATACTTGCCTCTCTTTTCCTTCACGTCCCCCTAAATAGGGCTGAGGACGAAAATACAAAGATGACCCATTAGGTCAAGTAGTTCATCCCACATTACACTGAACCAACCCAAAGTAAACCAAACCAAATAAAGTAAACCAAACCGAATTGAAATTACATGAAAAGTAAATTGACATAATTTAATTCCTATGCCTATGGATAACTCGTGATGCTATGGAGTACATAACACGTAACTTCTAACCTTCTAAAAACTCTGAGTGATTTTTTGAATGCCTCCAACTTCATTTGGGATTCGACTTTATAGTTAGAATTTTGAAAATCTATCCTCTTCTACCCTTGAACTAAAGGTTCTTGTTAAAAGATGAAGGTTAACTTTTGTCTTTATTTTCTTCCATCTTTACCCTTGCTTTATTGCTTTTCGGCACCGAAAGAGGGGGTAGGTGAGTTTTTTTCATCTTTTGACATCATATCGATGATGTAAGAGAATCTTTTATGTCTCTAATCTGCTGACTCGGATTTTGATGCCCTTTGTTGACATAGTTGCTAACGTCTTGAAAATGAATGCCTTCATCCTGAATTGCTGTCTTCTGATGGTTTTTTTGTGCATAGTTGACAATTGTGTAGTTTGTAAAAAGTGATCTAGGCCATGCCGCAAAAATTTTCTTTCATATTTTTACATGCAGGAATTTTTCCACTCAGTATTTTTCCAAGCGTTTCTTCTAGAGATTTTTGAACATTTGCTGGAGATTCTTTGAAGATTTTGATACAATAATCACTAGCATGGATGTCTTGTATTAACTTTTCTTCTTTTGTACCAGTAGTTGGAGATATTGGATGATATTTTTGATTCCCATTGTTCTCCTATTTTTCTAGGTTTCTTCAGGACATGGTTGTGATTTTGGTTTAAGCACTGGATCGAAATCTGATAGCTTTCTTTCTTTGTCAAGAATTTCAAGTGTTATAACTGAAAAACTTGGTATTACATTGTTTTTTCTATAATTTATGTTATGGATGAGACAAATCTCAACCTTATAGCTTTAGCTTTAGTAGCAGAGTAGAAACTTTTGCATGTCTCGGTTATTTCTTTTGGTAATCTTTCAAGTACTGATAAATATGTTGCTTGTATAAAGATTTGTCCAATTAGCCCGTATGTGTATAACATACTAACATATTTACTACCAGTTTATGGATGTATCACCAATTGGTTCCAGCGTTCACTAGAGTCCATGGTCATGAAGGGAGTGTGCATTCACATGCCAATTTTTTCATTCCAGTTTTGAAACTGAATCTTATGGCAAATTGACTCTTTTGAACTATCACTGACCACCTTTCGAGGGCGTAGCGAAGATACTACCGACATAATGTCTGTGTTGGAAGATAGGGCACAAGCCCACATGACCAAAGAAGGCCCACATATCTAAGAGTATAATAAGATGGGCCAAATGACCAAAGAAGGCCCACAAGATGGTCCCAAGCTCATAAGAAGTAAGACCCACAATGATTACCATGAGCTGGCATCCTTATGACATCATTTGGAAGATCAACAAGGACTCAAGAAAGTATCTTTATCTAATGGTCACGTCCTAGAAGAGTTTTAGTTTGAGTTAGGTTTGTCTTTTTATCTATATTTAGTTATTTAATTATCCTAGGACTTATCTTTAAGCGTTAGAGTTTGGGTGTAATTGGGACAAAGGTAGTTGTATTGTAATTGTACTCTACTACCTTCCTCTATTATAAATAGAGGTTCATGTACTCTGATTATAACAAGTGATTGAAGTTTATCTCTTTTCCATAAATTCAACAGTTTGTGAGTTTTAGAGGTTTGATTTTCTTAAGAAAATTGTACTCATTAAACTCAATTTTATCCGTTTTCCCAGGCTTTTCAACCTCGTGAATTCGGATGGGGTAACTAACCTTGCCTTGAAAAAAATATCTTTCTTTGGCTTATCCATCTTCATGGGTTTTGGAGTCATTATGGCTTCTTTCCAGCTCAAGACTGGTAGGTAGAAGTCCCTAATTCCTCTATCTTACAAGAATACTAAGTTATGGCTTCCTTTCCAGCACGAGATTGGTAGGTAGAAGTCCCTTAAGTCCTCTATCTTACAAGAAGACTTAGTTATGATTTCCTTTTTATGTTGGCCATAATCGATAGAAATCTTGATTAGACTTGTATTCATTAGAATACTGTAGTCTTTCGTCTGCTATGAGTTGGATGTGAAGGCTTCCTTTTCCCGTGAAGGGGATCTGGTAGAAGTCCCAGAAGAACTTGGCATGTCAGCCTTTCTTGGAGTTCTTGTAGCTCATTGGTTAATTATTGAACCCTAAGTTGTAGATCTTCTCCGTTTAACCCAAAATAGGCATAGTTCTCTGATAGTTCTCCTCGTTCAAAAGAACTAAGAGGTTGTCGAAAAGAGACTATAATGTTGAGAGCAATACCGTGAGAGTGGTTAGTGCTGCTACAAGATCCATCAATGTGCTGCTGTTAAGCACCTAGCCAATACTACCCAAAAGACTGGCCTGTTAGGAGCGGAAGACATAGGCACTTAACCCAGGACCATAACAGTACCCTGCCCTTCCCCGAGCCGATGACCGCGGAGGCTACCACAACAGAGCAACCGGAGCCGGGTCGAACCCGGGTCAGTCCAGACGCGTGACCACCTACATCCATTTTTGGGGGCACCGAGATTTGAAGTCGGGACGCAGCGCTAGCTCTGATACCAAATGTTAAGCACCTAGCCAATACTACCCAAAAGACCAGACTGTAAGGAGCGGAAGACATAGGTACTTAACCCAGGACCATAACATCACACCCCACCTTCACGAGCCGACGACCACGGCGGCACAACGACACTAGCCCAACCGCAGCATTGCAACAGTGGCATGACCTACCAGTATTTTAATCCAGACTTTGAGAGCAACGCAGCGGCACTGGCCCAACCGCAGCATCGCAATAGCGGCACGACCTACCAGTATTTAAATCCAGCCTCTGCGCCATTGCCGGGATTCGAACTCGCGACCGAGCGCTAGCTCTGATACCAAATGTTAAGCACCTAGCCAATACTACCCAAAAGACCGGCCTATTAGGAGCGGAAGACATAGGTACTTAACCCAGGATCATAACAGTACCCCGCCCTTCCCCGAGCCGATGACCGCGGAGGCTAACACAACAGAGCAACCGGAGTCAGGTCAAACCCAGGTCAGTCCAGGCATGTGACCACCCGCATCTGTTTTTGGGGGCGCCGGGATTCGAAGTCGGGACGCAGCGCTAGCTCTGTAACCAAATGTTAAGCACCTAGCCAATACTACCCAAAAGACCGGCCTGTAAGGAGCGGAAGACATAGGTACTTAACCCAGGACCATAACAGCTACTGAGGGGACCCATCTTCTTTACCTGTCTTTAACACAAGAAAAATCTCGAGTAAAGAAGCAAGAAGTAGAATGTAGTTGCAAGGTCCAGTGCAAAACAAAATACAGGTCCATGGCACACACAAATAGTGAGTTTCTATGGATCAGATCCCTTCTCAATAAACTGGGATTCTATAAAGTAGCCCCTATGGATCTACATTACGATTATCAGGCGGCAATACATATCACATCAAATCTGGTCTTCCATGAGAGAACAAAGCACATTGAGGTAGACTACCATTTCATATGAGAGAAATTCCAAGCAGCATATTATCTCTCAAACATATCTCCTCACAAGGGCAAGTTGCAGACATTCTCACTAAACTAGTCACTCATAAGATCTTGTCCACCATTTCCAGCAAGCTGGACATTTACGGTGTTTTATCACCCCTGATTGAGGGGGAGTGTTAGAAGGTGGGACCCACCATGACCACATGAGCTGGCATGATGAGTCAGCACGTGAGGTGGCATGATGAGTCATCACATGAGTTGGAATCCTTATCACATGAGTTGGAAAATTTGGCAATCTTCCTTGATTAGTGTAATTGATTTATCTTCCCTTGATTGATGTAGATTTGGATAATCCTAATTGATGTAAGTAGGGATATTAGGGATCCTATCTCTTCAGTTTCCCTAAATATGTAATGGAAATAGTATAAATAGAGGTCTTGGTTGAAGGGTTCAACCAAGCTCTCCACTTCTCAACTCATGGAAGAATCTCTCTCAAGCCTAAACTCTTTTTCTCTCTTTTCTCTTCTCTCCTATCTACCTGAGCTCTCTCTCTCTCTCTCTCTCTCTCTCTCTCTCTCTCTCTCTCTCTCTCTCTCTCTCTCTCTCTCTCTCTCTCTCTCTCTCTCTCTCTCTCTCTCTCTCTCTCCCTCTCTCTCTTTACTCTTTTTCTTCTCCCTCTCTCATCTTGCTCGAGGTTTCAATCATGGGGTACTAAATTCAACATAGTTGTAGAAAGTATTTTGTATCACTAAAAACTTGACTTTCCAAAAAAATTTCCTCGAAAGAATTTAGCAAGAAAAGTGTTTCCAAGAAAGTTATGGTCCCTGGAGACGTATTTTTTAGTAGAAATAATTTTCCAACATCTCCTAAAAAAATGCACTAAAAAGGCCTTATAGTTTTAGAAAGTAATTTGTTCATGCAAAAATTGTATTACCACAAAATTTTCCTGCTAAGAAATTTTTTCTAGAATTGTGTTTTCTAGAAACATGATGCACAAATGGTCCCTGGAGACGTATTTTTACTAGAAAAACTCTTCCAACGTTTCTTGAATAAATCCTCTAACATGGCCTTATAGTTGTAGAAAGGAATTGGTTTCAACAAAAATTGCCTTACCACAAAAAACCTTTTATCGAATTTTCTGCTTGAAAAATGTTTCTAGGAAACATGAGGCATTAATGGTCTCAAGAGTAACTTTTTGACCAGAAATACTTCTCCAACGTTTCCCTAAAAACTACTCTTACAAGGCCATATAGTTGTAGAAATTCATTTTTCTGCAAAAATTACGTTACAACAAAATTTTCCACGCAATAATTTTCAACTTGAAAAGTGTTTCCAGGAAACATGAGGCACTAACTGTCCCTTGAGATAATTTTTTACTAGAAATACGTTTCCAACGTTTCCTGAAAAATTACGCTCATAAAGCCTTATAGTTGTAGAAAGTAATATTTTTATCAAAAATTGCATTACAACAAAATTTTCCTGGAAGGAATTTTATACTAGAATAGTGTTTCAAGGAAACATGAGGCATTAATGGTCCCTGGTGATGTATTTTTATGAGAAATATTTTTCCAATGTTTCCTTAAAAAATGCACTAACAAGGCGTCAATGATGTAAGAAGTAATTTGTTTCAACAAAAAAACCTATACCACAAAATTTTCCACAGAAGAATTTTCAACTAGAAAAGTGTTTCCAAGAAACATGAGACACTAATGGTCCCTGAAGATGTATTTTTACTAGAAATATGTTGAATTTATGGAAAATAAAAATACTTCATTGACTTCATTAACTTATTATAATCAGAGTACATGAACCTTTATTTATAATAGAGGAAGGTAGTAGAGTCCAATTACAATAAAATTGTCCCAATTATACCTACACTCTAACACTTAAAGATAAGTCCTAGCATAATTAAATAACTCAATATAGTTAAAAGTCAAACGTAACTCAAACTAGACCTCTTCTAGGATGTGACCATAAGATAAATATGCCTTTATGAGTCTTTCTTGATCTTCCAACCTATGTGACAAGGAGGCCAGCTTGTGGTATTCATGGCGGGTTCTACTTCTTATGTGCTTGGGCCCATCTTGTCGGCCTTCCTTGGTCGTGTGATACATCTTATAATACTTTTAGATATGTGGGCCTTCCTTGGTCGTGTGGGCTTGGGACTATCTTCCAACACTCCCCCTCAAGATGGTGGTAAAAGAACATCATGAACTCCATGCTTGCTGAAAATGATATATAGAATATTTTTGTATAAAATGGAACATCTTCTAATATGATTTCATATTCCAACACTCCCCCTCACGCTATTGCGCCATTCCATGAGACCATGCTGGCATACTACAAGTAAAATTAAAAGTCACTGCTAGTTGGTAACACATTGCTCCATAATCCAGTCCTAATGCTGGATGAAGGTCACACTCCATCTTCTGTAGGTAGAGTGTCTATCGACATTGCTCTAAAGTGTCCACCACTGCGTCCCTCCACAGGACAACTACTCTCAAGTGGTAGGAGTAATAAAAGCCATTTCAGGGGGGGTTGTGATTTGTTTATAATGGTGTCCCAATCCGGACATCGACTCTCATGGTATCCCAAACGTGATATTTTTGAGAGTCAAATAAATTATGGTATGAGAAAAGGTATTGAGGCCACCTCTTCTTCAATAATAATGTTTCATCCAATGAGACATAATAGCAGCAATTGTAATGTAACGACCATCTTCCAACCCATATAACACGAACCAAAATAATTAACCTTGTAGAAGGACCCATGAAATAATCATAATCCAATATAAATATTTTTTCTTAGATGCAGAAGCTTCATCTTTTGTGTTCCCTCTTTTTTGAATATTTTGCTCACATAAACTTATCCACAACATATGGAGTAAAATACCTCTTTCTTGTACTTCTTCTAACTTCTCCCTGTTATGGACTCCATAGCATCAAGAGTGGCTAACCGGAGAAGAGAATAGATGGAGTAAACTTGTATTTCAGTACCTTAGGGGTTTAATTGTAATTTGAAGTTCCATAAGGGTCTAATTGTAATTATGGAACCTTTGATATTTTCCTTGACCTATTTAGGGCGTCAAGTGAAGGAATGAAGACAAGCACTGATCATTAGTCTAAATGAGATCAGGTTCTCTCTCAAAAGAGGCCTAACGTGGGAGCTCCTTTTCAAGGCTCACGTCCTTCACCATTGGACGTTCCAAGAACCCCAAATCCTTCCCTTCCTCATCCTTCAATCTGGAAGCTAGAGGAGATCGCCGGGTGACTCGATCCATGGCTAGAGAGCCTAACAACGTGGTATCAGACAGGACCACCCTTGGTGATTCCTCTTCACCTGCAGAAATTCGAAATTTTGTGGAAGAAAACCATGCTGGTCTTCAATCTCAAATCAATGGCTTGAAGGGAAAATTCCAGATGTTGCTGTCACGCATGGAAGAAGGATTCACCCAGCTTTCAGTCCAGATGGCATCCTCATCACGTCCAGCAGATCCTCTCAACCCTCTGCCAATGCCTCCACCTCCTCCCCTGCGCCAAACACCTCAACCTCGTGGGGACCTCAATCCAGCCCCTCCTACCGTGCCAAGGTACACAAAGCTTGATTTTCCAACGTATGATGGGTCCTCCGACCCTTTAATGTGGTTGCACAGGTGTGATCATTTCTTTTCCAATCAAGGAACTCTGCCCGAAGGCAAGGTTCAATTAGCCGCCTTCCACATGCTCGATGAAGCGCTTATGTGGTTTCATCAATTCAAAAACGAATTTGTGGTCTATGATTGGGAATTTTTCAAAGAAAATTGTATGCTACGGTTTGGTCCTCCGCTTCGCAGCAACCCAGTTGTGGATTTGGTCAATCTAAAACAGCTTGGCACTATAGCACAATATCAGAAATTGTTCCAAGAAAAACTTGCTCGTGCAAGTCATTTGGTCCGACCTGAACTTTATGTCAATTTGTTCACGGCTGGCCTGGTAGAACCCCTTCGCCTAGAAGTGGAATTGGAAGCCCCCACCTCCCTAGCCCACGCCATGAATTTGGCAAGAGCATTGGACACCAAACAGCGCCTCTTCCGTGAGTCCTTAAACAAACGTCCTCCTTGGCAACCTCGCCTTATCCCACTTCCCCCCCCCCCCCCCCCCCCCCGGCCTCCTCCCAACCAACCATCACCACCACCACCAGCCTTTACACCCCCACCAGGATTTATCAAACGTCTGACAAAAGCAGAAATTGATCAGAGGAGGGCTCAGGGCCTATGTTTCAATTGTGATGAGAAATTCGTCAAGGGCCATCTATGCAAAAGACTATTTTGGGTTGAAATAGAAGACCCCTCACAGGATGACTTTCAGGAGGATATGGACCAAACCGAGGAGGAAACACCAGAGATCTCCCTCCATGCCATGACCGGACTGCATAGCACAAATACCATGCAGGTCCATGCCACCATGAACCATCATATTCTGCTAGCACTCGTGGACTCAGGCAGCACACATAATTTTATAAGCAGCCAGGCAGCACAACAGTTGGGGTTATCACTACAGCAGAAATCAGGAATATCAGTCTCAGTGGCTAACGGTGACAAGGTCACCACAGTGGGGTTCGGTTCAGCAGTGCCCTTTACTATTGACGGTCACTCCTTTGTAGCAGATTTTTTGGTCATACCACTGGCTGGGTTTGACCTTGTCTTGGGAATTAAATGGCTACAGGGATTGGGTTCGATCTTATGGGATTTCCAATCCCTGACCATGAGTTTTAACCAGGACACACATCCGATCACCCTCCATGGCAATAGCGCCCAGAGGCCATGCAGCCTCCACACACTTTCGGTGGATCCTTCAACAGGGGATAACTTAGCTTCATTGTTGGCCGAATATGCTGATTTATTTCAGGCACCTGCCGACCTTCCTCCTATAAGAGAGTGTGATCACAGAATTCGTTTGAAGATGGGCACCGAACCAGTGGTAGTGTGTCCCTACTGCTATCCCCATGTGCAAAAAGATGAGATAGAACTACAATGTCAACAAATGCTACAACAAGGTATTATTCAGCCTAGTCGTTCTCCTTTTTCATCCCCGGTATTACTCGTAAAGAAATCAGATAAATCTTGGCGCTTTTGTGTGGATTACCGTGACCTCAATGCTCGCACCATCAAAGATAAATTCCCAATTCCAGTGGTCGATGAATTATTGGATGAGCTACACGGCTCTCAACTATTTACAAAGTTGGACTTAAAATCTGGCTACCATCAGATTCGGGTTTATTCAGAGGATATCGAAAAAACTGCCTTCCGCACCCACCATGGTCACTACGAGTTCTTGGTGATGCCATTTGGGCTATCCAATGCCCCGTCCACCTTTCAAGCGCTTATGAACCAGGTATTTCGCCCTTTCTTACGGAAGCATGTCTTAGTTTTTTTTGACGATATCCTGGTCTATAGCAAAACTTGGGCAGCACACTTGCATCAATTGAGACAGGTTTTCACCATTCTCCGAGCACACCATTTATTTCTCAATCATGCCAAATGTGACTTTGCCACATCCGAAGTAGCTTATTTGGGGCATGTGATCTCAGCATCCGGGGTGAAACCAGATTTCAGCAAGATACAATCGGTGATGGATTGGCCCACACCTCACACCGTTACAGCTTTGAAAGGGTTCCTTGGTCTCGCAGGGTATTATAGAAAATTTATCAAAGAATACGGTCACCTGGCAGCACCATTGCATAATTTACTGAAGAAGCATGCCTTTCAGTGGTCTCAGTTGGCAGACTCCTCTTTTAACAACTTAAAACAGGCATTAGCGTCAGCACCAGTTCTCCAATTGCCCAACTTTGCCGAAAATTTCATCATAGAATGCGATGCATCCGGGGGAGGGATTGGTGTCGTCTTGCAGCAACAGGGTCACCCCATTGCCTATTTCAGCCGCCATCTCGCTCCTCACCATCACAAGTTAGCCACGTATGAAAGGGAACTTATCGG